>NC_073399.1:5096305-5449274 GCF_028641065.1 Leucoraja erinaceus | reverse complement strand
TGCCTTCATTAGGTGGTTCCTTGAGATGTCTACTGGACTGCCACATTTTCCTAACATATTCCTCATATCTCCACCATTAAACTTAACATAAAAATCCCCTTTTAGATATCAGGACTGAACTGACACTTAGAAAGCCTAATCAGAGCAGTGACCCTACTCATGGCATGTTTTGTTTCACGCATGGCTGTTGTGCATAGCATTCGCCTCTGAAATATGCACCAAAATAGGAATAAATTAGATCTCAATGAGATCCAATGACATTCCCAAAGTACCACACAGACAATAGATATAATCCAGTTTCAAGGAACTCTTAAAAAGCCCAGATAAGCTTTATCATCCTTGTTCACTCAGTGAAACAATATAACCAAAAACATCAGCGGAGAGATAGAAATGCACCATTAAAAGCAAGGACTCAAGTGAAGAGATTAAATATATCAATTTTCTGTGAGTGCTGAGTGTCTGGACTTGGTTCAGGCACTGAAAATGCATTAAGGACGCATCACAATGAACAAAACATTAGGGACTAAACTCCCTCATGCTTAATTAGTGAGCAGTGGCCCTAAGTACCGCAGTGCTTCTGGATGACATTACAAAACTTTTTGCCTGTTGAGTTCTTAGAAAACTTAATACGCGAAGCCAGCCACCAAGGTCCACTGGCACAGGTGGGCTGAGGAATGGTTGATGGAGTTTAATACAGAAAATGTCAGGTGTTGCATTTTGGGAAGTCTAACATGGGCAGGACCTACACAGTGAATTACATAGAAACATAGAAAATGGGTGCAGGAGTAGGCCATTCGGCCTTTCGATATGATCATGGCTGATCATCCAACTCAGTATCCTGTACCTGCCTTCTCTCCATACCCCCTGATCCCTTTAGCCACAAGGGCCACATCCAACTCCCTCTTAAATATAGCCAATGAACTGGCCTCAACTACCTTCTGTGGCAGAGAATTCCAGAGATTCACCACTCTCTGTGTAAAAAATGTTTTTTCTCATCTCGGTCCTAAAAGACTTCCCCCTTAACCTTAAACTGTGACCCCTTGTTCTGGACTTCCCCAACATTGGGAATAATCTTCCTGCATCTAGCCTGTCCAACCCCTTAAGAATTTTGTAAGTTTCTATAAGATCTCTTCTCAATCTTCTAAATTCTAGCGAGTACAAGCAGGGACATGGCTCTGGGGAGTGTTGTAGAGCAGAGCAGAGGGATCTAGGAGTGCAGGTACATATTTCCTTGAAGTTGGAGTCGCAGGTAGATAGAGTGGTCAAAAAGGCTTTTGGCACATTGACCTTCATCAGTCAGGGTATTGACTATAGAAGTTGAGAGGTCATGCTGCAGTTGTATAAGACATTGGTGAGGCTGCATTTAGAGTATAGTGTTCAGTATGGGCACCATGTTATAGGAAATATGTGGTCAAGTTGGAAAGGTTACAGAGAGTTACATAGTCATAGAGTCATAGAGTGATACAGTGCGTAAACAGGCCCTTCGACCCAACGCCCACACCGGCCAACAATGTCCCCGCTACACTAGTCCCACTTGCCTGCGCTTGGTCAATATCCCTCCAAACCTGTCCTATCCATGTACCTGTCTAACTCTTTCTTAAACGATGGGACATTTCCAGCCTCAACTACTTCCTGTGGCAGCTTGTTCCATACACCCACCACCCTTTGTGTGAAAAAGTTACCCCTCGGATTCCTATTAAATCTTTTCCCCTTCACCTTATAGAGGGGTCTAAGATCATGAGAGGAATAGATCGGGTAGATACACAGAGTCTCTTGCCCAGAGTAGGTGAATCGCCTTGAAGGGGAAGTGAAGCAATTCACAACTCTTCTGCGGTGCCTTGAAATTCATCAACGCTCACCCATCACATTCAAAACAGCATCTACAAGTACATCTTGTTGTGCTCAGAGTATTAATGGCATTCCTTTAATTCACTCAGCTGTCTCCTGTGTGGTTTCACTGCTGGAGCTAGACATGCTGCCATTATTAACTTTGTGCTCACGAGCAGCTGTTTATCGAACATTCTTATCAACACTTCACGAGACAGTAAACACAGTTTGTCAGCCTTGTATTCATTAGTGTTAGACTTGATCCATTCCAGACACAGGTTTCCAAGAGGAACAGGGCTCTACAGCAAGGCCGGCAGAGTTAAATATGTTTGAAAAAACTGTTCGGAGAGCACTTGTGGTCTATGTCAATTGGATTTCTTGGATGAACAAATGTAATCTACTTAATTTACCTTGCAACCTCATGTTCTAAATGAATGATCACTTTATAGGCCCCAAAAATGCATTTGGATTTATTTATTTTTCTCGTTGATATTAAATACCTGTCCACGAGGTCAAAGAGGGTTTCAGAGAACGATAGTTGTACAATTGTACATCTTCACTAATTCATTGAGAGATTGCAGAATTTGCAGATAGACACAAAAAGCTCAGCCGGTCAGACAGCATCTCTGGAGAAAAGGAATAGGTGACATTTCTGGTCGTGAACCTTCATCAGACTGAGGGTCAGGGGAAAGGGAAATGAGAGATGTAGATGGTGATGTAGAGAGATGCAGAACAAATGAATGAGAGATATGCAAAAAAGCACCAATGATCAACATCGCATTGCAGCAACATGGCAGAATTTGCAGCTTGAGTTTAGAATAAGTGTTCCTATTGAAGTGTGAATGCTGCTGACCCTGCCTGTGTTGCATGTACATAAACCGGGCATCTAAACATCTTGCAAGTTGATGGTTCATAAAGGAGACACAAGCACCAGTCACAACTATAAAGAGAGAAAGAGAAGTATCCAGGCTGTACGTATGAATCAGGCATTACGATCTGGAAACAAGATCTGTTTACAATCCCTTTCTATACATTCTGCAGAAACTGCAGAGATGATCTTGTTCCAGAATATTGTTGGAACTGCTTTTAGGACTAAGCCTAAAATATTTGTAGGCACATATCCAGCTGAGAAGATTAGGATTGCTTCCCTCTTGCACCCCAAACAGTAATGCCCCTGTCCCACTTAGGAAACCTGAACGGAAACCTCTGAAGACTTTGCGCCCCACCCATGGTTTCCGTGCGGTTCCCGGAGGTTTTTGTCAGTCTCCCTAATTGTCGAAAGTGGTTTCCGCTTCTTCTATGTTCCGGCCATTATTTCAAAAAATTCAAAACCGGCCGCGACTAAAAATAGGTTGCCGTTTTAAAAAACCTTCCACTACCTGCAACCCCCGGCAACCACCTTCAATTACTGATTTTTAAAACAGCAACCTATTTGTAGTCGCGGCCAGTTTTGAATTTTTTGAAATAATCGCAACTAACAATTTGAAACAATTTCAGCGTTTGCTTCTCCTTTTCCCGGCTCAATCCACAGATTCAACCCGAAGCTGAGCAGGTCTACAAATCTTTGACATCTTACCCACGTGTTCGCCCTTCGCTGTGACTTTGACGGCTACTCTTCGAAAGATATCACAGTCAAACTTAATTTGACCCAAAACAAATGGCAGTATTTTGGACAGGAGCCATACCCGGATTCCTCATCCCTTTCTCAGAAGTATTCTTGCCCAATGTAGTATCTTTGCATTTAAACCAAAGAAGACTGGCCAATTTAGCAAAGTCCAGGGAATAATTTAAAACCTTCCTCCTTCATCTCAGCTTCAATCAAAACATTTACCAACTAAACTGCCAATGGAACTTATTGAGTGATATTTTTTAAATCAAGCCTGCCAGGTGAAGGAGCAGTCACATCTAATTTATTTGACACAATAGCCATTTGGCAGTCCATTCCAACATTGCTGAGGTGATGGTGAAAGCTTCTGGTTCCCATTAAGATTATGTCCAATGATTAGCTGATGCTAGGTTCATCACTTTGATTAATATTCCCCACCTGGAACTTTCTTAAAAGCGCACATCCATCAAAGCCCAGGAAAAACTCTGCCATTAGAATTTGCTGGTCTGTTTGAGGAAAGGTAAACAAATCACAAAGGTATGAAGGGAGAACGTGTCAAAATAACGGAGAAGTAAAAGATAAAAAGGAACATTCAAAAGCAAATGAAAAATACAGGGGGAGTGGACCTCTGCCAAGCACATGCTCGTTTTGACATGAAGTTCAATTTGCATTTACAGTATTTAAAAATAAATAGAGCAACTAATACTTGCAAGGAACATATCCTTTTTTTTTTAAAGCAATTCCAGTCCACTTTGCCAATGTGTTTTTACGATATTTGTGCGTGAAACAAGATTACTGAACGCATGTGAAAGCAAACCAACTCCAAGCGTTGTATAAAGCTAATCTGTGTGAACATGCCAGTGATTTACTAATGATGCAAATAGCACATTTAACTACCAGCTGTGTCCATAGAAGATTCTGGAAATGTTCCAAAGCAATGGAGTTCTTGTAGAGAAATTATGAATTATCAAACACAACTTGAAATATCAATGTAAGCATTATTATGGAAGTGTCTTGTTTAAACGCGGCAGGTTGTCTTCTTTTTAGTTTTTATTGTGAATGTTAAAAACTCCAGGACAGATGAATACAGAGAAAAAGCAGATCGCATCTTCAACCAGGTCCACAAATGAAAGGCGATTGCTAAAATAGGGGCAATGTTTTCCCCAATGTGTCAGTAATGCTTGTGCCAACTAAGTGCCAAATGGAAAAATAATACTCTGGCATGAAATCCTGTTTTGACCAAAGAGTTATGTGAAGTATCTGAACATTTTTATTCATTTTTATCTCTGTAACATTGACTGCCATTTTTAAATCAACTATTTGCCCAGACCAATCTTTTTAACAAAGAGATTTAATCAATGTGAAATAATCCCTCACCAAGCTACATATGTCAAAACCACAACCTTGTTTTTCATAAAAAGGCATATGATTTTGTTGTACAAAGAAATCCAGCAGATAATGTCACTTATAAAATTATGATGTTAACTTTATTGTAAGTACTTAATTCTGCTTGGGTTAGGAAACCTTATTCCAATCTCGTAGTACATCTGAGGAATATTAATTTTCTAGGCTTTAACCACACACAATAATAAATAATCAATATTTTAATACTTTCAACATTTTAAAGGTTTGTCAAATTAGTTATTTAAATCCATTCCCATGCTTTAATATGTGAATCAGAATGTAATCGTTTTGAATTATTTTAAATGTTCCTGTGTCCTTTAGAAGGTAATGTGCTCAACCATGTCCAATGTTTCAGAAACTTCTCTGTAAATGCTTCAATGAGAAATTTAAATGTATAAGCTCTTCTAACAGTGCTCTTCTGATGTATCTCAATGTACATTGACGGTGATAAATGTCCTTACATCAACAGCATATGTTCAGGGACTGGCATCTTTTTGATATTTGGCACTCAATGGCACTTTATCATGCATATATTTCTTTACAACATTATCAACCTCTCTCATTGTATCAGAGAGATTTGAATGCAAAATATGCCCAGTGACATAAATCTGCTGGAAACATTGAGAGAGATAGGAGATAATGGTAATTGTTCTATTGGATAGAACAGCAGTGAATAATGCTTAGGATCTTGGACTAGTGCACCGATCTCATGCCGTGAATGGCATCCAATGTGGTGACTGTCAAGTGACCCCTCAAATGTCAAATAACAAGAGGATTTCTGCATAGGAGTAGAAAGGTTCTTCTGCAGTTGTATAGGGCTCTGGTGAGACCACATCTGGAGTACTGTGTACAGTTTTGGTCTCCTAATTTGAGGAAGGACATCCTTGAGATTGAGGCAGTGCAGCGTAAGTTCATGAGATTGATCCCTGGGATGGCGGGACTGTTATATGAGGAAAGATTGAAAAGACCAGGCTTGCATTCACTGGAGTTTAGAAGGGTGTGGGGGGATCTTATAGAAACATATAAAATTATGGAAGGACTGGACAGGCTAGTTGCTGGAAAAAGGTTCCCAATGTTGGGCGAGTCCAGAACCAGGGGCCACAGTCTTAGAATAAAGGGGAGGCCATTTAGGACTGAGGTGAGAACAATCTTTTTCACCCAGGGAGTTGTGAATTTGTGGAATTCCCTGCCACAGAGGGGAGTGGAGGCCAAATCACTGGATGGATTTAAGAGAGAGTTAGATAGAGCTCTAGGGTCTGGTGGGATCAAGGGATATGGGGAGAAGGCAGGCACGGGTTATTGATTGGGGACGATCAGCCATGATCACAATGAATGACGGTATTGGCTCGAAGGGCCGAATGGCCTCCTCCTGCACCTATTTTCTATGTTTCTATGTTTCTATTTTACGAGGCTAAACAGCTAAGAACCCAAACATCTGGGACGACGTTATTTTGGGACCATCCACTGTCGGTCCTTCCCAGTTCAACATACTGAATGGGGAGACGTACAGATACATGGAAAAGTGATTCAACCTTCAGGCCAACTTTTCCTATGTGGAGACGCAAGGAAATTAGAATGCTGATTTACTAAAATAAACATCCAATATACGGCATGGAGGCATAGCGGTAAAGCTACTGCCTTACAGCCCCGGAGACCCGGGTTCAATCCTGACTGCTAGTGCAGTCTGTATGGAGTGTGTACATTCTTCCTGTGACCTGCATGGGGTTTCTCCGAGATCTTCAGCAGTTTGGAAATAAGTTTGAGAAGGGCATCATGCACATTGATTAAATGCATAAAGAATGTTGGGAAAATGTTACCTGTGCTAAGATGAGTGATGCCCTGAAGTGTCTGGTCCAATTGCTACCATAATGGGTAGGATTGCAACTGGAAATGGTCACTGCTATGTTTAAAAGTGCATATATCAGCTAAATTATGCAATATAAAATGTTATTTTCAAACTAACAACTTGCTCCTTCTCACCCAATTCTTGAGGCTTTAGATCTTAGTACATTGGTCCAAATGTAGGACACAGTGTCCCTCATCATGACGTGAATCACTGTGATGAAATCTGAAAAGATCATAAAGAGATTAAAATGGCTTTGATCACCGACGCCAACACATACATAATTAAGTGAAGGGATAGCCCTACAATGCAGAAGTCAGGCAGAGAATTAGAGACACACCAAGCTTTTATTTGGCGCAATTAAAAAATAAAGTGTAGTTGTTTTTACAAATGCTCAGTGTCACTGTCATCTCCTTGCCAACACGGCACCTGACCGATTGTGGGGAAATGAAGGCCTGGTTATGAATAGACAGCATTAAGAAGTCTTTATAAAGCAACAATACAACACTAGATGGTGCAACTGCATTGGTCAAGAATTGAAAAGTATGTATTGATGGCAGAGTAATCCCTGTGTGTAAAGTGTGCAGGGCAGAAGTTGAGGAGGAATTAGTCTGTGAGATGTAATTATTCTGTGCCAATACATAAAGCTACTTTTTCCAATTGAGGTTCATGAATTTTCATTTGCAAATAGGCTTGGCCTAGTGAAGTTGTGGACCACTCTGCTTAGGCAGAACAGAAGTTATACTTATGCCCCTGTCCCACTTAGGAAACCTGAACGGAAACCTCTGGAGACTTTGCGCCCCACCCAAGGATTCCGTGCGGTTCCCGGAGGTTGCAGGTGGTTGCTGGAGGTTGCAGGTAGTGGAAGCAGGTAGGGAGACTGACAAAAACCCCCGGGAACCACACGGAAACCTTGGGTGGGGCGCAAAGTCTCCAGAGGTTTCCGTTCAGGTTTCCTAAGTGGGACAGGGGCATTATTATGCAGTTTCAGCTGTTAAGCTTCTATCTGATGCTGCTCAATTATTACATATTATTTATTGGAGAATCAGAGAAACAGCTGCAGAATGATACTTGCATCTACACAATCGTTTTTTGTTGTATGTGCTTGTTAACATGAAGGTAGCTATTTATTGCACATGAAGTTTGTTATTGTCCATGGCACAAGTTGGTATAATCAGTTGAGATAGTACAGGTAGTCTTAATTGGGTTCACATCGATAGCAAGAAATGAAAGGATCGTGTACCGACCCATTTTACACACAGTTCCTCCTCTAACTTTCCATCGAAAGCAATTGCTTCAAATTCTACTTAACCTGACTGCTCAAGAATAATAAAAAAACTCTTAACATGCAAGCAAATCAGCTAATTCCAGAGAATGTAACTATTTTCATGGAAATAGCAAAATATATGTTAGATGTGAAAATAATGTTTTTTTGCTGTGATTGACAAACAAATCTCTTTTGTTTAAACACTGCTTTTAAATTCATCGTGTACCTGTAGACTGCTGGAAGTGGAACTGCACTAACAAGCTGCAATTGGAAGGAGTGATCTGTGTCAGGATGTAGCTCCTGTATTAATGCCACTAAGGATTGGGAAACAGTAACGTATTGGACACCACAAATAGGATTGTCGCTCAGTGAAAGACAAATGGCAAAATTTGTTAATTGGAATTTAATTCAATTGTAATTTAAAGCACGACTTTAAAATAAAATCACACTCCCAAACACAAATAGGTTGGCTTGTCCAAATAAAAATTTGATTTTGACTTCAGTTTTGCAGGCAGGCGAAAGAAGTAAGAAAACATCAACAAGCAGAGACTTCAGATCAAGTTGTGTCGGAAGAAACTGCAGATGCTGGTCAAGTTACTGTCTGCCTGAACCACATGGACGTTGCCACTGATTATGAGTTATCAAAGAGAATATTGGACCGGGTGTACAGTGGAAGGCTGATTTCAAATCCTGCCTTTTTTTTGTGGAATTTAAATTTGGCTGATGAACTAGCATGGGAACAAAATTAAACCTTAGTGAGAATGAATGCAAATATTGAATTCTCGTAAAACCCAAACCCGATACAAATAGCCTGCAGAGGAGGAAATCTGCCGGTTTCCCGAATTGGTCTGTCTTGGACATGACCCCCAGAACCATTAATATAGTTGACTCTTGCATATCCTCAGGAGTAGCCTGGAAAACCACTCTACTGGGGAGGGGGGCAATTAACCCATTGATGGTGCCATCATCCCAAACATTAACAACAAAAGGAATTTATTGCTTTAGTGAACTAGAACCTTATACCTACATCATAAGTTGCAAGTAAAGCCCACACGTATTAATGAACTAAATGTTATTCCCTTATCATGTATCTGCACATTGTGAGTGGCTTGATTGTAATCTCGTATTGTCATTCCACTGGCTGGTTAGCACGCAACAGAAGCTTTTCACTATACCACAATACGAGTGACAATAAACTCAACTCAACTAATATCCTGAGAAATATAAGATGCGAAAAATATACCACGCTTCTCAAGATATAAAATAAACTTGTCAGAAGCGATGGAAACAGCTCGAGGGCACCAAAAACAAATACTATAGATGGACAGGTTTTAAATCCCTGGGAAAAGACAGTACTCATTGATTCCAGTGATAAGGAACATTTTAGTTACCCAAAATAAATTATACCACAGCAATAATCATTAAATCTGACATTGACTATTTTGTGTCCAAAATTGTTTGTAATTTTTGAATGTTCTGGATTTGATGGCAGTGAACCCTTCTCAACAAATGATCCTGTTTCCTTTCCTTACCACAACTTGTAATGGGCATCCGACCATCCCAAGCCAGGGTGGGGGGTAGAGGGAGGGGAGGGGTAGGTTGGTGTGAGTCAGGACATTCACTTCTTGTTCCCATTCTGGCGGGCCATTTGTGGGTCAAAGGGCTGCGTTTAGTATCAGGATTTAGTATTCAGTCTCTGGGGAGCAGCAGCTGAAAATGTTAGGAAAGAAAGCGAGGTCAAAAAACATAACGAGAGGCACTAATGGAACCTGTCAATGTCTGCAAAATGGTGCAGAGTGAGGATTGCTTGCGCACATTCAATTCATGAAGCGTTTGTTCCTGCCACTGTTGTTCAGTTATTAACCTAGCTATTTAAGGCATGTATGAATTCTCTCAATGACTCGGCAGCGGTGGAGCAGTGGTAAAGTTGCTGCCTTACAGCGCCAGGGACCCGGGTTTGATCCTGACAATGTGTGCCGTCTGTACGGAGTTTGTACGTTCTCCCCGTGACCTGCGTGGATTTTCTCCGGGATCTTCGGTTTCCTCCCACACTCCAAGGACGTACAGGTTTGTAAGTTAATTGGCTTGGTAAAATTGTAAATTGTCCCTAGTGTACGTAGGATAGTGTTAATGTGCGGGGATCGCTGGTCGGCAGGAACACGGTGGGCCGAAGGGCCTGTTTTCACTCTGAATCTCTAAACTAGACTAAACTAAAAAGACTGTTAGCTGAAAAACCTTAATATGTTGAAATGATAAGTTTGTAGATCCAGTTGTGGCTTGTCTTTGATTCTGCTGATGTCTTGATAAGGTGTTTTTTAAAATAAAATAATAGGTTTCATTCCAGTGCAACATATGAATACACAGCCTTCCACCAACAGTTCCACCTTTACCCATTCAGGAATATTTTGAACTGTTTATTGCTGTATGTTTGGGTTGGCTGGGAACATCAGGGAACTGTCATTTTGGCATTTGGTTTAAGTCTCCATCGTTTGAATCACTGGGCTATTTCTTTCCTGTAAGTATTTAGGACTTCACCATGAATGGCATCCTGGACCAATACAATCAGACAGATGTCGTCTATTCAAAGTGAATCGCCTGGCAGACTGCTGGGAAGATCATCTGTAATGGGATAAAAATATGTGGGAACTGGTTCCTGCAGTAGACAGCTTGGGATTTCTAAAAACTGCTTCTTTGTCTAAATAAAACATAGAATAGGTGACTTCTCAGCAGCTGTTCCTCCATCACATATGCCCATTACAGTGAAATCATTCTTTAGGGAACTGGGATTCCCCTCTTCCTTCATAGTTGAGGCCCTCACTAGGGTCTCCTCGATATCCCACAGCTCCGCTCTTACTCCCCCTCCTCCCAGGGACAGAGTCCCCCTTCTCCTCACTTTTCACACCAACAGCTCTCTCACAAAGCATATAATCCTCCAACATCTTCACCACCTCTAACGGGATCCCACCACTAGTCACATCCTCCCATCTCCACCCCTTTCCGCTTTCCACAGAGACCGTTCCCTCCACAACTCCCTGGTTAACTCAACCCTTCCCAGCCAAACCACCCCGCTCCCCATGTACTATCCCCTGCAACCGCAGGAGATGCAACACCTGTCCCTATACCTCCCCCCCTCGACTTTGTCCAAGTACCCCGACATTCTTTTCAGGTAAGGCAGAGGTTCACTTGTACCTCCTCCAACATCACCTACTGTATTCGCTGTTCCATTTGTGGACTCCTATATATCGGCGAGACCCTGGCGTAGGCCATTGTTTCGCTGAAGACCTCCGCTCAGTCTGCCTAAACCTACCTGATCTCCCAGATACTAAACACTTTAATTCCCCCTCCTATTCCCACACTGACCTTTCTATCCTGGGCCTCCTCCATTGTCAGAGTGAGGCCTAGCACAAATTGGAGAAAAAACACCTCATATTTCGCTCGGGCAGCTTACACCCCAGCGGTATGAATATTGACTTCTCTAACTTCAAATAATCCTTGCTTTCCCTCTCTCTCCCATTCCTCCCCCCCCCCCCCCCCCCCCCCCCCCCTTCCTAGTTCTCCCAGCAGTCTGACTGTCCGTGTTTACAAATTATGCTAGCTAACAATCTCCCAGATGTACTGGAGGACAGAGGATCTTAGGGGGTAGAGGAACTGAAAGAAATCTTCATTAGGTGAGAAATAGTATTGGGCAGGCTAATGGACTGAAGGATGATAAATCCCCAGGGCCTCTATTCCCTGAACTTCCTTTGCCTATCGAAAAGCCTCTTGAACACCACTATCGTATCTGTTTCCACTTCCACCCTTGGACTGTGCGCACACGCAGAGGCAAAGACTGGGTTGCCAGGATAATTCAGAGACTGCCAGTGTCGCCTTTTCAAGTCCCAAAGCTGAGCTGCCAGGGTTAAGACTGAGACCGCCAGCACCTCATCTTAAGGCAAGGGTAAACGACAGCGAGATCACCACCTTGCCTCCTTCATAGCCAGGACTAAGCTGCGGGACAAGTCTCAGTTTACCATTGCCACTGCATATGTCCTCTGATGGTGAGGGACAGCTCCCCCATGCAGTCCTGGACTTCTTTACAACTCTAAATAAACTATATTACATGCATTCACCCTACTGCGAGTGTCAGTATAGTCATTGTCGACCTGATGTCATTCCCAACTCCAGAAAGGGAAGATCTGAAATACAAATGCATTCAGTGTGGAAATCAACTAAAAATAAAAACACATACAATTTATTTAATCAATAATATTCTTAAACTTGGCCACCACTAAACTAGCGGGGGATGATGACAGAAGCGGAAACAATGACACGATGCACTCTGACGCATCGGGCGACCAATTCTGTCAACATGTTGGACAACAACTTATCCGTCTTCTGAACTATAGCCCTTGTTGCAATAAATATCCTCTCACAGTTGGAATTTGAATACAGGTTTGTGACTTTTGCACCTGTCAACAAAGTTACCAATCACACTTCCACGGAGATACACTTAAACCACAAACTTAGAGGAAATTTAAAGATGGTGCAGTCTGATGTAGGATTAGATTGTACAAACCTGCCAGCTGCTGCCTTTTAATCTTGCAGCAGGAGTGAACACTACTATTTCTGACAGCTAATCAACACTGCAAGTAACCTATCTTTTCCACGTATTTCACCGAATCCTCTCAGTCTTCTAACAACCTTCCATCGTGATTCCGTTAGATGCTCACTCCAGTATTGCAGTCATTTTAACAGCAAACTAAGTCCTGTTAGATAGTGTGGGGGAAGTGATATGATTGAAATGACAACAAGAATGAATCAAAGGCGAAACATTGTGGGTGTCGGAAATCTGAAACTCCACAGATATTGTTTCGCTGGTTAAGCATTTTTATCATGTTCATTACACTTTAGAAATTAATGAGTGCCGAATTATTTTCTCAGTAAATGATGAAAAGCCTGAGAGAGAGAGAGAGAGAGAGAGAGAGAGAGTTCCAAGTGTGTGGATCACTACAATGTTAACTGAAAAAAATAATAGAGAAGACAATTGGAATGATGTCCTTTGGAAATAAAGGCTTTGATTATAAAGGGCAAGAAGATTTACTGAAACTATGTAATGTTCTAGTCAAACTATATCTGGGGTGATGTATATAGTCCCAATTCCTGCACTTTAGAAGGATATATTAGCATTATCTTGAAGTCATAGCATGCAGGTGCAGCAGGCAGTAAAGAAAGCGAATGGTATGTTAGCTTTCATTGCAAAAGGATTTGAGTATAGGAGCAGGGAGGTTCTACTACAGTTGTACAGGGTCTTGGTGAGACTACACCTGGAGTATTGCGTACAGTTTTGGTTTCCAAATCTGAGGAAGGACATTATTGCCATAGAGGGAGTGCAGAGACAGTTCACCAGACTGATTCCTGGGATGTCAGGACTGTCTTATGAAGAAAGACTGGATAGACTTGGTTTATACTCTCTAGAATTTAGAAGATTGAGAGGGGATCTTATAGAAACTTACAAAATTCTTAAGGGGTTGGACAGGCTAGATGCAGGAAGATTGTTCCCGATGTTGGGGAAGTCCAGGACAAGGGGTCACAGCTTAAGGATAAGGGGGAAATCCTTTAAAACTGAGATGAGAAGAACTTTTTTCACACAGAGAGTGGTGAATCTCTGGAACTCTCTGCCACAGAGGGTAGTTGAGGCCAGTTCATTGGGTATATTTAAGAGGGAGTTAGATGTGGCCCTTGTGGCTAAGGGGATCAGGGGGTATGGAGAGAAGGCAGGTACAGGATACTGAGTTGGATGATCAGCCACGATCATATTGAATGGCGGTGCAGGCTCGAAGGGCCGAATGGCCTACTCCTGCACCTAATTTCTATGTTTCTATGTTTCTATATAGCAATGAAACGCAATCTACTACAGCCCACTGAGTAAGTGCTGACCATTAAGCATCCATTCCCATTATATCTACACAAATTACATTTTATTTACCCCATATATCTTTTAGTTCCTTCTAGTTTACACCACTTACTGCATTCTAGAAGCAATTTACCAACCGGCTTGCATGTCTTTTAGATGCGGGACAAAACTGGAGCGCTTGGGGAAAATCGTCTTGGTCACAGTTTACAGCAAACTTGGCACGGACACTGAAGAGGTCAGATTGAACCTGGGTTGGTGGAGGTCCTCCAACTGCTCCTCTCTGCTGCCCACGTTGGATAGATTAGTGCAGATAGAGTGCAGAATCACAAACATTTTTTAACGATTTCACAGTTAAGTTAAGATGAAAGATTACATAATGTGGGTATATATTCCCAGAACCAATGAAGGTCAAGAGGTGAATTGGATGGTATTTTAGGATTTTAAAAGGAATTCGTTACATAGATGAAGGGAAATTGTTCTTCTGGCCAAGGATTCCATTATAAGAGCCATAATAATAAGATCAAACCCAGCACAAGAAACAGTTAGATAGGACAGGTTTGGAGGGATATGGACCAAACGCGGGCAGGTGGGACTAGTGTAGCTGGGACATGTTGGCCAGTGTGGGCAAGTTGGGCTGAAGGGCCTGTTTCTACTCTGTATTACCCTATGACTTTATGACATTCACGTGAGTTATTCAGAAAAACCTTTTCAGATGTTGATTCAGAAACTTCCACAAAAGGCTGTAAAGACTCATTCAATTTACTAATTTAATCATCGTATTGGTATGGACACACACAGGATCCAGCCATTGGAAGCAGGCTTGTGATGGATCTATTGCACTGTGGCAGGTTTGAGGCTCAGCACAGAGTTCTTGCTGCATCTGGGAATGACCTTAACCATCTTGAAACATTTCAAATGCTGCCAGCGTCTGCTACAAAAGGGCTAAATATAACATTTTCTAAGTTAATCCTTAATTGTCTAATATTCATCTTTTCCGTCACATTATAACCACATTTTTTCTTTGCCTGTCCACTTACTTTAACATCATCCCTCTCATTGTGAAAATATGCATTTTTGCCACTTTTAAAAATCCATTGAGAATAGATTGACCATAAACATCTTTGAATTCTGCCAACTGCCTCAAGTTCTTTTCTTAAATCTGATGTCAATTCAACAGATTTCTTGGCTGAATTAAGCCCCTCTGCCACAAAATCATCAGGGGCCAACTCTTTCAATCCACGGTCAGGACTTTCATATGAAGAAAGATTGGATAGACTAGGTTTGTACTCGCTAGAATTGAGAAGGTTGAGGGGGGATCTTATAGAAACCTACAAAATTCTTAAGGGGTTGGACAGGCTAGATGCAGGAAGATTGTTCCCGATGTTGGGGAAGTCTAGAACAAATCGAGAGCCTCTGTTTTAGAATCTTACCTTGCATTTATTGCATGGTCTCATATCCTTACACAACCTCCCCACTTTATTCCAGTAACTTACTCCAGTCAAGTGAATCTTGCCTCTGATGTTACAACCTTGTGCATTACTTTCCCTGTCTCTTCAACCAGATGAGCTTCATCGTAGAGTCTTTATCCTTAATATTTTGTTTTCTGTAGTGCCAGCAATGTTACGTAGAAACATAGAAACAGGTGCATGAGGAGGCCATTCGGCCCTTCGAGCCAGCACCACCATTCATTGTGATCATGGCTGATTGCCCCAAATCAATAACCCGTGCCTGCCTTCTCCCCATATCCTTTGATTCCACTAGCCCCTAGAGCTCTATCTAACTCTCTCTTAAATCCATCCAGTGATTTGGCCTCCACTCCCCTCTATGGCAGGGAATTCCACAAATGCACAACTCTCTGGGTGAAAACATTTTTTCTCACCTCAGTCTTAAATGGCCTCCCCTTTATTCTAAGACTGTGGCCCCTGGTTCTGGGCTCGCCCAACATTGGGAACATTTTTCCTGCATCTAGCTTTTCCAGTCCTTTTCTATGTTTCTATAAGATTCTATAAGATGTTTTTACTTACTGATGTGACAGTTTTTCTTTCTCCTGTGGGTATTTTCCTAAAACAGATAAATTCGACAATTGTTGATGATTTTTTTAAATTCTTCGCTTCTCTGTTTATCCCTGCACGTTTATTTCACTTTTCTCACTATCTTCCCCAACAATTCATGTATGTATGATTTTGCCATCTCTAATATGAAAAGATATGCCGTCCAAGATACCTTTCACAAATTCACGATGTCTCAAAATGATCTTTATAGTCCTTAAATTAGTTCCTCCTACTTTCCTATGAAGGATTCAGTTTGGCCTATGAAGTTTATATGTATTGTGGTGATGCCAGAAACATGGCAGCCATTTTGTAGCTAGTGTACAACACAAAATGCTGGAGTGACTCTGTGGGTCCGGCAGCATCTCTGGAGAACAAGGATCAGCAGCATTTCTTCAGAGTCATTTAACAATCATTGTTATACATGCCCCAGCATGTATTTCCATTATTACATAATTTTAAATACTAACTTTTCTCAACAATCTATTTAGAAATATCACACTTGGTTAGTTATGGTCAATTGAAACAAAGTTATGAAATATTTCAAATATATTTGATATAAGGCAACTACAACACAAAAGCTTATGAGAGAATCAGAATTTATATTTAATTGTAACATTCTATTCAACATCCTATTAATTGAACATATCATAAAACAGGAAAGCTAGAGATTAGACAAATAAAATTGAATATGGCAATAGTTTCTGTCTTTGTAAAAATCAAAGACATTCAACTTTTGACCCAGCCTTCATAACCAGAAGTGATTTATGAGATAAAGGTTATGTGGAGAATACTTTGTGTGTCTCAAAACCAACCTGGAAGTATATATTCCATATATTGTATTAATAAATGTGATAATCAGGCATTCTTAACCTGCCCATTGCTTGTGGGGAAGTATTATCGAGGTCAAATAGGAAAAAGCTTATTTTGGAACCAAGAAACACAGTGTTACTTTTCAAAGGTAAATGTAAATATTTAAAAATTGTTAAGCCATTGATATTGTTGGCATACCGCCATTTATACCATTTGTATATGGAAATAAAGTCATGTTTTTATTATAACTCAAACAGTAAAACATTAGTACCTGCCTATTATTACTAGATCTGTTTTCTTGTGATTTGTACATGAAGTTATTCATTTAAGCCACTTGGACTTGGACAAGCATTTGGCAGAAGTATTGGATGACAGCCTGGAACGTGCCAGAGAGGGTAGTATGAGATAAAAATGGACAAAGATCAAATTGTATTGGAAATGGGGCTGAATTAAAAGAAATTAGAAGTCAGCCAAACTGAACCTCTGCATGCAGACAAACATAGATCAATCCTTAGAGAGCCGATTTATATAATACTTTTGTCAAATGGTTATCTGTGGAATATATTCCATATTTCATGGCTCCTGATTATCACTGTCAAACCCCTCCATTGGGAAGGTGGCACTTTGGAGTATAAACCTCCATAGCCCATTTCTCTAAGAGCCACTGACATGGGAAACTCCATCTGATAAAGGTGCACGTTAACTGTGAACTAAATTTATTACGAAGGTAGACACAAAATGCTGGAGTAACTCAGCGGGACAGGCAGCATCTCTGGAGAGAAGGAATGGGTGACATTTCGAAATAAAGAACGAGTTAGTTATTTAAAGTTGGAGAATTTGATATCTGCTTGGAACCCATTTGGTCTTATCCTATCAGAGGTATTCCATCGGTTCAACACATCTCCTAACTTCTCCACCAGTGAAAACAAAATAGTTTTTCCTTTCCTAGTTCTGAAAAGGAGTCTGGAATCTGAAAAGTTAACTCTATTTTTCTTTCCGCAGATGTTGCCTGACCTGCAAAGTGTTTCCAGAATTTTCTGTTTTTATTTCAGCTTTCCAGCATCTGCAGTTTTTTTTTAAATGTTTATTTCCAGTTATCTTGACAGTGATATTTTGGTAGCTTACTGTCAAACATGTAATTGGTGCTTTAGGACTTGAGATTTGTGGCTGAAAAGAGGATTTATATGTTGAACTCCTCTGTATAGCCAATGGCATTGGGGGTTCAGTATTGATGTGGATAGAGAACTGGCTGGCAAACAGGAAGCAAAGAGTAGGAGTAAACGGGTCCTTTTCACAATGGCAGGCAGTGACTAGTGGGGTACCGCAAGGCTCAGTACTGGGACCCCAGCTATTTACAATATATATTAATGATCTGGATGAGGGAATTGAAGGCAATATCTCCAAGTTTGCGGATGACACTAAGCTGGGGGGCAGTGTTAGGTGTGAGGAGGATGCTAGGAGACTGCAAGGTGACTTGGATAGGCTGGGTGAGTGGGCAAATGTTTGGCAGATGCAGTTTAATGTGGATAAATGTGAGGTTATCCATTTTGGTGGCAAAAACGGGAAAGCAGATTATTATCTAAACGGTGGCCGATTGGGAAAGGGGGAGATGCAGCGAGACCTGGGTGTCATGGTACACCAGTCATTGAAGGTAGGCATGCAGGTGCAGCAGGCAGTAAAGAAAGCAAATGGCATGTTGGCTTTCATAGCAAGAGGATTTGAGTATAGGAGCAGGGAGGTTCTACTGCAGTTGTATAGGGTCTTGGTGAGACCACACCTGGAGTATTGTGTGCAGTTTTGGTCTCCAAATCTGAGGAAGGACATTATTGCCATAGAGGGAGTGCAGAGAAGGTTCACCAGACTGATTCCTGGGATGTCAGGACTGTCTTATGAAGAAAGACTGGATAGACTTGGTTTATACTCTCTAGAATTTAGGAGATTGAGAGGGGATCTTATAGAAACTTACAAAATTCTTAAGGGGTTGGACAGGCTAGATGCAGGAAGATTGTTCCCGATGTTGGGGAAGTCCAGGACAAGGGGTCACAGCTTAAGGGATAAGGGGGAAATCCTTTAAAACCGAGATGAGGAGAACTTTTTTCACACAGAGAGTGGTGAATCTCTGGAACTCTCTGCCACAGAGGGTAGTTGAGGCCAGTTCATTGGCTATATTTAAGAGGGAGTTAGATGTGGCCCTTGTGGCCAAGGGGATCAGAGGGTATGGAGAGAAGGCAGGTACGGGATACTGAGTTGGATGATCAGCCATGATCATATTAAATGGCGGTGCAGGCTCGAAGGGCCGAATGGCCTACTCCTGCACCTAATTTCTATGTTTCTATGTTTCTATGTATAGCTTCCTTTACAGACTGCGTGCCTGATGCCCATAGGTTAGCCTTTATTGAAATTTTAAAAAGTGTATGCTGGAAAATTGAAAAACAACAGAAAATCTTAGAATTGCTCAGCAGATCAGAGAGCATCTGTGGTGGAAAGAGACACAGTCAATGCTTCATCATTCTTTATTGTTGCTTGACCCTCTATGAAGTATGTGTAAGAAGGAACTGCAGATGCCGGTATAAACTGAAGATAGACACAAAAAGTTGGAGCAACTCAGCGGGACAGGCAGCATCTCTGGAGAGAAAGAATGGGTGACGTATACTATACAGTGTACAAAGGCATATACCATTTTTCAGATTATGAACCAAATAAATAATGAGGCTGCTTTAAATAGTGTAGCATCAAAAAGGTCCTCACGATGTTGAAGTTTCTAAGATGTCTATGTTCAGCAAAAGTTCCTGTGGTTGTCATATTTCCATTTCTTGGTTCATTATTTTTCAATAGTGGACTATTACTTTAGGGTGTAGGAAAGAACTGCAGATGCTGGTTTGCACTGGAGATGGACACAAAATGCTGGAGTAACTCGGCGGGAGAGAAGGAATGGGTACTGTTTCGGGTTGAGATCCTTCTTCCCTATTTCACCAGCTAACAATGGACCATTTCCTTGATCATCGTTACTTTTTTTGCATCTCATTCATTTCTTTGTTTTATATCTCTCTATATCGCCGGCTATATCCCTCGTTTCCATTTCACCCGACTCTCAATCTGAAGAAGGGCCTCGACTCAAAACATCACCGATTACTGCTCTCCAGAGATGCTGCCTGTCCTGCTCAGTTACGCCAGCATTTTGTGTCCAACTACTTGTTTAAGTACCGGTTCGAGATATTTCACCTACTTTCAGGGCTCTCGCAACGGCGACTTCTCCCGCCCGAGTTGCGGGGTTGAAGAGCTCCTGGAGCGGGGCCTGACATCACCGCCCCGCGCGGCTTGGAATGGCCGCGGGACTCTGCGAGCGCACGCCGGGGGTTCCAACACCAAGACCCGGTGTGCGACCTCGCATCACCCGGCGTGGCTTTAATGGCCGCGGGACAATCGCCATCGCCAGCCGGGGGCTTTGACTTCGACTCTGACATCGGGGGGGGGAGAGTGCAGTGGAGAGATAAGTTTTTTTGGCCTTCCATCACAGCGATGTGATGGATGTTTATGTAAATTATGTTGTGTCTTGGGTCTATTTGTTTGTAATGTATGGCTGCAGAAACGGCATTTCGTTTGGACCTCAAGGGGTCCAAATGACAATTAAATCTTGAATCTTGAATCTTACACTACCTTAAACTCTAACCAGATTGCTAGGTTGTTTCCAACCAAAAAAACCCAGCAAACTAGTTGTCGGTTTTGGAAGCTTGCCCTTTGGCCAGCGAGAACTGCTTCCAGTGAAAAGAACTTGGCCCACAAGGTTTCTAATCCCCGGAGTATGTAAGCAAATAAAAAGGAGCACAAGGCTCACAGCTGGAGAAACTAAATGCTGTGTAACAGAGACTCCATCTTTCTTTTGAAAATGTCCAACCTGCTCGTATTGTAAGTATCTTTAAAATTAAAAAAAAAAGGAAGAGTCTCAAGAGAGTGTGTTGATAACATAATTGTTCTGGAGATCATCTAATGCTAACAAGACAATATTTTAGAAACAATGGGGGCTACATTTACCAACTCCCATTAACAGATGTGGGGATTAAATTCAATATCATGCAGACCCCATGGTGCTGACAGTTCATTAATAATCACCTCAGTGTCCAGTCAGTGATGACCATACTGTGATTAAACTGGTTGCATTAATATTCTGAATAGCTGGCATCAGATAAATATTCCAAAAAATCCAAAAAACAAAAACAGATGCTGGAAATATGAAATAAATAAACAAAATGCTGGAGACACTCAGCATATTCGCTAAGAAAGAATCAGTTACCTTTGAAGCAAAGAAGGATTGTGCAGTTTGGGAATGGAATTTAAACAGAGCCAGTGAAAAAGAGGAAGAATGTTCTGTACTAACATCAAGCCGGGAGACCCGTCCAGACATATTTGTAGAAGGCAGGACACCAGCCCATGGACAACTGAAGATCTAGATACAGCGCTGCAACAAGGCAATGAGCTCACGCTGACAATAGAGGCATTGTCTATTTGCATTACTCCCCTTCAATACTCATGCCACCACTCGCTGAACAATCGTCAACCAATCATCCCAATGAACTGGGAGAAAATGCAACGCATGATAGGGTGGAAGCTGGGGAGGAGAGGAATTCTGTCTTGGTCCAGAGGAGGAAATGCTGAGTGTAGGAGGAGAAGAAATATTTTGGATATAGTCGATGGCTCTGTCTACTATGGTAGAGAGAAAGCCAGGCTTCTGAACAAAGAAGGGATATTATGGTAATGCTGGTGCAAAAATATTTCCCCATTGAAACAAATGCAAGGGAGATAATGGAACTGGGAGAATGGGATGGGAATGTTATAGAGGTAGAGTTATAGTGCCATAGACTAATACAGTGTGAAAACAGGCCCTTCGACCCAACTTGCTCACACCAGCCAACATGTTCCAGCTTCATTAGTCCCACCTGCTAGCTTTTGGCCCATATCTCTCCAAACCTGTCCTATACATGTACCTGTCTAACAGTTTCTTAAACGTTGGGATAGTCCCAGCCTCAACTACCTCCTCTGGCAGCTTGTTCCATACATCTTTTCCCCTTCACGTTAAACCTATGTCTTCTGGTCCTCGATTCACCTACTCTGGGCAAGAGATGCATCAACACGATCTATTCATCTCATGATTATATACACCTCAATAAGATCACTGCCTCATCCTCCTGCGCTCCAAGGAAGAGTCCCAGCTTACTTGACCTCTCCCTATAGCTCAGACTCTTTAGCCCTGACAATATCCTTGTAAATTGTCTCTGTACCCTTTCCAGCTTGACAACATCTTTCCTGTAATGGATGATAGGAAGTATAATTGTGCTGGCTGTTTGAGTCTGTAGCTTTGTAAAGGGTGTTAGGATCCCTGAGATGGCAACAGACAGATGAGGCTTTTATTTTTTAGAGGTAGAGTGCAGAAACTGGCCCTTTAGCCCACCGAGTCAACGCCAACCAGCGATCCCCGCACACTAACATCATCCTACACATGAGGAGCAATTCACCATTTTACTAAAGCCAATTAGCCTACAAACCTGTACATCTTTGGAGTGTGGAAGAATACTGGAGATCCTAGAGAAACCCCACATAGGTCATGGGGGGAACAAACAAATTCGGTACATGCAGCATCCGTAGTCAGAATCGAACCCGGATCCCTGGCGCTGTAAGGCAGCAACTCCACCTCTGCTCCTCCGTGCCACCCCGGTACATGGAAGGGGAAACACGTTAAAGTTTTGAGGTGAAATTTTCTGAGTCGGGGTGACCGTGAAGCACAGCGACCTGGCATAGAAAGTGGAAATTGACAGCAGCAAATTTGTAATTTAAAGGTCCAAAATGTTATCATTTGTTTTATCAAAAGTAAGGCATTATGGGGCAAGAAAATTCAGCGATTATATTTTGGACCTTTAAATCTGCAAATGTCTGATGTTCACTTCCTGGTTTCAAGTAGTTTAAGGGAGTGGGCCCGGTCAGATATAGTTAACACAAAGACTGTGCCACCTGTGTGCCCATTGCTACGCTTGTGATAGTTTTTATTCCACTCTCTTTCTCCATTCTCATTTACACCTCCTCCAGACTAATCATTATAATGAACAAACTCTCACCTCTCTGTTGAATCCCCCCAGCTCGGTCTGTAGACTTCGGGAGCAGCGGTCTCTGGTAGGAAGCGGCCGATTCGGAACTCCAAGCCGCTGAGAATGTTCTTCCATTCCGAGGTCGGAGTTTTCTCAACTGTCTCCTCTCCTTCACTAATCTCTTGATTTCTCTCTCTCTCTCTCATCTAGATCTAACCACCTGTAGATCCTGCACCTTTTTCTCAATAACACTAAACCTGTCTGCACCACATTGATACATAAACTGTCCCATCTTATCTAATCTGTTTTCCACTGTCCCTTTCAGACTGTCTAGCGCCTTTACCAAATCTAGATTAACAGTTTCACAATCCATCCTTTCACTTGCCCTAGGTCTAGGTTTTCGCCCACCGTTCTTCTCCCTGTCTGGCAGATTAACCTCACCACCACCTACATCCCCCTCTACAGCACTTGTGCCCTCCTCATCAGTAACGAGGGGCCACGATATCCTGCAAACTGGGGTTTTCTACCCGTCGCTGGACATCACACGACTGACTTGATTGACTTCTCAAGAAGTAGTCCCTGCATTCCCTCTATCAAGCACTCCTTCTTTCCCTGATGTATTCTGAGGCCCTTTGCTGTGATTACTTTCCGCCAACCACACAAACAGATCTGGAACTTCTTTCCCTCTGCCAGTGAGCTGCTGTCCTTCATTGATGCGTTAATTCTACTCGTAGTCTTTTCCGTTCCGTGGTCTGTAACCGGGTCATCCACCTGTGAGTTATCTTCTGCCCCTGCTCTTGCAGACTCTAGGGGTATCTTTCCTTTATTTGTCATGGCTTTTTAGGGGTGCAGCAAGACTGTTTACAATCTACACCACTGCTGCAATGAGGTGCTAACCCATATCAGCTCTAGTGAGGTCTATTCCTTCCCGTCAGCTGTCTTTCCAAGCTGTCACGTGGACTTTCCCTAGTTGTCATCTGCTCTGTTAACAGATGACACTAGCGGAGCTAGATGTTAAATTACAATGAAATCACATAGTGCATGCTATAACTCCAGGATAAGCGCTCAACTAAGAAAACCAAGCCCAAAACCAAAGTATTAACTAACTGAATACACCAACTTACAATAAATGACTCCATATGCAAAAAAAGCCCTCTAGCTACCGACATATTAATTAGCTCGTATAAAAAAAACTAATCCTGTGGATGCAAGTATATCATTAGGGTTATCAAGTAGGCACCTCCTTTCATTAGTGTTTCATTGAGTTAGACCCACGACACCTCGGGAAGGCTCAACAGTTAGTTCTGGATGTTTAAGAAGGAACTGCAGATGCTGGAGAATCGAAGGTACACAAAAAAGCTGGAGAAACTCAGCGGGTGCAGCAGCATCTATGGAGCGAAGGAAATAGGCAACGTTTCGGGCCGAAACCCTTCTTCCCAGAAACAACCTCCCTCGATAACTGCTCTCACATCGCATATCTTGCGGATGTGGCAAGAAGTCGGAACAACTGGGGCAAACCCGCAAAGTCACAGGGAGAACATGCAAACTCCACACAGGCAGCATTGAAGTCATCAAATGAACCTACATTGCTGGAGGTGTGAAGCTAACTCTTAGTTCTATTTTCCCACATTCTAAATGGCTCGAGAGCAGATGCCTACTTCACCAAGCCAAAAGTCTGTTCCCTGGAGCAGACTACTTAGAAAATCCTTTATTTTCCCTTTTCCCCCGAAGTGGTTTCTGATTTAGATGTGAACACACGAAAGATTCCGCAGGTGATGATATTCAGCAAAACCTTCCAGTTAATACTTTGAAAATCTGCCGAGGGACTTTGTGGTATGCATTAGAGTACACAATTACATTGGCAAAAACCCAAATAAACCTTCCTGTATTAGTCTGCTATACTTTCCCTTTTCGCAATGCAAGCACTGCCAGATTTGAGTTCAATTGCCTAGAAATTTGATTTGAGCAATTTTTGGTTTACTAAACAGGTTTGCCCTAAAGCCCAATTGGATGTCACCAAAACAAATCTTGTAACTGAGATATACTTACCTTAAAAATTGCTGGTTTCTTCCTTTGATTAAGATTATAATCTGATCTGGAGAGAAGGAATGGGTGACGTTTTGGGGCGAGACCTTCAGAGACCTTCAGTCAGGGGAAAGGGGAACGATAGATATAGACGGTGCTATAGAGTGATACTAGACCAAGTGGGACCCGTTGGGTCACATGTTCACACGGGAGGGCTGGTCCCCCAACTCAATATTCCACCTCTCCACTAATTCCAATATCGGTGGCCAGTGGATAGGAGGGGGCGGCTTTCTGGAGCGCTAGTATGGGTGTTGTGGGCTGAAGGGACAGGTTTCCAGAGGGCTAGTATGGACATTGTGGATTCTTGGGTTGGCAGCTCAGCCACTCAAGCCTGGCGTGCTGGCAGCTCACTCACTCACGGCTGGTGGACTGGCAGTTGACTCACGGCTATTCCTTGAAATTCCATTTCAAGCAGGGTGCAAGGCCACCAAATTCAAGTGCAGTTTCATACCATTGCAAGCAGGGTCCAAGGCCACCAAATTCAAATGCAGTTTCATACCATTTCAAGCAGGGTGAAACCACCACAAAACCACACATAACATAAAAACCACACTCACAGTTCAGTAGACATTCAGTGTGTTCAGTTGGTTCACAGCTCAGACAGAGAGTCGTGACCTCTCTCTCCCCATCTTGCAGAGACTGAGCCACGCCCACACTTCCGGGTTTTATAGTCCCTCCCCCCTCCCACCGGAAGGATGGTGGCCTTCACGGCGTGATTCACAGGAGAGAGCATCTCAACATTTTTAACCACTAATAACTTTTATTTTTCATCGATGGGAAAAATCCTCTGCACCTGATTAGCGGAGTAAGAGGGCCAAAAATCACAGCCATATGTGGTAGCGTCTTTTCTAAAATCAATATACAGAAGTGAAAAAATGTAGACTTTTAATTATAAGCTTTTTCAAACCAACCACCACCACCACATTTGCTTTGCTTTTTCAAATCAACGAACCACCACCACATTTTCTTTTTCAAACCACATTAAGGGCACTCACAGGTCAGTAAAACCACTCATAGTTTAGTAGACATGTGTTCAGTGTTATTCACAGCTCAGACTGAGAGTCGTGACCTCATCGGTAATTTTTTAGTCGAAGCCGGTTGCGATGCTAGTTGAAGGTGGTTGCCGGAGGTTACAGGTGGTTGCCGGAGGTTGCAGGAAGTGGAAGGTAAGACCTTCCACTACCTGCAACCTCCGGCAACCACCTTCAACTAACATCGCAACTGGCTTCGACTAAAACGTACCAATTTTTAAAACGGCAACCTATTTTTAGTCGTAGCCGGTTTTGAATTATTTGAAATAGTCACCGGAACATAGAAGTAGCGGAACCCACTTTTGACCATTAGGGAGACTGACAAAAACCTCTGGGAACCGCACGGAAACCTTGGGTGGGGCGCAAAGTCTCCAGAGGTTTCCGTTCAGGTTTCCTAAATGGGACAGGGGCATTAGGGAATAGAGCCATAGAGGGAGAAACAGGGTTGCTGATCAGATCATCAGAATGAGTTCTGAAACAGTAACTCTGTTTCTCCCTCCATAGCTGCTGCCTGAGCTGCTGAGTCTTTCTAACATTCTCTGTTTTATTTTGTTTTAGGCAAATGCGTCCAAACCTGATCAAAGTTGATTGGGTACTTCTCTAATAATTAATGACCATTGTAAAACATTATCCACCATGGCAGAGACCCTGACTACAGGTGTTTGTCTGTACGGAGTTTGTACATTCTCCCTGTGACCTGTCCGAGATATTTGATTTCCTTCCACATTCTAAAGACGTACAGGTTTGCAGGTTAATTGGCTGTCGGTATAAATGTAAAATTCTCCCTAATGTGTGTAGGGCAGTGTTAATGTGCGGAGATCGCTGGATGGTACGGACCTGATGGGCCGGAAGGCCTGTTTCCGTGCTGTATCTCTAAACTAAACTAAAAACTAAATATTTGCTGGTCAAAAAGGCATTCGGCAGATTGGCCTCCATCAGCCAGAGTATTTATAGAAGTTGGGAGATCATATTACAGTTGTACAAGATATTGGTGAGGCCACATTTAGAGTATAGCATTCAGTTTTTTTCACACCTTTATAGGAAAAATATTGTTAAGCTGGAAAGGTTGCAGTAAGAAAATATGAGGATGTTGCCAGGACTTGAGGGCCTGAGCTATAGGGAGAGGTTGAACAGGCTTGGACTTTATTCTTTGGACCACGGGAGGAAGAGAGGTGATCTTATTGAGGTGTACAAGATCATGAGAGGAATAAGTAGGATAAACGCACAGTCATTTACACAGACATACGTAACCAGAGGGGGACTGAGAACCAGAGGGCATAGGTTTAAGGTGAGGGGGGAAGATTTAATAGGAACCCGAGGGGCAACTTTTTTTACACAAAGGTTGGCACCTATATGGACGAGCTGCCTGAGAATGTAGATGAGGCAGGTACTATCACAATGTTTAAGAAACATTTAGATAGGAACGTGGATAGGATAGGTTTAGAGGGATATGAGCCAAATGCAGGCAGGTGGGACTTCTGTAGATGGGGCATGTTGGTCGGCATGGGCAGGCTGGGCCAGAGGGCCCGTTTCCAAGTTGTATGACTATGATTCTGATTTTAAATGAACACCAGAATTTTGAAATTGGTTTTCAAAATAAAGTATGTGGAATGTCTAGAGTCTTTCTGGCACTAATTCTAGTAAGACATGGCCTGAATG
The DNA here is from genome assembly GCF_028641065.1 of Leucoraja erinaceus. Classification (NCBI taxonomy): domain Eukaryota; kingdom Metazoa; phylum Chordata; class Chondrichthyes; order Rajiformes; family Rajidae; genus Leucoraja; species Leucoraja erinaceus. Next base: position 5,421,721 of record NC_073399.1, on the reverse strand, counting down.
CCTTAATGAAACAGTAATAATGATTTAACAGTTGTCTATAAAAAGATGCAACATATTTCACATTTCTTTGGTATACAGAAGGTGGTCAATTCAGTCCATCACTTCCATGCCTGCTCACAGCGCAATCCCATTCTCCCAATAATATTCCTTGTAATCCATCCCCTCACCATTCTGATCAACCCCTCTAGAACCCACCACTTGCCTACACACTCGGGCAATTCACTGCGGCCAATTAATTTACCAACCCGAGGAAACTGGAGCACCCAGAGGAAACTCACAGGGAGAATGTGCCAACTCCATATAGGCAGCACTGGACCGAGGTTGCTGGAGCTGTGAGCCAGTAGTCATGGTAGCTATGCCACCGTGTCATCTACGACAATGACATTGGTGAAGATTCACTCATTGGTGATGCTGGAACAATGGAAGCAAGTGATGACATGCACTAATATCAAACAATGTGGATATGCTACTAATCTGTTACATTGCAGATTACCAATCTACTTCTATGCACTGGAATAACTTGTAAGATTACAATATGTTTATAAGTCTATATCTGTATCTATATATGCATGTGCGTATGTATAAATTATATATTATATATATATTATGTGTGTGTGTATACACATATATATTATATATATAATTTTACAATAAATTCTAGTGCATAGAACTAGATTGGTATTCTGAAATGTAACAAAATATATAAAAACATATTGAGCCATCCATAGAGGACATTTATCCTAGTGAAGTAAAACATTTCTTCCACTGTCCTGCACAAATGTTAGATGTTATGGATGATTCGATTTATTGGTTTAAACAGTTGCATTTCTGAGGTTCAGGTAGAGGGAAATTATAGTTTTTGACATTTTTTGATTAATAAGTGGAGCTGCTATGAAGGAAAACAGATTATCGCCTTACACACATTGCAAGGCACAGGCGATGCCTCACTGTGTTGTTGGAATATAAACAGAGTTCTTTAGTGATGTGCAAATTCCCAAACATGACAAAGATTTAGTAATCCTGAATAAAACATATTATTGTAGTATTCATGCACAGCAATGCAAACTAATACCGTCATTTCATAACACATCCAAGATACAGGGCTTTTCAGACTGTGTAAAACTTCGATTCATCGTCAGTTTGTTCAGAGGCCCAAGGGGTTTAGAAATGTACTTTTGAACTAAAGTTTTTGAATCAGAGAAAGAGGATAAGTGATTATCCAAAAGTACTATCTGCTGGGGATTGTAAATTGACTACACATTGTTTATGGATTTGTTTGGAATAACTTCATGTTTGGTGTGATTATCATCTTACATCATCTATTGTGAAAATCCCTACATACGATTTGACCATTATACACAATAAATTGTACAGAGCATTAGGAAATGATTATCAAGTCTGAAATCTAATCCTGGAGGTCGGATTACAGTTACAAACTGTAAGAACTTCTCTCTAAACTGATTTGCATCAGTTGAAACAACATAAAAGCACAATTCCAGATGTTTTTGGCAGCTGTCGAAGGTGAAGTTGTCTCCATGTTACCGACATTCCTAAAGTTATTATATTTTGGGCATTAACAAGCTGACACTATTTGCATGGATCCATGCGCTATAATGTTATGTGTTATTTAGGATTGTTACATTGTCTGGATTGCCAGATTTTACATTGTAGCTTTGCCTCGCCATACCTGTGAATATGACAACACACCTGAACTTAAACTTGCATCTTGATTGATGCTTTGAATAAACCAATTTTCAACATACAATATGTACTACCAGATATTATGGTGTGCAGCATATATATATATACAGGCAGTCCCCAGGTTATGCAAGGGTTCTGCTCTACAAAAATGTCAGTAAGCCAATATTTTGGTTCGTCTTTAGCGGAGTCAACGGTAGGTTGATTTCCAAAGAAGGTTATTACAAAAGTTAAATGAAAACAATTATGGTCTTAAGACGGCTAAATAACAGTGTTGCTACCACAATGGTGGTGAACAGAATGAATGTGTTTGCCCAGAAAAGCATGCGAAAACCCCTCCCCACGGTCACGTGTCTGAGGTAGCCTATCGAAGGGTTCGACTACCCCAAGGCACCAGTAGGTGGTGCTACAGGACCCACCGCGGAACCCGAGGTACGGAGCCGAGCGGGGACCCAGACGCAGTGACTAGAACGCGTGGCCAGTGTAGGCAGGGCGGGCGTAACACTGGGGACCAGCGAAGCAAGGCCGGGATCAGGTAACGGGGCGGAAATAACAGGAACTAGAGGGTTGGGGGAAACAGGCAGTCTCGGTGCAGGCGGAACGGCAGGCGGACGACCTCTACGTCGGGGCAATCGACCACCACTGGGCTGTCCATGTCCACGTGGGCAGGTTTGAGATGGCCAAAGGAGACGAACTCCTCCCGGCCTCCCACGTCCACAGCGAAAGTGGCGACCCCGGAACGCAGCACCCGGAATGGCCTTGAATTTCTACACCAGAGGACGCACTTGCCGCTGAACTTTGGAGGTCTGGCAAGGAATATAGGCGCGTGCCCAGGATGCCACCTGTTTGTGGAGCCCGTGCCAAATGAACTTGGCCGCCACCAGCGCGGAAGTTGCTCGTAGGGCCAGACCATGGACAGCGTCGAGATCCCGGCATCGCCAACTGTCAGGAACGATGGGGTGGACCCGGCCCAAGGAGACATCACACAGGACCATGGTGCCCGCAGCCCCGCAAGGCACTTCAGACAGCAGAAGACCAGAAACGGCAGTGCGGTAGCCATCCATCTGTGCGCTGTGCCACTGCCAGCTCGGCGTAGTTGACACCGTGGTCAATGGCTGAATCGGCGGGAAAAGCAGGGCGGGATAAGTTACCGGCAACGATGTTCAGTTTACCCGCGATATGTCGGATGTCGGTAGTAAACTCCGATATATAGGCGCTGTGTCACGCCTATATATCGGACAAAGATCTCCCCTCATCCTCCTGTGCTCCATGGAATAGTGACCCAGCCTACTCAATCTCTCCCTATAGCTCACACCCTCTAGTCCTGGCAACATCCTTGTAAATCTTTTCTGAACCCTTTCCAGCTTGACAATAACTTTCCTATAACATGGTGCCCAGAACTGAACACAATATTCTAAATGCGGTCCCACCATCATCTTATACAACTGCAACATGACCTCCCAACGTCTATACTCAATACTCTGACTGATGAAGGCCAAAGTGCCAAAAGCCTGTTCAACCGACTTATCTACCTACGACACACGGTAGAACCCACCACCAATCACATCTTCCCATCTCCACCTCTTTTTGCTCTCCATATATAGAGCGCTCCCTCGGGTGGAGGATGGTGGCTGACTCTAGTGGAACGTCACAATGGCTGGAACGGCAGATGAAGGCTACAGCAGAAAAGGGTCTCTGGTTGTCTTGGTATCCATGCCACTGGACCCTGACCTCTCTCATCCCGTTCTTGGAGCAGCAGCATTCACCAGCGTTTGAAGGAATGAGGCTATGCTCTTTTGAAGACTGGAGCTTGTGGTCCTTGTTGCAAGGCTCTGAATCAGTTCCTACACATTCCCTTAGAATTGCCAAACAAATGTGCATGTGGTGGCAGTGATGCAGTGCATCGCGGTGCAGGGGAAACCCTGTTGTACTGTGGCTCTGTTCTGAGAATGCTGTCACGCAAAGTTGGGAATCATCATAAGACTTATTAAAACAGCATTAGCATAGTGTGCATTCCTGATTCTTTGCCAGTGAAAAATAGAAACATAAATTCTAGTCTTAGAACTTTATAATCCTCATTCCTTTCGAGTCTACCCATCCACTTAATCCTCCAGGAAACTCCATCTCTGCAACCTCTTCCAACCCTGAAGGTATTTAGGTCCCAGCCTGGCCTCTTGTGTTCCTGTAATTCTAATCGCTCCATCATAGGCAGCTTTACTCCAGTTGCTTTGACCCTGAGATTTGGAATTTTTTCCTAAACCTCTCCAGGGTACAAATTCATTCTTGGTCGCCAACGCCAAGTGCAAAATATTTTGACTTAGAAAGGCTTGTGCACTCTCCAAGTAGAGATGAGCAGGAACGACCTAGTGGTATGAAGATTAATTTCTCTAACTTCAACTATCCCTTGCATCCCCTCCCTCCCCCACACGTTGTACCAGCTTCAAAGTCATCAGGTTAAGTCTCATTGTCTGTACTCATTTTCACCGTGCACACAGCTAACATTGGCCTGCCTCCTTTACCATTGTTACTTTTTTGCACGTCTTTCATTAATTTGTTCTATATCTCTCTACATCATAGAACCATAGAAACATAGAAAATAGGTGCAGGAGTAGGCCATTCGGCCCTTCGAGCCTGCACCGCCATTCAATATGATCATGGCTGATTATCCAACTCAGTATCCCATCCCTGCCTTCTCTCCATACCCCCTGATCCCTTTAGCCACAAGGGCCACATCTAACTCCCTCTTAAATATAGCCAATGAACTGTGGCCTCAACTACCTTCTGTGGCAGAGAATTCCACAGATTCACCACTCTCTGTGTAAAAAATGATTTTCTCTGTAAAAAATGATCATCCTCTATATCTTTTATTTCCCTTTCTCCTTACTCTCGTTCTGAAGAAGGGTCTCGACCTGAAACGTCACCTATTCCTATTCTCCAGAGATGCTGTCTGACCCACTGAGTTACTCCAGCTTTTTGTGTCTAACCAAGTAGAGTTCTGGTTATGGACTGGTTTTCACTCTAAATTATTTTGAGCAGACTTTTCCCTTTTCTCAAAAATATTCCACAACATCAACAATACCAGAAACCGTTCCTTCCTTCCCTGGCTTTTCAGTATATCTTGTGTATGATATCATTAAGAATTAAAACCATTGTGCCACATGTTAAACCATGTTCAGGTTACCATTACAGCCTTGCATTCCTACTTGGTTATTTGTGTATGCATTTCACCAATCTTATTAAGCACTTTTGTTGCCCCACTCACACTTCACACCTAACTTCTTATTTTTCCATATTCCCAACTATAAAACTTTGTCCAGACCTCATTACTAAATCCCCTTTTAAGACTAAAATAATTCTAATTCGGAATGTAAAGTCAATTTTAACAGTGACTTTATCAAAAGGGATAAATCAATAAGTAGGAATGTTAAGTGCAGATTGTTGGAGCCTGGAAATAGAGAACAGAGCTGTGAGATGCAGAGATCAAAGCAGGGAGTTAGTCGAGCAATGCCGGGAATAGAAAGATCAAAGTTGCGATAGTCAAGATTTATTTCACCAAAACAAAAGAGAATAGGAAAACAAGAAATGCTCTGAAAATTCATGAAAGGATGCATGTAGAGAAGAATTCTATTTGTGTGTGTGTTGGCTTCAGTGATAGCAGACACATACCTCCCAAGCATGAATGGTTCCACAGGGAACTGCTGCACATCTGCCCTCTCCTGTTCTGCGACGTGGAAGTCAGAAACATGCTGGGGTCAGGAGCAGCTCCAACTGAGCTCCTTCCCTGATGCTCGGCTCCAGAGCAGTGCCAGTATGTAGTGGCTGAGGAATTGGATACACCTTGCATTCAATCCTGTTGTATCACCTTCTCTCAGCTAACAATGATCCATTCTACATTTTCCTTGATCTCCATTCCCTTTGCCCTATTTTCACCTCTTACACTTCCTTATCTATATATCTTCCTCTCCCCTGACCTCAGTCTGAAGAAGGGTCTCAACCCGAAACGTCACCCATCCTTCTCTCCAGAGATGCTGCCTGTCCCGCTGAGTTATGGTAGTTATTCAATTCCTCAGCTTCACATCAGTCTCACGAGTGAACATGCAAAGAACTATTCATGTATTAAATGGATGTCTATTTTAATGTTTGTTTTGACTTTATTTGGTGCTAGATTTACATTTTAATTAAGTTTACAGTTGTTGAATGAATCTTAAGTAAATGCATTATTTTTCAAAAGCTCCTGCATCAGGGAGGGGGGGAATCACAACTCACCTGCGCTGGGTCGGGGCTAGTTAAACGTCATGTGGTTTATGGGGCTACCCGACGTTGGTCTCAATCCAAGACTACGAGCTCCTTGATGTTAAAGTCGATCCCAGGCAAGGAATCGGCTCCAATGGTAAGTCCACACCCCGCGGTGGGGCTCAAAGTCAGCCCCGAGCAAGGCCTCCAACTCCATGATGTTAGGCGGCAGAGCAACTGGAGATATGATCCGGAAAACAAACGCATCTCCGGCAAGGTAAGAGATTGAAAAAAAGTTTCCCCCGACCCCCCCCCCCCCAACATAAAACAAACCAGAGAACATTAACACAAACTTAAAACACACTCAAAATAACAAAAAAAAAGACAAAAAGGACTGCGGGCAGGGCTGCCATCAAAGCGCCACCCAGTGGAATGTTACAAAGGCACAGAATGAGGCCATTCAGCCCACTGGCTCTCAACCATGCAAGCCCATAGACAATATCCCTCGCCTTACTCCTTTGTACCCCTGAACACATCCTCTTTCACACTTTCCCATCAACTTCCATTGGATTTGTTTTGCCATTAACTATTACATACCAATTAACCTACTTGTCCATCATTGGACTGCTGGAGGAAACTGGAGCACCTGATGGAAACCCACAACGAAATGCGAAATGGAAACCCACGCGGCTTAGGAGGTGCATGCAAACTCCACACAGACATCATCAGAGGTCAGAGTCGAATTTACTGCCTTGAGCTGTGAGGAAGCAACATTGACTGTTATACCAACATGCCAATGTAGTCAGGGCTTCAGTGCAAGGGGCATTGAGCTGATGGCGAATGCTGATGTGCGTTCACTTTCTTTCTCCTGTGCTATGAAGTACCTGCTGTAAAACAGTTCAAGTCTTGGAAGTATGTGGGAGGGCAGGGCACCTCTTCCCTCATAGAGATGTGGCCCTAACACACTATGAACTCCCGGAGGCCGGTAATCTGGACAAATCCATAGTCCCTGATGTTCTCTACCTCAGGAGAGAGAGTAGACGCGAGGCTGTATCTGAGGCCTGCATATGGCCCAGAGTACTTGGGTACTAAATGAATGCAAATCAGGACAGACATCGACTGACCTCCACATCTTGGCACTCTCTATATATCTGAGCTACATCATGCAGAAGGCATTATTCCAAGGTGATGATAGTGTTCCACTACTGATCTTACTTCACGATCTCTAGCATTACACATGTGGTTACAGTGGTTAATTACCAAGCCAATGAATCCACTGGGGAATCTTTGAAATCTGGGATTACACCCCGAGTAAACACACGTGGCCGCAAGCAGAACGTGCAAACTCTGCACAGACAGTACACAAGGTCAGGACTGAACCTGGTTCCCTGGGGGTGTGAGGCAGCCGTGCTACCCTTACATCACCATGCCGCCCTTGATAGAACTAGTGTATGAATGGGTGTAGTGTGGGTGGGGCAGTGACGCAGACTCAAGTGAGAATTTCATTGTTCTATTTGGGACATTCACTGTGACAATAAAACACTTTTGACTCTTGTCTCTTGACCTGAGCTGGAGGGTTGAGTTCTGCTTTGGCAAATTAAACAGGCTATATAATAAAACCCGTGTCATTGCAGGGAAGTTGCAAGTACATTCTCCTTTAATTTTTATTTTAAATCAGTGATTGTTCGGTTATTTCCAATCGGTGAATGTAGGTATCGGCAGAAGCTTTCGTTGCTTGTCATCATTCTGCTGATACCTATCTTCTCCACTTATTTAAGCCAAACTTTATGGGATCAGCAACCAATTCAAGCTGTATTTTTATTTACATAATGAAAGCGATTTCTTTGCTTGTGCCTTGCAGGGATCAGCATTTAACTCTGCTATCATTCATCACAGAAAAGAGGCTCACTTCACTTTGGAGATAGAAATCAATGCGAGTTGCCAGCTTCGTTCTTTTACACAGCTGTGTTGTCTGATCATTTGCCAATGACTTGATAAATTGAACCATGTTTGTAGTTTTTCTGCTCAGGGGTCAATCAGAAAAACGATCCAACCGTTTAATTATTTCATTTTCTTTTCTTTTATCCGAACCATATTTTATAATTCAATGAAAAAATTAAGTAAATCAATGGCAATATAGGTCACACATCGAAATGGTATCTGTACTTTAAATTACAATAAGCTCTTTATCCTATGCCAAGCTGCTATGAAGTCTGCAACTAACTATGTCTGTCGGGCCCAGTTTCAATGGGGGAGAGAAGAAGTCTTGTTCCGTATATCATTGTATTTTGCGACAAGTTTATTTTGAAAGCATTGAAGGTGGATCAAGAGCTAATACTTGGGGCACTACACCAGTTATACTTACCGATTTGCAACATATAAATATAGTCCAGATCTAGATTTGTGATAACAAGTCTTTATTAGATATTAAAATGCGTCTCCAATGACATGTCCACAAATCTGGTGCACAGCCTTTTACATTATGTGGCCCATATGAAGTCCTTCTCTCATTTTCTCAACAACTATGCAATCAAAAGCCGTTCATTCCTCCTGTATCTTTTATTGTCAGCATTTTTTTTTTGCAAGTCATTGAGGCCTCTCATCCCAGGCAATTGTTCTTTTCCCACCAGGTAAAACCGACTGAATCTTCTGCCTCAGCCAATACAGCCATTCTAGTTTGTGAGGGCCATGCACATACCATAGAGCAAGCAGGCCTGCAGTGACTACCATGTTCCATCTGAGTCGCCACACACCAGTGAAACTAAAATTTGTTGGTTTTGTTGCTTAGCTAAATTAAAATATCCGTGTTGTCACTAACAACACGGATACGGGTGTCAGAGGTTATGGGGAGAAAGCAGGAGAATGGGGTTAGGAGGGAGAGATAGATCAGCCATGATTGAATGTCATAGACTTGATGGGCTGAATGGCCTAAATCTACAATCACTTACGATCTTATGACCTATGAACATGGTAATTATTTTAATATCAAGATTTCTACCTTGATAATGTAATTTTTTTACTTTTATTCCTTTTAGATGCAGCGCATTAAAGTATTTCTAACTCTTTCATATATCTTTGAATTATGCAGCATTAATACAGCATATCACACTGAGAGTGTTTAACAGAGGGGAAGCGATTTAGGTGACATTTTGTTCTTTATGATGATAACAAATTCACAGGACAGAGACAATTAATCAGCAATCTCAGTGCAGTTCCTCTAAGTCAGGTCTCTCATTCGAGACTTAGTAAATGCAGCATAATAAACATGGTTTTGGGGAGGAGAATAGAAACATTCCTGGCTCTAACACGGAAGGTGCAATGAAATGTTTAACCTTCAGTGCCACAGCAAACAGAATTAGAGTTAGTAACTTATCTGGAGAATGACATTCCCAAAGGATCTCACTCCCTGTTCTGTGCGTGGAGCATGAGACCAAGTCCCTGGCTAATATTCCAATCTCAATAAACTCCAAGGGTTTTGTGATATCAATTGAATTAACCAGGCAGTTGAAGCAGAAAATGATGGAAAGTACATGGTACTTTCTTTTAGGAAAATGACATAACATCTTCTATGTGATTCAATATATATAGGTGTCTGTAGAAATAAACAAACATTGTATTTTAAAACATCCTAAAGTATAAACTAGCCTTAGCAATAGTTTTTTTTTGTGTTTTTGAGTTTCAATTCGTCTTTTCCCTTGCTTCATGTCTGAATTGTTTGGAATTTCACATCTGATTTTAAGATTGTAGGAAAGAACTGCAGGTGCTGGTCTAAATCGAAGATAGACACAAAACGCTGGAGTAACTCAGCAGGCTAGGCAGCATCTCTGGAGAGAAGGAAGGAGATCAAGGGATATGGGGAGAAGGCAGGCACGGGTTATTGATTGGGGACGATCAGCCATGACCACAATGAATGGCGGTGCTGGCTCGAAGGGCCGAATGGCCTCCTCCTGCACCTATTTTCTGTTTCTATCTATGTTTCACATTTCGGGTCGAGACCCTTCTTCAGACTCTAAACTTTGAAGAATTGTCTCTACCCGAAACTTCACCCATTCCTTCTCTCCAGAGACGCTGCCTTCCTTTCCGGCTGAGTTACTCCAGCTTTTTGTGTCTATCTATGATTTTAAGATTATTTAGATTAAGTTTAACTCATTTTTCCTGTTGCTCATTTTAATTAAATAAAAACAGAAGTCTGGCTACATTGTTTCCAAGTTGAGGATAAGCAATTGGTTTTACTTAAAGAGGGATTGTAGAAGAAATAGAGAATAAGTAAAATCAACATTGGTAATATCATAATAATCAATTTATTAAGAACACCCAGTTCCAAAACTTGTTTTTAATGTTTACATAGCTTTCTTTAACACTTTGGCACCTAAACTATTGCCGTTATATACACAAAGCTAAATGATACACCATAAGAAAATATATAGTATTTACAAAGTGCAAAAAATAAGGCACATACGAATACAGAAAGAATTTAGCCCACAGGTTTGGTCGAGGTAACAATGACACACTTGAGGCAGCCTGACGTGGCAGACTTCTTGTATGGGCTGTTTGCTCCTGATATTTCTTTTCATTGTTATCCTGGAAAATTGTTCTGGAGGTGATTATCAATAAGAATTTCATAACGTGACAATATATATTGAAAGGAAGGTGCTGTTGCCGAATTATGAATTAGCTTAATATTTTAAAAATTCCTTTGGGATCGAATGGTACTTTTGCAGGTCAGTTTTACTTAAAAGGGCAGCACCCTCACCAATGCCTCATTAAATAAATATGACAGATCTACAATGTATTCAAAATTTATTATAAATTAAGGTCCTGCGTACTCTGAGGCAATGGCCCAGGTGTAAAGGAGTTTGGTATACGAGGTAAAAATGCTGGATAACAAGTTCCACCAACTTCTGTTAAATACCTTCCTCGTCACATACGTGAGGTAGCCTCTCTTTCTCAGAGGAAGCCAGGGAAAAGGAAGGCTAGAGATTAGTACGGGTTTCAGGGGTTATGGGGAGTAGGCAGGAGAATGTGGTTGGGAGAGAGAGAAAGATCAGCCATGATTGAATGGCGGAGTAGACTTGATGGGCTGAATTGGCCTAAGTCTGCACCTATCACATATGGCCTATGACCTTACACTGTATACATACAAAATGATGGAATGGTCAGTAATATTACATGACCTGCACTTGAAATCAACGGCCAAAAAGAAAGCGGGGTTGGTAATTTATAATTTTAGAAGGTCAATGTAAGTTGGTATGTGCTGGCAGGATAGTGGTTGATACAATTGTTCCAAACACATGAAATCACAATGTTATACCAGTGGCTACATTAATCTATGGTGATATTTCATGCATTCCACTTCCACTTGCTAGTAGCCATCATAACCATCTTTATGTGTACTTTGTTGATAAACTGACCAATCCTATGTACTGATGGTGCCAGCTGTATCTATGTTTGCAATGTTTGCGGTTGTCCAGAATATCTTTAACTGTGTTGATGATGTAAGTCAGATATCTTTTCCTCTGCCCGGTTCTAGGTTTATATAAATAAATGTAACAATGCTTTGATTTTGTGCTCAAAGTGTAAGCCAAAGTAGACTATTTCAACTTTAATACTAGCTTTGAGAATGTGGTCAGTTCTCAGGTATTTGGAGATATATACACGAGGTATTTGATCGGTCCCATGAGGGCTATTTTGTGTTCTTGTTGTACATGCACATTGACTCTAGACGTGAATAGTTTTGAAAACAGAGGTGAAGAACCTCATGGATCAAATTTTGTATCGCTTACTTAATGTATAAGATTGGGTGAACTAAAGCTTAGCATAAACAAAATTCCCTCTTGTCCGATCACTGCCAAGTCTGATTATGTAACATTAGAAAATCTGCGTCTAGACTGGATGGAGAATTCCACGTCAAAGTGGGAATTTAAGAGAAGTGGGCCTTTCACAAAAATCAATCGTGTTTGTGAGGACTTCTCTTGGAATAGGGGTTTCCAATTTCTGGAACGTTTTATGCCACAGGCTTGAACAACTGGAAGTGGTAAAGAGGCATCTTTCAAGATCAGATTGTGGATTATTGATCTCCAATTCAAAGCCAATAACCTGTTCACATGCAGTCTGAAAACTGAGTTGAGGGTCACTGGGAAATGACGCGTCCCTCATTTCATTTCAAGAAATGTTTCAGGAGTTGGGAGACCATGCAGATTTAACAGGAGCAATGTTGAATTTAAAATCTAGGTATGCCCTCGTGCACTCTCAGCAAGATCTCAGCATGCAGCTCAAGGTGGGGAGAAGTTAACACTTGGAGTGGGCCATGGGGGAGGAGAAGGTGGGGGCTACATGTGTGTGTATCACAGGGTGAAGAAAGACAAAAGAGAGAGTCTTGGTAATATGGTACCTGAATAGAGCAGGTTTATGGTGTATTAAAGTGCACAGTCTAACTCATGATATGATTGGGAAGGATGCAGCAATCATTGTGTGGGAAGGAACTGCAGATGCTGGTTTAAACCAGAGATAGGCACAAAGTGCTGGAGTAACTCAGCGGGCCAGGCAGCATCTCTGGAGAGAAGGAATGGGTGAAGCTTCTTGTTGAGACCCATCTTCAGACAAGAGGGGTCTCGACCAAAAACGACGCCCATTCCTTCTCTCCAGAGATGTTGCCTGTCCCACTGGGTTACTCCAGCATTTTGTGTCGATCAACAATTATTGTGGTCTGTCTCATATTTTCAATCTGACTGCAATTCAATGCACAGTCTCGCTCTGAATGGAACAATGGGACGATCTTGAGTGACTAATGCTGATATGCTGATTCAATATGGCCAGTATTTCTGTGCAGATTTCCATCCTGATACTTTGAGAGATAAATGGATGTCTCAGATGGAGTTTAATTTATGCTGATTTAGACTTCAGAGTGGCTTTGTTGCTCATGAGTTTCAATGCACATAAGGTCCTTTGCATTAACAGGCAACCACAGCCATTACAAAATGTCACTTTGAACAATTAGTTCTCTATCCTGTCTTTTTTATTCAGTCATGAGAATTTTAATGTTCTATGTGGAATATCAACGCACTCTTGATTCAGCCTTTGAAAACAAAGTTCCTTAAATATATAATTGGCACATTTGAGAACTGGAATCAGATACACTCATTTATTAGAATGATAATCTGTATGTCCCAAGTATTATTAAATTCAAGGCCATTTTAGAATAGTGGTTATTGATTGAGTGAGTGATGGAGTTCGGAAGCAAAGTAAGGAGTATCTAATGTCAGAAGCTGATCAGATTTATGCCCAGTTAATACTCGTATACCAGGTGTAGCAGGTTTTATTGGAGATGAAGCTGCCAGGTCACTCTGCCCAAGTGTCATCTCTCATGCAAACCAGACTGCAGGCGTGCCATTGACCACAACAACCTTATGACTGACTGTGCAGGAAGGAACCGCAGGTGCTGGTTTACACTGGAGATAGACACAAAATGCTGGAGTAACTCAGCAGGACAGGCAGCATCTCTGGCTAGAAGGAATGGATGACGTTTCGGATCAAGACTCTTCCCTACCCGAAACATTCCTTCTATCCAGAGATGTTGCTTGTCCCGCTGAGTTACTCCAGCATATTGTGTCTATCTTATAACTTACTTTGACTTCTTCAGAAGCAGAGAACTTGGACAATGAAGTGCTCTTGAACGGATTGTAAAAATAATTATATACTACAATTCCTATGAGTATGTAGATTTTTACTGACTATTTGAAGAAGTCCATGCTATCTTAGTGAAACTGCAAGTTGCCACCAAGATACCAAAGAAGCAAGATAACCAGAAGGACAAAATATCGCAGGAAATAAATATTAATTAACTGCACAATACCTTTCAGATATACTTTTTATATTTTATAAACTAATAAGCAGGAGAATTGGACAATATTAATATATATTATTACTATACATGTTAGCAAGAAAATCCTTCGCTAAAACTTCAGTCACATTTCAGAATATTGAGCTGTCCAGAGGTTTTGGAATCGTTAGCTGTTCCAAACGGGCACATTGAAGTATTTTTACTGCAAATAACATTGCAAAAAGGGATATATAATAAAATACAAAATGGTACGAAAATAATGCTTTTCTGAGCACTTCTTTGGTTTGAAAAACATTTTCCAAAAATAAACTATGTTTCTTTACACTAAGACGAGGGTTGGAACGACTGTCACCAACAATTTTTGCTTGGTGTTGTTCCCTTTTAAATTAATACTTTATTTTCCAACGTAATCAATTTGAGCCTGTGGGTTGCATGCCGGAAATATTTAAAACAGATCATGTTGGTCAATATCGAAGTTTGCAAAAACAACCAAATCGAATATCAAGCCCGATGCAGGCTTGCTATTGTGCACTTGAGCTCAGGATTTATGTTCTCTGATCTATGCAGAAAATTTCACCTTCAGAGCCAGCAGGGAAAGCTTATCTTTCTTCAGTTTTCTTTTGATTAAAAAATGCAATTGCTCAGTTTACTGCTTTTTGCAAGATGGAGCCTCATAATGGATGGATGACGGCAGGAAATGTTTCTGCATTGTGTGCGAAACAAAACACAAATTTTTGACCTCCCTGTCTTTTTTCTTATATTATCAGGTCAGCAAAAAGCAATAGAAATGCAAGAAACTACATTGCGTAATTTCATAAACTCAATGATTTTATGCAAAATCCTACTACGTTTCTGCATGGAATGCCTTCTAACATTTTAATACCTAGCAGACATGAAACACTGGCAAACTGTGACAAAACTCTTCTACTTTTAATTGTGCAAAGTGAACAGTAAAATATATTCACAATAACAAAGAATCAAATTGCATAAAGAAGGGTGACTTGCAAATGTGGTTTGGAAAAGACGCATTTTAATACTTTCCGTTATTCAGAATAGCAAATATCGCTTGCTTAGTAAAGAATCTTTTTTTTAATAAAAATTATAAAAAATCTTGCAAAAGTTATGAATAAATTTAAGCTATATACAAAGAAATGGGTGTTGTGTGCATAACGCCAAATTGAGAGTTGGCCAGTATATCTAACCTACATATCGCACCTGCCAATTTAGTCGCATGTAGAATTAAAGCAGGTGCCTCCGTTTTGTGATGGACTGTGTTCACTTTGCTTCCAGTAAAACACAGTAATTCATATTTTTATGAAGCTTTCAACTCATTCAAATATTACTACATGCAATAACCACAGGGCAATAATCTTGTAAGCCAACTGCTGTTTTCCATTTACTTTACTGTTGCCAACACACAAACGACACGCTTCCTTCCTATTTTGTTTTGCTGTTTAAATGGCTTTAAATCTACCGGTAGTTTGTAGTCCCCTGAGCACGTTACCACTGCAAGTTCATCGTTGTGTTTAAGTTCAGGTCTGTAACGTCCAGGAAGTCTGCAGAGAAGATGCTTGGTGTGGAGGAACCAGCTGATCCAAAGCCTGCAGTTGAGCTGGGTGGTGTGAGATCCAACCAGTCCATATTCTCCAGGGGAGTTTCTGTAAGACCTAGGTTGATAACATGGCTATGTGTGGAACAAGGTGACATCTGGGTCTCCATCGGTGAGAGAGGGTTTTCCAGGATGTCTCGAGCGTTCAGCATATCTTCTCGGGAGTTGCTGGTGAAGCCCTCACCGATGCTGTCAAGTTGGGAATCCTCACTGCCAATTTTAAGCAGTGTAATATCAGTTCCCCTGCTCAAAGAGCTGCGAGAGTTAAGGAGGGCTTCAAGTTGATTGTCACTGTTGCTGGCACAATGGTCAAAGGAGAGCTGGGGGGGAGACATGTGGTTAAAAGGACTTGATGAAGTCCTGTGCACAGTCACAGTGGAGGCTCCCGATGAGACTGTGATTTGAGGCACTGATTTCTGAGCACAATGGTGATCATTTTTGGCATTAGGTGGCATTTCTGAAAAGTAAACAGTTCTAATAAGCACATATTAGGAAATACACTGTTTTTTATTTACTCTACAGAAAATATAGAACATGGGCAAAATAAATTTGATTTGGTGGAAAGTGAAACTACCTAAAAATATTATATCCAAGATACATCTGCTGTATATCGACATCAGCACGTCCGAATCAATGAATGCGGTTTGGAAAGCTTCATGTTCAGAGTGGAATTTATTGCAGTTATATGCAGTATTTATTTCACTTGTATACAGCACAATCAAGGGGGCTATTCGGCCCATTACTTCCAATACTTCCAACACCCCAGCTCCTTATTTGTCTGAAGCCTTGCCAATTATTCTCCCTCGTATGCTCATAAAAACCCTCTTTGGCACTTCTTTTAGGAATTACTTACATTAAGGGTAAGTTACAGAAACAAATTAAGCTACCAACACATCTTTGGCGAATGTGAGGAAACCAGAGCACCCTTGCCATCTCATGAAGAATGCAAACAAGGCCAGGGTCAAACCTAGCTTGTGATCCCACAGTGCTAACTGTGACACCACCCAGCTACCCCAACAAAGCTATCTGCCTTCTTCTTGTGCTGGTCTGAGCCTTTTGCTGGACTCCTCTGGAAATATTTGGGCACAAGTTGACTCCAAGCAGTGGAGGCACTCAACTCAAAGCTGGGGCAATGTTGCCATCTGCTGCTCAGTGCTGCCCACATATTGATGAGCAGCTATGTACAATTTGGACTGGCCTTTGTGGCCACATTCAATCCCAACAAAGGGGATGCCGTGTCCTTTGGCACCTCTCTCACTGATCCTTCACCTGTAGATGCTGGGAATGCGTTTCGAGAGACAGGGGAATGTATAGGAACTGGGAAGTGAAATGGGAATTGGGAAAGTGGGAGCAGTGCTTTGTCCTGAAGTATAAGGTGCTTGTGGTTTTGTTGTGTGTAGTGGAGCTCTCTCTTGTGCTCTACTCCTCTGGAGCAGCGATAGAGTTATCTTCCAGTTTATTGGGAGACAGAAAATGTATCACTTCTGGAGATATTATGTTCAAATCTGCCAGTAACAGAGGTTAATTTGTAGGCATATTTGCCATTGTCCCAATAGCCACCTTTGTGTGTGGCAGCATCAGGTTTAGTTTAGTTTAGTTACTGCGCAGAAACAGGCCATTCGGCCCACCTAGTCCGCGCTGACCATCGATCCCCGCACACGATCAATATCCCACACACTAGGGACAATTTACAATTTAACTAAGCCAATTAATCAATAAACCTGCATGTCTTTGGAGTTTGGGGGGGAGACTGGAGATCCTGGGGAAAACCAAAGTATGTCATGGGGAGAATGTACAAACTCTGTACAGGCAAACACCTGTAGTCAGGACTGAACCCAGGTCTCTGGCACACTAAGGCAGCAACACTGCTGCTGCACCATGCCTCCACCGTTATTTAGAGACTCCTGGTATGAGAACACTAGATGCAACTTTGTACTGAAATGCTATCGGTCATCAGTGTTGTGAAGTGTAGGCTACAGAACAAATGTAGGTAAATGGATGATAGACACAAAGTGCTGGAGTAACTCAGGTGGAATCTCTGGAGAAAAGGAACAGGAAACATTTTGGGTCGAGACCCATCTTCAGACTGAGTCATGGGAAAGGGAAACGAGAGATATTGACGGGGATAGAGAGAGATATAGAACAAATGGATGGAAGATATACAAAAACGTAACGATGATCAGGGGAAGGTGGAGCCCACAATGGCCCATTGTTGGCTGTGGGCTAGGTGATAATGAGTTATACAGACAATGATACTCAACAGAACGACAGTGAAACTAGTACGACGACAAAGGTGGGGGAGGGGCGGAGGGAGAGAGGATACAGGGTTACTTGAAATTAGAGAAATCAATATTCATACCACTGGATTGTAAGCTGCCCAAGCGAAAAAGGTGATGCTGTTCCTCCAATCTGTGTTTGGCCTCACTCTGACAATGGAGGAGGCCCAGGACAGAAACGTCTGAATGGGAATGGGAAGGGGAGTTAACGTAAATGAAACTGAGTATAGATAAGTACAAAGTTGAAATGGATGTACTGGGCCAAAGTTGTCAGAGAATATTCTCTTCAGATACTACCAACTGCGCTTAGCCGAGATATCGAGGTGAAGTTAATCTTATTGTGGCCTGCACAAAACATCCTTGAAACTGAGGATGTCCTGTTCAGAATATTGGCCTCAGCATCTAAATTTTCAAAACTGGTATCAGGACGTTGCCTAACAGGTGCTGGGAAGGGATCCTTCATGTACAGGTGGGATCTCAAAGTGATCCTTCACGTACAGTTGGGGGTCTCAAAGCTGCCACGCACCGCCCTTCAGATGGGGAGTGGGAAACCAAACACCTGCAACAGCAGAATGTGAGTTTGCAAAAAGGATTTGGAAAGAGACATTCTATTTTTTTTTATTTTTTTTAAAGGATTTGTGTTTTACAGGCAGCTCGTAAGGACACACACTCACGTCAACGCCAACTGCACAATTAGCCATGAAAGACAATCTTTGGTCTGATTGAAACCCACTTGGTTCCGTAGTGCAAGGAGCTCTCCAAGAATGAATACTGCAAACATTCCCAAGTTCAAGACCATGTGTGGAGGGACACGCTGAAACATGGCACAGGCTCCCTGACATCTGGTTCTCTCAACAAAACACGCTGAGGGGCCATGAAACCCTATCGATAGTAAAGGAAATAACTTAGATAATCCTGATGTACAATGTACTTTTGGGAAGGAACATAATGTCTAATAGAGTCTTAGAGTGATAGAAACAGTGTGGAAACAGACCCTTCGGCCCTACTTAGAAACATAGAAATTAGGTGCAGGAGTAGGCCATTCAGCCCTTCGAGCCAGTGGCTGATCTTGCTTTCTCCCCATATCCTCACACATGTCCCAGCTATTCTGGTCCCACCTGTCTGGGTATGGTCCTTATCCCTCCAAGCCTGTCCTATCCATGTACCTGTCTAACTGTTTCTTAAACATTGGGATAGTATCTGCCTCAACTGCCTCCTCTGGCAGCTTGTTCCATACACCCACCACCCTCTGTGTGAAAAAGTCATACTAACTGACTATATGGCAGCTTCCTTTATATTCTCCTTTTAAGTTATTACCATATTCATGACATCAAATATCCTGGTGGCATTCTATTTATGTTTGAGGTTCATAATGTTTTAGTCATAGTGATACAGCATTATTATTATCATTTCAACAATTACAACTGAAATATAATTTGAGAAATAATCAATATTTTAAATATCTTCAATTGTGTGACTATCTGAAAAAATACACAAAAGACTATCATAACGTGCCTCCAGACTTACTGGACGAAGCAATGAAGCCAAAGGCCGAATCAGCAAACTTAATATCATACTTATACAACACTATTTTAAATATAGAAATACCTACAACTGATGGTATTAGAAGAGACTGGGAACAAGAACTAGCTATAAAAATTTCAAAAGAGTGCTGGGATAAACACTTACTATATGTGCATAAATGCTCGATCAACGTTCGACATACTCAAAATCAATTCAAAACATTACATAGACTATACTATTCAAAAACAAAAATAAATAAACTTTTCCCTAACGTCTCACCCATTTGTGATAAATGTAAGTCTCATGAAGCTACCATAGCGCTCTCTTTTGTTTTTTATATAAAAATCCAAAAATTTTTTCAAATGAAATATTTGAAATCTTCACAAAACTATTTAAAATAAAATTGATACCAAAAGCAGAATGGATTATTTTTGGAATAACGGAAGGTAGCCCTGAACTAAACGTGCTTCAAAAGAATTTACTTAATTACGGGCTAATAATGGGGAAAAAAAGCTTATACTCAAATTCTGGAAAAACGCTCCTATACCAACAATAAAAGTGTGGATTTCAAACCTGTTTGAAACATTA
This sequence comes from Leucoraja erinaceus, assembly GCF_028641065.1. Taxonomy (NCBI): domain Eukaryota; kingdom Metazoa; phylum Chordata; class Chondrichthyes; order Rajiformes; family Rajidae; genus Leucoraja; species Leucoraja erinaceus. Next base: position 5,401,953 of record NC_073399.1, on the reverse strand, counting down.
CATCTGGAAGAGATGAGACTCCTCCTAGCAGGCAAAGTAGACCACTTCCAAAAGACGTGGTCTGCATTTATGGAACTATTACAAGCATAAGGTGCAATAGTAATTTAAAAAATAAATGGTGCCAGGATCTGGTAAGGGGGAGGGTGAAAAATACAGTTGATATCCCTTTTTGCAAAGTTTTTTTTTTTATAATAGAGCGATTGTTACTCTTTCCTTTTTTCTTTTCTAGGGTCTATTTCTTAACTTTCTTCTCCAACTCCTTTTCTAACGGGCTTTCTTTTCCCAACACTTTCCTGCACCTTCACGACTCTTTCTCACTTTCCTTACCTTTTATTTCTATCTTTTTTAAAGCTCAAAAAATGAAGGGGTACAACAAATGTAATGAGATATATGTGGTGTGTACTACTGTAACTTAGTGTACTTATTGTACTTCTAATTAAAAAAAAAAAATAATAATAAAATTAAAAAGTGATACAGCATGGAAACAGGCCCTTCGGCCCAACTTGCCCACACTGGCCAACATATCCCAGCTACACTTGTCCCACCTGCCTGGGTTTGGTCCTTATCTCTCCAAACCCGTCTTATCCATGTACCTGTCTAACTGTTAAACGATGGGACAGTCCCAGCCTCAACTACCTCCTCTGGCAGCTTGTTCTATACACCCACCACCCTTTGTGTGAAAAAATTACCCCTCAGATTCCAATTAAATCTTTTCCCCTTCAATTTAAACCTATGCCCCCTGGTCCTTGATTCACCTACATTTGGCAAGAGACTCTGGTTATGACGAATGACTTAGCAATGTACTATTTCATACATGTGCAAATTCTATGACTTTAGCCGTTGAAATATGTATTTTCACTCAATATGGATCTTCCACGAGTTCCCACTAACTCTGGCCTGAAGATGACTCAAACCTTCTTTGAATAACCAACAGATCAGTGCCCTGAAACGCAAACCTATCTCCCTCCTGGCTAGTAGTTGTGCATGGTGGCGTAGAACTGAAAATATCCAATGTTCCCTGATTAGATATAAGCTCCTACCAACTATTAAGTTTGCAAAAATCACATATAGTATCTAGAATTGTTTCAATCCTGTCCTGATCTCAAGGTCACAACTGCTGTGTCCGAAGCTAAGTGTTCTACTAAGTTAATTTCCTGTCGTTATTTTCCTAAATGGGAAAGATTAACTTAGGAGATATTGTTTTGTTTGGAATGGAATCTGAAGGAGAAACTTAATTGAGGTGTATAAAATTATGAGGGACATATAGGAAGAATTTAATTGCCTTCTCTGACGGGTCAAAAACCAGGCAGCAAAGAATTAAAATAATTGGCAGAAGAATAGAAAGAGAATGAGGCAAAGGTTTCTCCCGCTACTTAGACAGAGACGGGGGTTGGACTTTGTCATCTGAAAGGATAGTGGAGGCAGAATCCTCACCACACTCAAAGTATCTGGATATGAACCTACACAGCTGTGACTAGCAAGATTGTGGACCAAGTGCTGCTGATGTCAATGTCAACAGGGTTTGTTCAATCTTAGAGACCAGCAGTTACTCACACCAAACTAGCACCATGGGGCGCAGCGGTAGAGTTGCTGCCTTACAACACCAGAGACTTGGGTTTGATCCTGACTACGGGTGCTGTCTGTTCGGAGTTTGTACGTTCTGCCTGTGACAGCGTGGGTTCTCTCCGGGTGCTCCGGTTTCCACCCATGCTCTAAAGACATGCAGGTTTGTAGGTTAATTGGCCTCTGTAAATTGGTCCTAATATGTAGGATAGAACTAGTTGGTCGTGGTTGGTGTGGACTCGGTGGGCCAAAGGGTCCTTTTCGTTGCCGTGTCTCCAAACGAAACCAGGAAGAATAATAGCCTAAATGGTCTCATTTAGACACAAATTTACAGCGATACTATAATTTAATCTCACTGCAACGTAAATGCAATGCAAGAGACTGTGCAGTCAAATCATTGTGTTCTTTCAATGCCTGCTTACATTTGCTAAAATCTAAATCACAACGGGCTGAATATCTGTTTCAGTAACCTTTGGTAACCTTTGTCTGAACTAATAAACGGAAGAGGAGATTTGATATTTTCCAATCTGAAGCCACAGTGGTAAAGCAGACATTTACAGAATTTCATAAATGAAAATAAAATCTATTCTTCTTTTCAAGTATGCATCATGCATGTAAGAAGCCTCACCTCCACTCTCAATTAGCACATCTAGCAGGTCATCCATCTGGCTCCTTGTCATTTGCTGTAGATAAACCAGAGTAAACTAGGTAAAGTAGGACTCCAAAGTCAGCTGTCTGAACTGCAATGTCAACAATTTCACAATTATTCATTTCTCACACTGTCAAAATATAATTGAAATTTAAAAAAAACCTCAGAATGTAAAAAGTCATCCCCTATCAATAATTGAATATGGATCAAATTATTACGTAAAATATTCTAATCTTAACATCTTTGTAAAAATATTCCCATTAACTAATAATGGAGTTTTAGTGTGGCAGTGGTGAATAAACGTTCCCCAAAACCAGCAGAAAAATAATTGAACATTTCATCTGTGAAACTTAAGAGAAGCTCGACTGCACAAATCTGCAAATATCCAATGTTTCTGATCAGGCTCTCGACCCAAAATGTCTCCCATTGCTTCTATCCAGATATGCTGCCTGTCCCGCTGACTTACTCCAGCATTTTGCGTCTATCTAACCAGTTCCTTTCACTATCTGCCTATCCTTCCTTCAGTACTGTTGGACTCATGCTTCTACCATCTGGTAAGAATGCAAAAATAGCTCATAGTATCATAGAATTGTTAAGGCACAGGATATGTCCAATTCTGGCTTCTACTGTCCTCTGGAAGAATCCTATTTTGTAGTGCTTGCTCCTTCCCCAAAGACTTGCAAATTATTCTTTCACAAATGCCTTTACAATTTCCCTTTGAAAGACCTCATGAACATGTTTGATCGTGATCTAGCAAATCTTCTCTCAACCTTCTTTGTTGCAAGAACAATGACCCTTCTTCTCCGTTTAACCTCATAAATGACGCCAATCTTGTTTGCTATAAAGTTGCATAGTTTACAATCGCTAACATGATAAAGTACAAACAGTTCCCACCTGTTTCACTGCATCTTCATAGGATGGAGGTTGTTTGATCTTGCTAAGGATTGAATTTGAGTTACAGAAGGAAGCACCGTTGATGACAAACTTTTGACCAACTTGATTTGGAGAATTAGGGGCATTCATCTACATTAAATGATCAACAGAAACATATGGTGACAATGAATAAATGTTGCTGGTTTATTGAGCTTAAAAAGGTTCACAAGCTTAAATTTACAGAGGCTGCAGAAGGTAATCACAGATGATTCAAACTATGACTGATCGGCATATTTCTTCCCGCAATACAACAGACATGCATTTTACCAAAGTGTAGTTTGTGCATTCATTGAATAATTCATCCATTAGTTATTTCTGCATTTAGTGAAAATCTCCAAATTTATAAATCTCATATTTCTAAATATGATAACTATCAAAAGTCAGGTTGTGGTAAAAGGAAGAATTTAACAGCCAGGTCCTCTCAATTTCTCTCAAGGACAATGGCAGAAAAACTACAGAGCAAATAAGAACAATAAATAGATTCATGACATCCGATTCATGACATCCGAAAGGCATGTTTATTATATTGTGGGAGGAAGTGGGCTGATCAGTTGTAGCTTCTCATCCATGAGATGCCCTTCCATGTACTTCTCACATCTCCTTTATTTGAAATTCCAATTGAGGTCTCCTGATAATTAACATTCATAGTGATCGAGTGGCTTTTAACCTGGTAGCAAAGCTTTTAAATGCCCACAAATAATCAGAGAATCGCAGTACACAAAAAGAGACCTTAGGCCTTGTTACTACTGTACACAAGGTGCTACTCAACCTAATCTCGTCTTCCTGCTCTTGATCCATAACCTCAAGGTCATGGCTCTTCAGGTACTGCTTACATAGAAAGAGAGACTCTCTTTCCAATGCTCTGTCAGATAAGCAGTTCCAGACTTACCATACCCTAAATATTTTCTTCTCCAGTTTGTCTATCAATAATTTCAATCAATACTTCTGTTTATTGACCCCATTGCTAAGGAAAATTGGGCCTCCCTTTGCATTGACTTGGCTCTTTGTATTTCTACACACCTCCAATAAATCACACCTTATGTTCCAATATAAAGAATGAAGAAGCGTCCATACCCGAAATGTCACCCATTCCTTCTATCCAGAGATGCTGCCTGTCCCACTGAGTTACTCCAGCATTTTGTGTCTATCATTAGTGTAAACCACACATAAAGAATCCTAGCTTGTCCAACCTTTCTTCAAAACTAAATGTTTCTAGCCCTGGCAACATCCACTTAGATCTCCTTTGCGCTGTCTTCCTGTGCAATCACACCTTCATACGAGAGCTGATTTGGCTATTTTGTCAACATATCAAACACATGTCCTTGCATTTCACAGTAAAGAGTTGAGTAGATGAAGGTGAGAGTATGAGGTGAGAGTGTGAGGTGAGCGTGCAAGGTGAGCATGCAAAGTGAGTGTGCAAGGTAGTGTGCAAGGTGAGCGTGCAAGGCCACTGCTCGTCCTCTTGAACAACTGTTGTGATGTCTTTTCAACGGTACTTTGCTATTTCATGCAGGAGATAGATGCGATCGAATCATCTACCTTACAGAGTGCAATTTCTGGTCATTTCTAGTTTAGTAAGCCCTGTATAATAAATACCTTCCTGAGGATCTGCTGTCGTATTATATGTTGCTGGAGTTGCTGCTGGAATTGAGGACTGCTGTTCTGCTGCTGAGGATCCTGTCCCTTTGAGCCCTAAAGAATAAGGATCAGTGAAGAGATATGCATAATTTCAACACAATTCATTAACCGAATTAAATCATTATAACATTTATACTGATTAAATATTAACACTTAAGGGTCTGTCCCACGTACGTGTCCTTGGCACGCAAATTACGCGACCTCGTGGTCGCGTTGAGGCGCACGGGCATCGTATGGTCTTTTGTGTCTATCTTCAGCTTTTTTCCTAATTATGTTTTTGATTTGATTTTTTTTTCTGCCGTCCTTTTTCTTCTAACTCTCCTGCAGAATTTATGTAAACTATGTATAATTAATATACAACATGTTCTTGCGTGTTTGTCCGAGTCTAAATGCCTGTGTTGCTGCTGCAAGCATGCTTTTCATTATACCTGCACCTCATCATACTTGTGTATATGACAATGAAGTCAATTTACTAAAACGAGACACAAATTAACAACTGAATATTGATGCACTGAAGCAGCTTGTCTACTTATCATATTATAAACAATGGCATCTGTGATCTTGCCAAGCGGTGATCAATAGTTAAAGACACAAAATGCTGGAGTAACTCAGCAGGTCAGGCAGCATCTCTGGAGAAAAGGAACAGGTGACGTTTTGGGTCAAAACCCTTCTTCAGAATGAGAGCCCAGGGGGGGGGGGGAGGAAAATTAGAATTATGAAAAGAACAAATCAAACACAAAATGCTGGAGTAACTCAGCAGGTCAGGCAGTATCTCTGGAGAAAAGGGGCCAGCAAGTAAAAATGCCGTGTTGGCGGGGGCAAGTATGGAGTCTGATAATGGGCCCTTTATGGCGGGGGGGGGAACAAATGACCGTGGGAAGTATGGAGTCTATAATGCCCGGGGGGGGGGGGGGTGGGGGAGGAAAAATTAGATTTATGAAAAGAACCAGGGCCAGCAACAAATGGGGGTTATGGAGTCCATAATGGGCCATTATTGGGGGGGGGGGGGGGGGGGGGGGGGGGGGGGGGGGGGGGGGGGGGATGCTACTGAGAGGGATAAAAAGATGCAAACAGTGGAACTGGTAGGATGACTAGGGTGGAGGAGGGATGGAGAATGCAGGGGTTACATGAAATTAGAAGAATCAATATTCATACCACTGGGCTGTAAGCTGCCCAAGCAAAGTATGAGGTGGTGTTCCTCCAATCTGCATGTGGCCTCACCATGACAATGGAGAAGGCCCAGGACAGAAAGGTCAGTGTGGGGATTGGAAGGAGATTTAAAATGGGAGATTGTGTCGGCCAAGACGGATTGTGTGTACATAGGTGTTGAGCGAAACTCAACACTGGCCCAGTCAGTGCTTGGTCTCACTGATGTATAGGAGTCGACATGAGATCAACATTGCTGCTGTAGACTGTTTCCTTCTGTAGCCGCTGGTGGTATAAGTGGCAGGGACTGAGATAACATTGAATATCCAAAATACTCTGCATTTCAGAACAGGTTTGAAGGTTACCTGCATCTTGAGCTGAGTGTTGCACGCTGGAATGGACTGAAGCTGATGTGGTGAGCCACTCCGCCCATCACCGTTTAGTGGGGCGGGGGAGACGGGTAGAAGGAAGTGATTGCTTGGAGACGGTGGAAGGCTGGCGTGCCGCGGACTGCCGGCGAGGGCGCCCAGAGGAGAATGTTGCGGTGAGCACTGCGGGCTCAGGAACGGCGGCGACCTCACCGTGCCGTGCTCCGTGGTCTCTCCACACACCTGACTGTTGACCACGCCCGCCTTGTGTGGCGTACCGCACGTATTCAAGCTCTCGGTGGAACTGTTGCTGGAGGTGGAGGAGATCATTGGCGTCACACTCCGGCTGTTTACCCGTTGCCCCGCAAAAGGGCAGCTGGACATCAGGTTCTCCTGCTTCACGGACACGCTGAAGAGCGGCTGAACTGCCGGCAGCTGCTGGTGGTCGTGCAGATTGTTCCTCTTCTGTTTCTGAAGCTGGATCTTCAGTTCCTCCACCTGCTTCTGCTCCATGTGAAGCTTCCAGGTCAGCTCCTCGATGACCTTCTGCTTTTCCATCAGCATCTTGTCCCTCTGAGTGTCGAAGACCTCCATCTCCCCGTGCATGCTGCCCCCATTCATGCTGCCCATCAGACTGTCCTCGGCGCTCAGCGGAACGGGCGATGGCTGGAGTCCGAGCTGTGGCGAGGGCACGGGCACGTCGCTGAAGCTGTCGGGCAAACCGCTCAAGTCTGATCCCGTTACGGAGAGGTCAGACGATGCCGGAGAAATGGGAGGGGTGGAGCTGGTGCTGCCAAACTGATAGACGCCGTTCGTCAGCACGGTGGTGGCCGTCTGAGTCTGAAAGCTCGACAGGGAGGTGATGGGGGCCATGGGGAACGGTGCAGTGGTCACTTCGCCGAGCGAACTGGACAAGGTAGTGCCGGTGCTGCTGGTTGGCAGGTTGTTGCTGCTGGACTCCTGGAACGGTTTCAGCCTCTTCATTAGGGCCGTCTTAGTGCCAGACACCGGAAGGCCTCGTATTCTCAGCTGCTGCCTCAGCTCAGATACCTGCAGAGACGACAATGAAAAAATACATGATCACACCAAGTCCTCATTATCTACAAGGGATAGGACACAGACATCCCACAGATAACAAATGCCATGGACACTGCCAAGGCCAACTCCTTTAGATTTAACACCCACCGAGCAAACAGGATAGCCTATAATGTTCTAAAAGTGTAAACACAAATCAATGAAAACTTTAATTAATAAAACATTTAAGCCGTTCTAGGAAATTATACTGGCTAATAAATTACTTCCATTTAAATTTATAAACAGTGATGTGCTTTGAAATCAAAAAGTTGAGCTGTGTAAATAAAGATCACACTCCATTAGAACAGTGTACTGCAGCCGGATATTTGCCACTGATCAGCCTCCTTATACAGACTTGGGTTCCTCAGTGTATACACGTGCGTAGATATATTACTTTGAGAAACACTTGGGGTGGAGCCAAGAGCCGACCTTAGGTTCAAACAGTACCTCCATGGACAACGAGAACTTAGTGTCCACAAACACAGCTTTCAGCCAGGACAAGTGGTACAATGAACATGAAAAGATTTTTATGACAGCCTTCTTGACCACCAGCTATCCCCATGCACCTTCCAGCAGTTTCAGTGCAGTTAATAGAACAACTGTTGGCCAAACCACCGAGGTCATCTCTCCTACACTGCTTCTGAATATCAACAGCTCCAACTCTGCAGCACTCCCTCAGGACCGTGCTGGAACCCAGCCTAGACTTTTCTACTCCAGTCTCTAAAGGGGGAAATTAATCCACAACTTTGACTCAAAGTGTTTCCAACTGAACCAAGGAAGTACAACTTGCGTAATACTTTCAAAGCATAATGTCTCTTGTTTTAAGCTAAAGGAGTAGTATTTATAAGGCAGTTTCATCACATATTTTGGGAAATGTTTCAAAGTGCTTCCACAAATTGCTTTTGAAGTGCAGTCACCATTGTTATGAAGGAAAAGATGGGAACAAACACCTGCTTTGTCATAGTGTCTTAGAGTGCGGAAACAGGCCCTTCGGCCCAACTTGCCCACACCGACCACCGACCAACATGTCCAATCTACTCTAGTCCCACCTGCCTGCGTTTGGCCCAAATCCGTCCAAACCTGTCCTATCCATATACCTGTCTGACTGTTTCTTTCACTTTGGGACAGTCCCTGCTTCAACTACCTTCTCCGGCAGCTTGTTCCATACTCCATCCTCCACCCATTGTGTGAAAAAGTTACCCCTCAGATTCTAATTAAATCTTTTCCCCTTCACCATAAACCTATGCCCTCTTGTCCTCGATTTACCTACTCTAGGCAAGTGTCTCTGTGCATCTACCCGATCTATTCCTCTCATGATTTTGGACACCTCTACAAGATCACCCCGCAACCTCCTGTGCTCCAAGGAATAGTGTACTCACCCTCTGCCTATAACTCAGACCCTCTAGTCTAGGCAACATCCTCGCACCCTTTCTAGCTTGACAACATCTTTTCTATCACATGATGCCCAGTGCTGAACACAATACTCTAAATGCGGCCTCACCAACGTCTTGTTCATCTGCAACATGACCTCCAAACTTCTATACTCAATACACTGACTGATGAAGGCCAATGTGCCAAAAGCCGTTTTGACCACCCTATCTACCTGCGACTCCACCTTCGAGGAACCTTGCACATGCACTCCTAGATCCCTCTGCTCTAGAGCACTCCCCAGGGCATTACAATTCAATGTGTAGGTTCTGCCCATGCTAGATGCCCCAAAATACAACACCTCTCTGTTTTTAATTCCATCACCCATTCCTCAGCTCCCCTCGCCAACCGATCCAGTTCCTGCTGCAATTTTTCACAACCATCTTCACCATCCGCAAAACCACCCACGTTTGTGTCATCATCTCACAGCCACTGCACAAAAGGCAAAATGACAAGGAAACAAGCCACCTTTTTTATCTGCAGTAGAGGATGCCTGAGGACTGGGGTCCCCATGCATTAGAGGGTGCATGGGAACCGTGGGCCCCGGGTGGAAGACAAAGCGTATTGCTTATCTTGCCAAAAGCTATGTTGTGGACACACAGTTCTTGTGATCCATGAGTTTACTGTCTGCTCCTGAGGCTGGTCCTGATGCAATGCAGGGAGACCAGGAGCCAGTGCCTGGTGTTGGAGAGGAACGGCTGGAACAGGCTGGGGCCTGGCGTGGTCGTGGTCGAGGGAGACCAGGAACTGGGGAACCAGTGGGTGGGAGGGAGGCAATCAGCACTCAGAGGGAATGAACCAGATGTTAAACTATCAGGATTTCCACACGATCAGACTGTGGGCTATCAGGTTTTTGTAATCCAGTGTCTGGTTTCGAGTATTGTTGAGATGTGTGATTAGGGGAACCAGCAGATGGAGCCCTTTCAAAACTCATGAAGAACAGTTCAATCAGTTGACCAGTTTTACTCTCAGTTATATTTTGTACATTAAAAGAATGCTAAAAAGGATACAAATTATTGAATAAATTTCAGTACACAAGGTTCCAGTAATGTATTTACTTGCCAGCACAACTACTCAAGTTGAATGTCTTGCACATGACTTTGAACTGCCGACACGCCCCAGTCTTTGTTTTGTGTGCGTTCTGTGTGCAGTATCAGCTAAACATTGTAACCTGCCCACTAATAACACTTAATGACACAGCCAACAATGCTCTGCCTAGTGTGGTCGGAACTAACTCCTGCAGCTTTGCAAGGACTGACAGTTAGGGAGAGACAAAGGCAGAAGTGATAATGCTCATATTAATCAAATGCTGTCACTTCATGCTATTCCCGTTCTCATTTCATTCTACTTTCAGCAGACAACATAGGTGCTGAAATGCCTGCTTATTTTATCAGCTACATAGCTGATGAAACAATTAGTTCTATATTTAATATATGGGATAACATGGAGTGCACAAGATATGCCAGCAACATTAAATAAAACTTCTCTAACTTCAAGTAACCCTTGCTCTCCCACTCTCTCCACCCCTCCTCCGTCCTAGTTCTCTGACCAGTCTGACTATCCCCCCCGATTACATTTTATCTCAGTATACTTCATTATCACCTTCTCTTAGCTAACAATGATCTACTCTACTTTATCCTTGAACCACATCCACTTTGATGTCTCATTTTCACACCTCACACTTCCTTATCTCTGTCTCCTGCTCCCCTGACTCTCAGCCTGAAGATACGTTACCCATTTCTTCTCTCCAGAGATGCAGCCTGACCCGTTGAGTTACTTCACCATTTTGTGTCTATATTTGGTGTACACCAGCATCTGCAGAATGCAATGTCGCATGCAAATTCATTGCAGGACTGCACTGCAGCTAGCAGCATTCATTTTCAGGTGCAGAACATGCATACACTGTCTGCTGCAACTTCTAACACTGCCGATGTAAAGCTTGCTGAAAATGGAAGACTGCCCTTATATTCCATCTGCTTATATATCTGTTTGTGCCCACAACTGAGAATATCAATGTACAGTATGTATATCTGTATGAATCACAAGCGCAGTGAGATGCAATTAATCCCAGGAAATAACAAGACATTTACATGTATAGGTTACACTGGGGAAAACCTGGAGAAAACAAGGAAAATAAGCTGATGTAATTGTAGTACAAGCTCAGGCAGATCAAGTAAAACATTTTAGTAGAGTTTCTTCTTGTCTCCGTGGTGCCCGGAGGCACAGATTTGTTGACGCATCTGTATTCAACAAGAATTGTAAAGGGATATCGCAGCACAGTCATGCCCAAATATCTATATTTATTTAGTTTAGCTTTAGAGATACAGTATGGAAACAGGCCCTTTGGCCCATTGAGTCCACACTGAGCCATTCACACTAGTTCTGTTATTCCACTTTTGCATGCACAAACACACCAAGGGCAATTTACAAAGGCCAATCTATCCACAAACCCACTATATAATTATATAATTAGCTGCATTAAAAAGTATTTACATGCAGAGGAAAAATTGAAATACTGTAAAAGAAAGAGTATCTGGGTTTCCAAATTCCCGGCTGGTAACAAACGAACCCTTCAAAGGGTCTAGACGTGAAACGTCACCCATTCTTTCTATGCTGCCTGTCCCGCTGCGTTACTCTAGCATTTTGTGTCTTTCTTCGGTTTAAACCAGCATCTGCAGTTCCTTTCTACACAACAGCACACCTCACTGGCATTGAAATTTGAAGGGGTTCTTCCCAGTTCCCGACATAAGAACAGTGGGAAATTGGTCAAATTCCCAGATGCTTGAAAAGCAATTTGAATTCCTCCCTCAATCCACCCACCCACCCAATAGGAACAGCAATGCAAACCTTCGAAATGTAATCTGCAACAATATTAATCAATATGAAGTGGGATGTCTGGGTGTAACCCAAGTGCTCTTTTAGAAACTGAAAGGTAATGCATTGCTTTCATAACACATTTGAAATACAATACAATTCAAGTAAGATTTTACATTTACATCAGCATTTTTTTATTAAACACAGAACATGAGTTTCAATGTACCTTTAAATCATCCAGATTGGATGGAAGAGGTCCTGGCTTCAAAGGGCAGCAGGTGGTTTGACCTGGTATTGTGGATCTCACAGGAGATAGGCTGCTGCCTGGCATGGTAGTGGCTGAGGTGCATGTGTTTCTGGAAATCTGATCACCAGACTGCCTGTAAAAAGCATTCCAAATATTTATTTCATCCAGATGAACACATTCTGATATTGGAATATTTCCCCTTCCCCCCCCGAGGATGGTGTAAAATGTTGAATTTTGATCAACTGTTGTATCAGAAACATTCACGCTGCTTTCCCTTCAGCAATTAACCTGCCGAGCAATGTCCGCTTGAACTACAGTGCAGTAGCAATTAATACATTGCTAACAAGATAACCATTGAAACTAAAACGTACTCAGCCAACCTCAATTGCCGAATTGGAATTTGTTTGAATTGTATTCTATCTTTTAATATTTCAGAAGGCTAAAGAGCAAACAATGCAGAAAGGGAGCAACTTGGCCTTGACTGCTCACACTAAATGTGTGCTGAATTACACCATTGCAGGTCCTTCACCAATACACTGATCCCTGTTTTATTCATGTGAGTTGGTATGTGGGATTACTATAGATGGGTCTCGACCCGGAACGTCACCCATTCGTTCTCTCCAGAGATGCTGTCTGTTCCGCTGAGTTACTCCAGCATTTTGTGTCTAGATGGGTGTTCAGCGGTGAACATGGGCTGAAGAGCCTATTACTGTGTTGTGTGATTCTATGTACGTGGACAGGTACATGGATAGGAGAGGTTTGGAGGGGTATGGGCCAAACGCAGGCAGGTGGGACTCTGTGTAGCTGGGACATGTTGGCCAGTGTGGGCAAGTTGGGCCGAAGGGCCTGTTTCCACACTGTATGTCTCTATGACTATGACTCTATACAAGTGGGTAAGGCTTTAGTCTACTCACTTCATAGGAGTGGAGAGAATATTTTGATAGTTGTATTGATGTTGCTGGTGATGTTGTTGTTGGCTTAATATCTGCAGTTGGAGGAAGAGTTGTTGCTGTTGGAGAAGCCTGGCATAGGCCGAGTCCATCGGAGGGAGGGACTTCTCCGGTTTCTGATCTGGTGGAATGTACTGATGATACTTCAGTTTCTTCACCTTTGGCTTTGTGTCCTTTGGCTTCTTGTGTCGCTGGTTCTTCCCATCTGATGACGGCTTGGTCTAATTTTAATGGAAGAGATGAAAGGGAACATTTAATCTCATTTCAAGCAGTGCATTGTTTAGTAGACACAGTCAAACATTAAAACCTGTGGCTTTTCTTCCTCATTGTTCCTTCTACTGATCTCAGCACAAATTGAGGGAGTACTAGTGAGGGAGTTCAGCGTAGGTTTACAAGGTTAATTCCCGGGATGGTGGGACTGTCATATGCTGAGAGAATGGAGCGGCTGAGCTTGTATACTCTGGAGTTTAGAAGGATGAGAGGAGATCTGATTGAAACATATAAGATTATTCAGGGATTGGACACGTTAGAGGCAGGAAACATGTTCCCGAAGTTGGAGGAGTCCAGAAACAGGGGCTGCAGTTTAAGAATAAGAGGTAAGTCATTTAGAGCAGAGATGAGTACACACTTTTTCTACACAGAAAGTTGTGAGTCATTGGAATTCTCAGCCTCAGAGGGCTGTGGAAGCAGGTTCTCTGGATACTTTCAAGGGAGAGCTAGATAGGGCTCTTAAAGATAGCGGAGTCAGGAGATATGGCGAAGAAGGCAGGAATGGGGTACTGATTGTGGATGATCAGCCATGATCACATTAAATAATGTGCTTGAAGGGCCAAATGGCCTTCTCCTGCACCTATTGTCTATTGTCTAAACCAAATTAAGTCCATCTGCAGTAAAGCTGGGAATCTAGTTTGCTTTTTAATGGAGCTGCCCATAGGTATTCCGAATACAATTTACACCACAATGCGATGGGTTTTATGCACTAAAATGGAATGCCTGGTAAGGTGGTGAGCTTATGTCTCATCTCAGGGGACGAGTTGAGCAATTCTTTTTCACCTCCACACCAAAGCTAACATTATGATCTGCAAGTTGGACATGAATGAGTGAACTGAATCCAAGACGCTGCAAAGTGAGTCCCACTCATCAGATGTTTCAAGTCTGGTGTTTACCCCAACTTCCCTCTGATGTTCTTCATTGCCACCCACATCAGTTGCCACGGAATGCCTCACTCTGCACCCTGGCCTTTTGTGCAAGTTTTCTCTTGTATTTTCATCTCCAGCTGCTATTGCAAAAGCAGTTTGTATTTTTCAAGCAGCCTCTCATGTCTGAAATGCTAATTCATGGATGTGATCCTCAATATTTTGGAACAGAAATTAAACGCCATTCGCCATTAGAAATTAGATTAGAGAATACATGTTGCTGTCGGAATAGTGATTTAAGAGTGTGGAGCGATTGTAATACGAGTTTGTATATCTGCTTCTGAGGTTAGGATGCAAATAATCTGCTTCTGAGGCTAGGATGCAAATAATCGCCTGGGTTGGGCGCCATCTTGGATATGGGGTGTCACATTTACACATTTCCTGCAATGTTTTAAAAAGAAAACAAAGGTTCCTTCAATTCATCTTTCTTTTTTTTTAATTTGTTTATTAGAAGTAAGTACAATACTGTGGTACCTTTTATCAGGTGCCAACGATATGTTGGCACGATACAGTCTATGTACAGCTTCATTTTTTTGTTTTGAAAGCGAGAAAAAAAGAAAGACTAGATAATAGAGAATAGAAAAACAAGTGCTGTGAGAAAAAAAAAGAAAAAGAGAGAGAAAAGAAGTAAGAGAGAAGAAAGAGAGAGAAAAAGAATGGAAAAGGAGCTAGGTATTTATATTCAATTCATCTTTCTAATCAAGTTTTGTTTTACACTTCCTTTTGCATTATTTCCATAATAATATTTAACAGCTCATTCTGTTGCCTTCATGTAGTAAGGTGAATAATTTGGGCTTACTTTAACTATTGCAGGCACTGGGATTGGTGTGGAAACTTGACCATTCAGCTGGTTTTGGCTTCCTGGCTGTCTGATCTGGTTATTAGGTGTACATCTGTTTAAGTCACACTGCTGGGAGAGGTGAGGAAGATACTGCAAAGCAAAATGGAAACGGTTAGTAGGCTGTGTGCTTCCAAATTGTCCCTTCAATGTCATATTAAATTTATGACCTTGTAGGTTATATACCCCCACATACATAACCCAGGAATAAATTATGGAGCAGATTGTAGAATTAGTAGCCTTTGTTTTCAAGATGTGTGTTGAGATAATTCATGTTAGCTGATATACTGATTCTATTGGATATCTTAGGAACAATTTGACCCATTTATACCCAAGTGTTGTGAAACTGCCGATATGTTTATTTAGTCAAAATCTGTGGTGCATTACTGTAATCTCAAGCACATTGCCTATTTTTTTTAAAAATTATTAGACTGAACAATTTTCTATATTCCTGTATCAATTTTAAGAATCAGATTATATTAAGACCAATTAATATTTAATGAGAAGGGAAATTAAAGGGAATGGGAAGGGGATTTAAAGTGAACACCTTCGCCCAGTCCGCCTGGACCGACCTGATCTCACTTCAATTCCCCTTCGCATTCCCACACTGACTTTTCTGCCCTAGGCCTCCTCCATTGTCAGAGTGAGGTCAAACGCAAATTGGAGGAACGGCATCTCATATTTTGCTTGAGCAGCTTACAACCCAGTGGTATGAATATTGATTTATCCAACCAAGCAACCCCTGCTTTCTCCCTCTCTCCATCCCTCCCCCACCCAAGCCGTACCAGCTTCAAAGTCGTCTTCTTAAGTCCCATTGTCAATACTTGTCTTTACCTAGGTCACAGCTAACAATGGCCCGTTTCCTTTAACATGGTTATTTTTTTGCATAACTTTCATTAATTTGTTCCATATCTCTCTACACAACTGTCTATATCTCTTGTTTCTATTTCTCCTGTCTCTCAGTCTGACGAAGGGTCTCAACCTGAAATGTCACCAATTCCTTTTCTGCAGAAATGCCGTCTGATCCCACTGAGTTACTCCAGCTTTTTGTGTCTTTCCAGCAAGTTTTGCTTTGATTGAACTAGCCATGGTTTGTATTCAGGCAGGGATTGGCACTCAGCATGATCAGAAGCTTGTAAAGTCTACAGGACTGTTCTGTTGGGAGGAGGAGAATTTGCCCTGACCAAATATGGTGGGTATGCTGCATGAGGTGCGATTAAGTAGCCAAGGGCTGTATCCTCTGAAGTTTAGAGGAATGAGATGGGAACAATAAAATTTACAAAATTCTTACAGGGTGGCACAGTGGTGCAGTTTGTAAAGCTGCTGCTTCATGGAGCCAGAGAGCCCGTTTGATCCTGACCTCGGGTGCCGATGGCATGGAGTTTGCACGTTTTCCTTGTGACCATGTGGGTTTTCTCCGAGAGCTCTGGTTTCCTCCCACATTTCGAGGGTGTGTGGGATTGTAGGTCTCTGTGAATTTACCCTAGCACGAAGGGAGTGGAAGAGAAAGTGGGACAACATAGAACCAGGGTGAACAGGCGATGAATGGTCAGCTAGGATTCAGTGCGCTGAAGGGCCCGTTTCCATGCTGTATCTCCGATCTAAACCTGATCGGCTGGGTGCAGCAAGTACATATTCCTGCCTGAGGAGTCTAGAACTAAGGGTCAGAGTCTCAGACTAAAGGATAAGCTATTAAGGATACAAATTTGAAGACATTTGTTTTTTTCATAAGTTAGTGAATCTTTGAAAGTCTTCATTCAGGAGGGCTACAGAGGCTCATCAAATTCACTTAAAGCAGAGATTGATAAATTTCTGGATATTAAGGAAACCAGAAGATGTAGGGATGATAGGAGATGGCACTATGATAGAAGATCAGTCATAATCCCGATTAATGACACGTCAGACTTAAAGGGCCAGATGGCTACTCCTGCTCGTATTTCTTGAGCCCTTTGATTCAGTATCAATTTCTCTAGTACATGTTAATGGAAGAACAAGCAGACTGTGTACAAAACAAGGGATGCAGCATAAAATGGGGAGAGGAAAAATGGTAGAGATGTCTTAGCCGTAGACAGCATTCATTAAAGGTCTTCAGAGAGGAACTGCCCTTCATTCTTCTTAGTGAGGATGATGTAGGCCATCTGGAGTTCATGAAAGAGCTGCTCTTTATTAAAATATGTAGTAACATTGTGTCTTTACCCGATGAGTTTAAAATGCTTGAATGCAATCTATCTTGACCAGGGGGTTAGAGTTCTTTTGAGTTTATTTAATTTTGCAGGTTTTTCTAATTTAAATATACCTATTTCATTACTCATCTCACATCCCCCATTTTATCTCCTTGATAAACACAAAAGTGAAGCAATTTTATATTTCTTTCATCGTCCTCATTTATTGCAATATATTCCCATTTGTCCTTTAATGGCCCTGGCGACATCGCAACCTCCCAATATACCATAGCCACAACTCCAACTGCATGAGAAGAGTGTTGCTGAATGATGGATAGGACAACTGCATTAGTGGACGTAGAGGTGATTCACCAGGATGTTGCCTGGGATGGAAAATGCCAACATCCGAATACTAATTGGATAGAAGTGGTAGATAAAGGCTTCTGAGGGAATTAAGTTCCTACAACTTATACAGGACTCTTCAATATATCCTCAAGAGGATGACTCAGAATTGGATTTAACAAAGGAAATTAAAGTGAGAAGATATGAATAAGTGACTAATGGCATGTTGGCCTTCATTGCGAGAGGATTTGAGTTTAGGAGCAAGGAGGTCCTACTGCAGTTGTACAGGGCCCTGGTGGGACCGTACCTGGAGTATTGTGTGCAGTTTTGGTCTCATAGTTTGAGGAAGGACATTCTTGCTATTGAGGGAGTGCAGCGTAGGTTCACCATCAGTCCTGGGATGACAGGACTGACATATGATGAAAGAATGGAACGACTGGACTTGTAATCACTGGAATTTAGAACGATGAGAGGGTATCTTATAGAAACATATAAACGCTGAAGGGATTGAACAGGCTAGATGCAGGAAAACCAGGGGTCACAGTTTAAGAATAAGGGGTAGGCCATTTAGGACTGAGATGAGGAACAACATTATCACCCAGAGAGTTGGGAATCTGAGGAATTCTCTGCCACAGAAGGTGGTGGAGGCCAATTCACTCAAGAGAGTTAGATTTACCTCTTCGGGCTAACAGAATCAAGGGATATGGGGAAAAAGCAAGGATGGGGCCCAGATTGTGGATGATCAGCCATGATCATATTGAATGGTGGTGCTGGCTTAAATGGCAGAATGGCCTCCTCCTGCAACTATTTTCTATGTTTCTATATATATATATGAGGCAAAGCAGGAGATTTTGTACAATATGTCGGGATTAGGGATTAGTAGGTAGAAGGAACGTAACTAATTAAGGAATACAAAATAGTAAAATATTTTATGTACATGCAAGTAAAGGAAGGAGAGGATGTACTTCGGGTCAATAAAGGACAAACAGGAATATATCAATAACTGAGGGTGATGACATAAATATGAAATCATTGTTTCACTTTGGTATTTATCAAGGATATCAAATTGAGTAATAAAATAAGTATATTTTAAATAATAAATTACATTTAAAAAAAACGAAATAAACTAAAAAACTCAAGAACTGTTATTCCCAGGTCCAGATGGATTGCATCCAAGTATTTTAAAAATAAACTGGTGATGACACAATGTTACTACACATATTTAATAGTTTATTAGAAGAAGGTGCCATGCCAGAGGGCTCTCAGATAACTAAAGTAATACCTACATTGGGGAAGGGGAAGAGAACATGTCCAGGAAGCTATAGACCAGGCATCTTTTAAAATAAAATCGGTAATGGGAAAAGTAATGGCATCCCTATGAAGTCAGAGAACAGGGGAACAACTTGTCATGAAAAGTATTACGATCACAGTCTAGTTTTAAACAATAAATAGCGTATTTGACCAATCTTGTTGAATGTTTTGAGGAGGAAACAGGGAATGGAGTGGAGGCTATTTATCTTGATCTTCAATAAACTGTTGTTAAGTTGTTCCATCATTGATCAATGCACACCAGAGAATGCAGAGTCAGGAGTTAAGGGGCAGAATGGGCAATGAGTTGTTCTGGAGTGAGATCAGAAAGTGAGACCAGCTCCTTGGAGTGGAAGGTGATGTTCCACAAGGATCAGTGCTGGGACCACTGCTGTTCCTAATTCAGATTAACTATTTAGACTCCGTTATCAAGAGCACAATTTGTAAAAATACTGAAGAGAACTGCATCAAAGTACTAGAGGACATTAAAGACTTATTAAAGTGTAGTAAATATATTTATTTGATGAGAGTCCGATGAGGCAGACAAACAGAGTACAAATTCAACAATCATTTAAAGTCACAACAAAGCCACAGAAAGTTGCTCACCAAGTATTTGATTTTTTTTTAAATATAGAGGGCGCAAATCAGGAGAAGAAGAATGATGTGAAATAGATCTAATATTGTTTAGACTACACTTTGAGTACTCTGCTCATTTATGGTTGCTATTATTATCAACAAGGTATGAAGGCATCAAAGAATGTGCTAAGGAGGTTTATGGGCCTGTACTACTTGCCGATTTATTTAGGCGTAGCAGGTCATCGATAAACCGGCGACAACCCACGTCATCCTGGCGACAATCTAAGACAGCACCTACATCAGGAGAAGTCAAGCTACACTCATTGGCATCAAACTCACTGTCGCCAAAACATTCTAACATGTTGAAAATTTAGCAGCGACCAGAAAGACACTACGACTTTTTGTGCGACTGAGGAGACGACTCCCGACGATCACTGGCGAACATGTGGCGACAAACTAGTCGCCTGTAGTTGCCTAAAAAATTGCCTAAGTGGGACAGGCCCATTACTAGAATTACATCAGAAATATAATTCATTCATTCACCATTGTTGAAAACATTAGTGATGCAGTGATGCTGGTTTCCATCGGGAACGGTGATGGATGCACCACACATCTCTGTCCTCCAGTTCCTGCGGACCTCCGCCGCTGGAAGTATAGGATTTTGCTGTATGTGCTTTATTATCCTTCCTTATGCCCCTGTCCCACTTAGGAAACCTGAACGGAAACCTCTGGAGACTTTGCGCCCCACCCAAGGTTTCCATGCAGTTCCCGGAGGTTGCAGGTTGCAGGTAGTGGAAGCAGGTAGGGGGACTGACAAAAACCTCCCACCTTAAGAGTGGGAGTTGGAGAGATGCGACAAAGAGAAGCTGACACAACTTACAGCTGGTTTGTTTCTTAAAGTGCATTTTCCTGCAGCTGATTCCCAGCACAAGGCGCCAGAGATTAGGCAGTTCTCCTTTAAGTTGCAGTGCAGCTCCGCTCACTGGACTTGTGAATGCTTGCTACTGCAAGAATAGATTGTGTCTTCCACAAGGCAGGCACGGGCTAATGAAGAACATGCCCGAAGGGCTGAATGGCCTACTCCTGCACCTTTTTTCTATGTTTCTATGCAAGTGATGTTCAGACATGTTTTGCACATGATTCCACCAACATGTCTGGACACCGTATGTTAGCAGATCATGTGCGTGACGAATCTGAAGGTAACAGAGCAAAGATTGTGTTCCACGTACTACTGTAAGCCTTCATCTCAGCATATTTAACAATTTAAAGTGAAACTCGTAAATACTCGACATGGCAGGTTGTTTTATCCTGAAACCTGAGAGTGCACAAGAACACAAATATATACAGATGCAGGTACACAAACATGTGAACATACATGCATACAAACATAGAAGACACTTGCTCACATATCATGAGAAATTCTCATGTTGGCACACTATCTGCTGTTCTCATTTTATTTTTAAAATATTTTGAATGGAATATCTCCATCAATGAGCATTTCAAAGACTTTAAAGCCTGAATTGTGTTTCATCAACAACATACCCAGGACCGCTAATATTAAGGATAATAGTAAGTTTTCAATCAACGTAACGTGTGCATGAAAACGGTTTCATTTAGTTTAGAGATACAACGTGGCAAGAGGTCCCTTGGTCCACCTGGTCCATGCCGACCAGCGATCCCCGCACACTAACACTATCCTACATACACTAGAGACCATTTACAATTCTATCAATTCTACGAGTGTGGGCGGAATCCGGAGCTCCCGGAGAAAACCCACACAGGTCACGAGGAGAATGTACTAAGTACATGCAGACAACACCCTTAGTCAGGAACAAGCCATGATCTCTGGCGCTGTGAGGCAGCAACTCTACCGCTGCGCCACCGTGCCGCCTGCTTCCCTTCCAGTTTTGCTTCCAGATTATTTTTCTCTCTTTGCCCGATTTCATTTGCATTTTTCCCCTATTGTCATGTTCATTCCGCTTATTCTTCCCCGTTTCAATGGTCTCTGAGAAGCAATTACAGGTTGACATTGCAGGCTTAAGGACACACATCTTTAGTAACCCTCCTTCTGAACCTCACAAATAAAAGCACTTCAAAACAACCCCCGCCAAGCACACGAATGGAAAGAAATCCTCCTCAGTCTTCTCATTGTCTTCTAACCAAGAGATGGATATGTTTGGGATAGGAAGGGTGTGAACCCATTGGAGAGAGTGCAGAGGGAATTGTGTAGGAAGTAACTGCAGACGCTGGCTTAAACCAAAAGCGCGCGAAAAACCCCTCCCCACGCCAACGTGACTGAGGTAGCCAATGTGAGGGTTTGACTACCCCAAGGCACCAGCAGGGGTCGCTACACCTTTCTTCCAGACTTCTCAGTTCTATTGTGAGCATGTCTCCTCTTGCTTGATTTTCACTGTTTGAGACATTGTTGCATATATATTTTCCCACATTGTGAATCATTCCCACATGAATCTACAACATTACTTCTCAGTCGTCTCCTTTTTTACGCATATATTTCTCCAAGCTTTCATTGGTCTGGTGTTCCTTCTCTGGTTTAAATATTTCCTTTCTCACTTTGGCATTCTGTGGGATGGCCTGATCACAGCACTATAGCGTTTAGTGCAGGGGTGGGCAACCTTGTTCTGCATAGGGGTGGAACGCATGTGTGTGAGCGGATGGCAGGCCGCATCTATCACATGTACAGTTGGATCTCGCACCATCCCTCCCCGGATGGCAGGGATCAAATCACGTGTTCACAGAAGGTAGAGAAAAAAATGCTGGAGAAACTCAGCGGGTAAGACAGCTTGATGCGCTCCTTGCATGTCTCACCCGCTGAGTTGCAGCATTTTTGTCTACCTTCGATTTTTCCAGCATCTGCAGTTCTTTCTTAAACGTGTTCACAGAAGGTGCGCGGCTGTGCTGGCGGCTTTGCGCAGGATGCGGTACAGCCAGAGCTTGGCCGCTGCTTGGGGCGTTGCTGCTCGGGGCGCTGCTGCTCGGGGCGCGCTGCTGCTCGGGGCGCTGCTGCTCGGGGCGCTGCTGCTCGGGGCGCTGCTGCTCGGGGCGCTCAGGGGCTGGATGATTACGAGGAAAAAATTCCGCCTGCGGGCCAAATGATTTTGGGTTACGGGCTGCATTCGGCCCGGGGGCGTAGGTTGCCGACCTCTGGTTTAGAGAATGATTTGCCATTATTTATGCTTTCTAATGATTACAGGTCAACAGTTTACCTGCTCTATCTTCCGAAAGCAACCTGAACAAGAAAACACTGCTGCAAAAAAACATAACACAGGCAAAGGATGTCCTATGTTGTACGCTGATTTAACGATATAAATTTTGCATGTACTGGTGACAGAGTGCAGGACAATGGCTCAATAAATAGTTTCTATTTAAATGATACTTTGGATCAAAAGGAAATGTGCAGTACAAGCCAAGCGTTGCAGCATGGAACAGCCTTCCTGGCCACCGGAGGGGGACAAATCCTGTATTAGATAAACAGCTTGGATGGAAATGTAGATAGGGTGGTTAAAAGTGTGCAGATGACACCAAAATTGCTGGAGTTGTAGACAGGGCGGAGGCGTGTCAACGTGTACAACAGGATAGAGATCAGCTGCTGAAAGGTTTGGAGAAGTGGCAGATGGAGTTTAATCTGAACACGTGCAAGATTTTGCGATTTGGAAATTCGAATGCAAAGAGAAAGTATGCAGTTCATGGCAGGACCATTACAAACACTGATGTGGGGGTCCATGAAAGTGTCAACACAAGTAGATAGAGGGGTAAATGCCTTCACCGGTCAGGGCATCTATAAAAAACAAAAACTCTGATCTTGTTATCTTCCAGTTTGGTTGCTGAGAACAAAGCGGGTGCATCGGACCTATAATGAATACTTTTATAACTTTGTCTGCCCTCTACACGTGGCGACTCTTTGAGTACTCTCTCTATTTCATGCAAAACAAAGAATTTCATTGTACCTAACCACGTGTGACAATAAAATATCATCATCATACATCATTTACAGATCACCAAAACGCATTAGTAATCATGAATCATAGCAACTCATGTGGCCTTACCTGCTTCTCCTATTAGGCAAAGAGCACATTTCTCTAGCGAGAGTGCCGTATTTTGCATGCGGGCATCAAAACAGTGAATGGTAGGGCTCTGGGGAGTGTTGTAGAGCAGAGGGATCTAGGAGTGCAGGTGCATGGTTGCTTGAAGGTGGAGTCACAGGTAGATTGTGTGGTCATAAAGTCTTTTGGCACACTGGCCTTCGTCAGTCAGAGTATAGAGTATAAAAGTTAGGAGGTCATGCTGCAGTTGCACAAGACTTTGGTGAGGCTGCATTTAGAGTATTGTGTTCAGTTCTGGGCACCGTTTTATAGGAAAGATGTTGAGGAGCTGGAATGGGTACAGAGAAGATTTATGAGGATGTTGCCAGGACTAGAGGGTCTGAGCTATAGTCAGAGGTTAAGTCAGCTGGGTCTCTATTCCTTGGAGCACAGGAGGATGAGGGATGAGCTTTTTGAGGCGTATAAAATCGTGAGAGGAATAGATCGGGTAGATGCACAGAGTCTCTTGTCCAGAGTAGGTGAATCGAGGACCAGAGGATATAGGTTTAAGGTGAAGGGGAAAAGATTTAATAGGAATCTATGGGGTAGCTTTTTCACACAAAGCGCGGTGGGTGTATGGAACAAGCTGGCAGAGGAGGTAGTTGAGGCAGGGACTATCCCAACATTTAGGAAGCAGTTAGACAGGTACATGGATAAGACAGGTTTGGAGGGATAAGGACCAAACGCGGGCAGGTGGGACTAGTGTAGCTGGGATATGTTGGCCAGTGTGGACAAGTTTGGCCAAAGTGCCCGTTTCCATGCTGTATGACTAAAACATTATGAACCTCAAACAATGCCACCAGGATATTTAATGCCATGAATATGGTAATAATTTAAAAGTAAATTAAATTATAAAGGAAGCTCTCATATAGCGAGTTAGCATGCTGGAGGCATGTAAGCTTTGCTCTGACTCCATGCGCTTAACCTCATTCTGAATGACTTCCCACCCAACTTATGCTGCACAGTTTGAAACAATGCATTAATAAAACCCCTCAAAATGAATTTAAAAGTACTTTATTATTAGCTCATACTACAATGCACAAGAGCCAGAAGGATTATGTTGTCAGCAGGGAAGTACCAAGGACTGTCTCAATCTACGGTGGACTTGGGAACTAGATCCTATACAAAGACTTGAAGTGTGTCTTGTCCACAGAGGCCACCAGTGGCATTGGTCTATACATAATGCAGCAACTTGATGACATTACGAATGTATAGACTTGATAATACTATTAAGGTAAAGAAAGCAAGGTAGTGTCTTGTAAGTCTTGGATGTTTTGTTTGTGATTCAATGTTATTTTTGTAATTAACAAAGATGCCTTCGCAGGTAAAGCAGCCTCGACGTACCTGTATTGTAGTGGTTGCAAGAGGTGATGATGACTCAGTGAACTTTGTTTCTGGAAGCAAACTCTCTGATCCCTGGGATTCCTGACTTCTGGGTTGTTCTGGAGATAGAGCGTCATTGCTGCTGTCTTCTTCGAAGGAAAATGTGTCGGGGGCTTTAGGGAAGTTAACTTGGCCAACTGTTGACAAAAGAGAAACCATAATGTCAGCAAACTATTTTTTCAACTCTCAGGAACAATAACTTTCAACATGTGTTTGACTTTCTAATGAGCCAAATAAATACATAAGATATTTGTACTCAAATGTGTCCTTGAGCTACTTTGACATCGAAGGAAAATGCAATATCAAAACTGAATGCCTAATTCTCAAGTTACTTCAACAGAATTATTGAAATATTTTTCCGTTTCCCACACATCTTTTTGCCTATAATAATGGAACCTAGAACTAGCATTAAGACACTGATCTCATAGATCACTCTCTTTCAGAAGACACTTGATTTTTGTTTCACAAATTGTAACGGGTATAGCATGGACCCAATAGCAGCACAGAGTAGTAACACAGGAATGGGTACACCGTACTCACACAGAGGCTCAGGATTGAGCAAGGGTTCCCAAGAGGGGCAGGCAGGAGACGTAGTCGGGGTAGCGGAAGGTCCGGTAACCAGGAGATCCAACACACAATGCAAACAAACCAGCGAGGGACAGACGAAAGGACGGAATGGTCAGGGGCAGGCAGGTTCGAATCCGTGTAGGCAGTCGGGAAATCGCTGGAGAGTCTTGCATGAATGCTGAGAACAATCTGGCTCTGTGTGAATGGTGAGGAGAGTCTATATACCGGGTTAATTGGTGATCAGAGGCAACTGAGTGCAACAGGTGAGGAGAGTTGGGCGATGAGAGGGGAGTGGCAGGCAGGCAGGTGAGGAGAAGGAGGGACCGGTGGAAAATTACCGGGAGGTGAAGTGGATGAGAATGAGGAGAGGGCAGACTGTGACACAAATCACTTCATGCATCTGCTTAAAACCGGCATGGGGTCTTTACCGTATCGGAAGGAACTGCAGATGCAGTTTTAAACCAAAGATAAACACAAAATGCTGAAGTATATCAGCAGGTTAGGCAACATCTCTGGACTAAAAGAATAGGTGGCATTTGTGGTCGAGAGCCTTCTTCAGTGAAGTCTGAGTTACTCCAGCATTTTGTGTCTATCTAGGAAGTCTTTACTTCCTGGTTCAACGGGTGGATTGTGTGGAGAGGATCCAGAGGTCTGGGGATCTGCCCCATTGGGGAAAAGAGCTTGCGCAATTAAAGGTTGACTTTGCACTGAGGGGTGTTGCTGGCAGTGGTGCTAATGCCAACAATATACAATAACCACTTTGCAGGCTCCCAAGGTTCACACAGTGTTGTCCCTGGGGCGCTCGGTGACAGGTGAACCCAGTGCACTGTGGCCTCATTTCCCTCAGGTACATTACATGGGGAAGGACCTCATCCCATGAAAAACACGTTAGTGTTCCAAGGATGACATATAAAGTGAGGAGTCGAAAACACAAAATCACCCACAAGTGACCCAAGGACAAACATCTATTCACAGTTTCATGATAATGGAAATACTGTTTTAGCTTATTTTATAGCTATAATACCACAGAATAGACAATAGACAATGCAGGAGTAGGCCAGTCGGCCCTTCGAGCCAGCACCGCCATTCATGGCTGATCATCCACAATCAGTACTGCCTTCTCCCCATATCCCCTGACACCACTATCTCTAAGAGCTCTATCTAACTCTATCTTGAAAGCATCCAGAGAATTGGCCTCCACTGCCTTCTGAGGCAGAGAATTCCACAGATTCACAACTCTCCGGGTGAAAAAGTGTTTCCCCGTCTCCGTTCTAAATGGCCTACCCCTTATTCATAAACTGTGGCTCCTGGTTCTGGACTTCCCCAACATCGGGAACATGTTTCCTGTCTAATCCTCTAATAATCTTATATGTTTCATTAAGATCCCCTCTCATCCTTCTAATTTCCAGTGTATACAAACACAGTCGCTCCTTCTTTCAACATATGACAGTTCCGCCATCCCGAACTTAACCTCGTGAACCTACTCCCACACTCCCTCAATAGCAAGAATGTCCTTGGAGACCAAAGAAGACATTGATTTGGCCCATCAGATCTATACCGTCTCATGTTACATTGTCAGGGGATCAATAAATGTGCCATTTTTAATTCACATCAATAAATCAGCCCCATTCAGCAATAGTGCTACCAAAACACTGCAAAGAATTCAGTAATGATTATTGCAAAAATGTAACTAAGTACAACAATGGAAACTGTTTTCATAAACTTGCACCATCAGATGGTAATTGTACCCATTTTCAAAGTCTTGGGTTGGCATTAATCTGCATCTGGGATCTCGAACCTGCTTTCCATCTCTCGATGCAACACTTTGCAGCTGTGCAGCATTCTTTGGAAAATGAACAGGGCAATTTATTTCACTGAAACCGATCACATAGTTATTTAGCAAAGTTAGCCAATAGTGAGCAGGAAGCACACTTCAGACAGCTTTTTGTACGAATTAAAAGTCAAATCCCCAAACTGTCTTCGATGCTTATGGTAGTGTACATGCAGTGACATCAGCTTTTTAACCGGGTGCAATCATCAGGTCAGGCACAGTCTTGTATTGCCATTGAAACAGAGTGGTCTGAGAGGGCCGTCAGTCATGCAAGTCTTCCATGTGGCTGTGTAGCCTCACTGGGTGGTTTTCCTGCAATACTGGGAGGGCTTGGTGGAAAATACAAATCCAAAGGAATGTTCCGATGGAATTGTCATCTTACAATAATTTATAACAGATTTGAAACCAAAACAGTGCTACTGTGCAGTGTAAGAACGTTCAAATCAGAAACAGACACTTTCATTGATATTATTTACATGTATACGCATCTGAAACTAGCAAATTGTGAATCATTTTAACATTCATTTATTTCTTTGCCTGATTTCATGCCCATTCTTTATCAGATACATTTGGCACATCCTACTCGCTCAGTTTGAAGAAGGGTCTCGACCTGCAACGCCACCTATTCCTTTTCTCCAGAGATGCTGTCTGACCCTCTGAGTTACTCCAGCTTTTTGTGTCTATTTACTTGCTTAGAACTCTATTCATGACACCACTCATTTGGATGTCTTTTAACAATCATTGGACGAACATTTGCTTAACTGAGCCTTTAAAAAGTATGATCTGAGAATTATGTCAATAGTCAAGACATTTCCTGCATATTATTAGACAAAAACTGCATGGCACCGACCAAATGTACATTAAAGTGGCACTAATTCTGGGGGAGTTAGCTCCTGTTGATAATATCACCCAGTCTATGCCGTGTGAGTTGTTCTTGTATCTCAGCACTGTTTTGCCGTATCTACTTCACCCTGGTGAAGTCCACAGTGGTTCAATGTCTAATATTCATTTCCGGGGGTTCAACACATTGGCAAAAGTGGTGCTGGTCACTCAACGAGGAAGAAGCTTCGATTAATGCTGAAAGCTCAACGACAGCATCACTTGAAAGGATGGGTGTGTGTACCCTGCACAGAGTTCTACACAACAATGTGCAAAACTGACGTCAGGTAAACTAAGATTCCACTCGCTGCACCACCAGATGGTTTTTAAATAAGTTCTCCTTCAAAATGTAATTGTTGTAATAAACCTCGTCGCTTGTAAAGCGGTTGCACGCGCATCAGTTGAGGAATTAGTAAAAAAAAACTGGAGCAAAATGTTTGCCAAAAGAGACAGGAACCAGCCCTTCACATGGAGCTGCTCCTGAAGATGGGACTCAACACGGAACATCCCCCATTCCTTTTCTCCAGAGAGGCTGCCTGTCCCGTTGAGTTACTCCAGCATTTTGTGACTACCTTCTCATCAACACATTCTGCAGGTGTCAATGTGGGCCTCTATTCCCCTTCCTCATCTGGGACCTTAGAAAAACCTCAAGGTGTCCACACTGCTCCCACAAATCCAAGGCCCACCCCCACTTTCAGAAACTCAAGACCCTGTGGGACTAATTCTGCTGCAATTTATATGTTGCTGCTTACTGGTGCGTTACTGACATCGAAAGTAAACTGCATCTGCCACTGCGGGGATCCTTTGGTGTTTGGTCAGGCTGACCGTACTATTTGGAGCTGCCTGGGGCATGTGCGGACAGTCAGAGGGGTGAATCCCTTCCTCATAGTAATCCTCCTGTTGGAAGTGTCCTTGTACAGGATGTCTCCACTTGCTCGCTGCGTTCTTCAACAACAAAGCCACCTTCTCCAAACATGGGAGGGCTTTGCACGCTCTTCCCATCATTAGACGATACACTCGTTCCTTGCAGCCCTCTTCCAGATCGAACAATGCCATTTGTGGCCCAATGTGACTTTATATCAGCTGCTTCCAGAGGTCAGAGCTGTGAGGATATGCACCAATTGGACTAGTAAAGTCTGCCTTTTCGGAAATGGACCATTGACGCCAAAAAAGCCCAACAGTACTTATTAAACTAATTTCGATTTCTGTTTAGTATTTTCTAACTAGTGTTATAGAGAGGTTATGCATGCCGCTTGAACTCCATAAACTGCAGCACGCAAATTCCTTGGCCAGCATTCTTACAGACTATTTTTTATTGGGGATAGATTACATGTTATTTTGTGGACCAAATCATCTTTAATGCTATAGCCATTATAATATAAAAACGCCAAATTCATAAGGTAACAGAATATGTGTTTTCATAATAGAGAACTCTAAAAGGTTCTAAAATATAAAGGGATTTTATTGGGATGAGGGAAAATATGACCTGCTGTAAAGAGGAGCCTTCCAATGACTAATAATGTGTCATTTTGTACTCTACATGTTGTCATTCACTTGACCACACAGGAGAAATAGCAGTTTCCATGTCATCTAACTAAATGTGGCTACTATAGAAAGAACATTAAGTTCTTACGGCAAAGACTACACAAGAGACTTAAGCCATCAGAACGCTTTCTTTACCTATTCTGTGTTATTATCAAAGCAAACAAATTGTGGGGGAGTAATTTGGGATCCCACTGACAACAACTCTTGACCCCAGGGGTCACCAGAGAAGTGTTGAGAAATAAGACTATCTTAACAAAGGTGACTGTAGCAGCTGTTGGCAGATGACTAGGTAATGGAATGGATACTCTAAGCTCCTGCCATGGGATCTGCCAAAGAGCAACTCTGTCATTTATCATTCATTCACACACTGGGATAGCAAAGTGAAGTAAAAAACTTTGTGAAAGGTGAAAGCTTTCTGCCACCCATCCATTTATCTTCCCTTGGTGTCCCGGTTTCCACTGTGACATGGTGACCTCACACAATATCTTCTATCTTGTCATCTTTTAACATCAGAAAGTAGCAACAACAGTTGCAACCTTATTTGTAGGAAGGAACTGCAGATGCTGGTTTACACCAAAGTGACCCTTGCAATGACTCTCCCTCTCTCTCCATCCTTCCTCCACTAGTTTCACCATCCTCCTGATTAGTTTTGCGGATTGCATGCCTCCTTGTCGCCTTCACCCCAGCTAACCATGAAGCCTTCTACATTTTCTTGGTCACCCTCAGCACATATCTGTCGTTTGCACATCTTACCCTTCCATATCCCTAGTCTCCCTCTTCCCTGACTCTCAGTCTGAAGAAGGGTCTTGACCCAAAACGTCACCCATTCCTTCTCTCTAGAGATGCTGCCTGTCCCGCTGAGTTACCCCAGCATATTGTGCCTATTTTCGGTGCAACTTATTTCTTTGGTTTTGATGCTAACATTACATTGTACTACACACCACAAGACATTGCTTGATTCAAATAAACAGAGGGGTTGTTAACTCTGTAAAAAGCAGTTTGCGAGCAGTCGCCAAACACCTGCAAGAACTCTGTGGCACCACCAATCTGCTGTATCTAATTTAAAATTTTTCCTTTGAACAAAGTAGCAAAGAATTAAAAAAACTCCGAGCTTAGACGGTGCGCTGATAGACTGTTTTTATTTGCTGATAGGATCTCGATATAAATCTAATTCAGAGCAATGGATGAATTACCATGTGGTCGAGGTGCCAATTATCCAGGATGAATCAACAAAGGTAGAAAAAATAATGGGAATACGATTAAAAAAATGTTTTCAGAAGGATAAAAACATATTTTAGTTTCAAATATATTTGTAACATATTCAAAAAATGGTGATTTATTCAAGCTGGGGAGAAAGAGTCATATCATTTGCTGAAACCATCAAGGCCATGTTAAACTCTTGCCAGTTGTTGGACATTGATGTTAGGTAATCCGAGAGGCAATTGCAGGCAAACACGCAAACCTGACTCTAGGATGGTTTTCAAGCAGCACTAAGGTTCAATGTCACTCAGCAGCTGCAGGGCAGAAACTTTAGACGCTTAGACTTTCGAGATACAGCACGGAAACAGGGTCTTTGTCTGCAGCGACCAGCGATCACCCCGTACACGGCCACTATCCTACACATTCGAGACAATTCAACAATTTTACCCAAGACAATTAACCTACAAACCTGGTTTCTTCCCATCTCTGGGATGTGGAAATAAACCAGAGCACCAGGACGATCGCAGAGAGAACGTACAAACTCCGTACAGACAGCACCCGTAGTCATGTGAGTATTCTGAGGGATAGGATATACAGGCATTTGGATGGGCAAGGGCTAATTAATCAGCATGGTTTTGTATGTGGGAGGTCGTGTCTCACAAATCTGATTGTTTTTTTTGAAGACGTGACCAAAAAGGTTGATGAGGGCAGAGCTGGTCGGTAGGCTGCTCTGGAGGGTTATACTCCATGGGATCCAAGGATAGGTGCATGCATAGCAAACTGGCTCCATGGAAAGAAGCAGAAGGTAATTGTGGAAGGTTGCTTCTCAGACTGGATGCCTGCGACCAGTGGTGTGCCTCAGGGTTCGGTGCTGGACGTTACAGTTTGTCATCTACATCAATGATTTGAATGAGAACATACAGGGAAAGATTAGCAAGTTTGCTGATGATACGAAATACAGTGGTTTTGCATAGTGAAGATGGTTGTGAACGATTGCAGCAGGATCCGGATCGATTGGCCAGGTGGGTGGAGGAATGGTTGATGGAATTTAATACAGAGAAGTGTGAGGTGCTGCATTTTGGGTCGTCGAACAAGGTCAGGAGCCACACAGTAAATGGTAGGCCTCTGGGGTAGTGTTGTGGAGCAGAGTAATCTAGTAGTACTGGTGCATGGATCCTTGAAGGTCGAGTCGCAGGTAGATAAGGTGGTCAAGAAAGCTTTTGGCACTTTGGCCTTGATCTATCAAAGTATTGAGTATAGAAGTTGGGAGGTCATGTTGCAGTTGTATAACACGTGGGTGAGACCACATTTAGAATATTGTGTTCAGTTCTGGGCACCATGTTATGGGAAAGATATTGTCAAGTTTGAAAGGGTTCAGAAAAGAT
Source organism: Leucoraja erinaceus (assembly GCF_028641065.1). NCBI lineage: Eukaryota > Metazoa > Chordata > Chondrichthyes > Rajiformes > Rajidae > Leucoraja > Leucoraja erinaceus. Next base: position 5,369,831 of record NC_073399.1, on the reverse strand, counting down.
TTACGAGGATGTTGCCAGGACTAGCGGGGGTGAGCTATAGGGAGAGGTTGATAAGGCTGGGTGTCCATTTCATGGAGCGTAGGAAGATGAGGCGAGATCTTATAGAGGTATACAAAATCATGAGAGGAATAGATCGGGTAGATGCACAGAGTCTTTTGCCCAGAGTAGGGGAATCGAGGACCAGAGGGCATAGGTTCATGGTGAAGGGGAAAAGATTTGATAGGAATCCGAGGGGATAACTTTTTCCACACAAAGTGTGGTGGGTGTATGGAACAAGTAGCCAGAGGAGGGAGTTGTAGCTGGGACTGTCCCATTGTTTAAGAAACAGTTAGACAGGTACATGGATCGGACAGGTTTGGAGGGATATGGACCAAGCGCAGGTAAGTGGGACTAGTGTATGTGGGACATTGTTGGCTGGTGTGGGCGAGTTGGGCCGAAGGGGCTGTTTCCACACTGTATCACTCTGTGACTCTATCCCGGGTCTCTAGCGCTGTAAGGCAGCAACTCTACCACTGCGCCACCGTGCCGCCCCACAGTCACGTTGTGGCATGTGGAAATTTGGGGCCGTGATGCAGAAAAGCAGACTTTCCCGAGGAACAGTACAATGAGCTGACCAAGGTGGCCTTGATAACTGCAGCAAATGTCTGAAATTGAAAGTGGCTCTTTCCCCAACGTCACTAACATCCACAGACTGTACAAGCACAATTTTAAATTAAGTTGAATTAAAGTGTGGGACCAGGCCTTTTGGCCCACCAGAACCATGCCACACCATTGACACCAGTTCCATGCCATCCAACTTTTGCAACCCTACACACTAGGGGAAATTTACAGATGCCAATTAACCCATGTGTTTGGGCTTTGGCAGGAAACCGGAGCACCTGGAGGAAATTCTCGTGGTCACAGGGAGAACGTGCAAACTCCACATAGACAGCACCCAAGGTCAGGGCTGAACCGAGATCTCCGGCACCGTGAGGCAGAAGCACTACCAGCAAGGTTCATTAAAATAAAACTTTTATAAATATAATATACTCTTCTACAAATGTCCCATTGTGCAGCAGCAGTCATTATACAGGAGTGCGTGATATTATTTTCCTAGGAGTTGTGTACGCCTTAAGCCATCTCCGACAAGCTGATTCCAGTCAGTTTAAAATAAACTGAGATCCATTATCCCAAGGCACAATGTTACAGCCTGTGCTCATAACTCCTCAGCCCCCTGACAAAGAGAAACTACAGGCAGATGCTTCTCGTGGCTTGGCTGCACAAATGTGTGGACACATCTGCAGTAGGTTTGTCATTGTCACTCTGGCCTAAAGACGTGCTTTCACATGATTCATGTGGGCTATTGCGTTACACACCACAGAAAATATCAGAGAGCAGTATTTATCAACTGATAACATAAACCGAGAGCTCTCAATTCCAACGCTGACATAGAGAAGCATGCAGGCAGAGTTTAAGTGGCAGAAGGTCAAAGCTGTTAACTGTAAGAAAACTGTAAGGTTTGGCCTCAGGCTCCTCCGGTAATATTCCAATAAACAGTCCAAGTTCTTAAATCTTCCAATATCGCGTTAATCTTTTTGATTCCATGGTCTGATATTTTGATGCATTTTAACGTTAACTCTTACTTTCCCGTTGCAGCAATGCTATTAAACGTGCAGTCTATTGCATCAGGACTACAGTAGATGCATGGAAACCATTCTGTTTGTACTTTGAGCTTCTCGTTGGGGAAAAAACTTTTAAATATTTATTTAAATGAAACATGAGTCATTCTGCGGACTGCCACTCTCTGCCGCCTGTCTCGTGGTAAGTGAACGATGGCGAACTATTTCACAATGTGAACCTTCGCATCCAAGACCAATGTGCCCTCAGTCAAGGTGTGCACAAGTGCACCTTTCAGCAGGGATCACTGCGTCAATGATAACTACTGCTGAATTTCACTCTTACAGCCCAAAGAGGCTACTTTGTGGACATGAGATGTCAAAGGCATCATCGTTATGAATGCTTCGACATTTCAAAATGATTTATTATATAATCAGATTGCTAAAAAAATAAATAATTAATAGCATTTCAAAAAGGTACGTTTATAAAAGCGAAGTAAACTCAATTAATTTCAAAAGTTCCAAATGATCCAAAACTTACTACTTATCCCCGTGTTTAAGTCCATTGGATCATTTACTGGTGTGGACCAACACCATATTAACTTAAATATAGTCTGAAGTGTCCCGAGCCAAAATGTTATCTGTCCATTCCCTCCACAGATGCTGCCTGACTCTCTGAGTATCTCAACACTTTGTGATTTGTTCAAGATTCAAGCATCTGTAGTTCCTTGTATTAACCTATTCACTAAGCCATTGAAGGTAAATTTGGGATTATGTTTAATTTTAAGGATAAATCACATTGTGTTGTCAAGTATTTTATATCAGTCTATTGAAGGCATTGATGATTATTCTTTATTACAGTAATCCTTCATTCTAACGGACTATAGTTGGAGGGGGGGTTGTCTGTATGGCTGATTGCTATAACTGAGAAGGGGTCAATTATTGTATAAGCAGTAGACGCGAACAACTGCAATTGCTGGCTAATATACAAAAGGACACAAAGTGCTGGAGTGACTCAGCAGGTCAGGCACCATCTCAAGAGAACATGGATAGGTGACGTTTTGGGGAGAGACACATCTTCAGACTCTCGGTCTGGAACTGGGCCTGGGATCCAGTGAGTTGACAGTCCCAGCTTGTTGGGAAACTGTGTGGTCTGGCGATGGTGGCAGGAGGTCCAGCCTGGAAGTTGCCAGGGAGGCAATGCAGGCTGGGGGTGGGGGGGGGGGGATGGCATTGGCAGCTCATCCTGGAACAACCGGGGATGGTGTTGGAAGCTCAGCCTGGAAGCGGCTGGGGAGGTGGGTGCGTGCTGAGGGTGGCATCGGCGACCTTCTAAAGAAGATAGACATAAAATGCTGGAGTAACTCAGCGGGACAGGCAGCATCTCTAGAGAGAAGGAATGGGTGATGTTTTGGGTCGAGACCCTTCTTCAGACTGAAGTCATGGGGAAGGGCAACGAGGGATATAGACGATGATGTAGGGAGATAAAGAACTAATGAATGAAAGATATGCAAAAAAAATAACGATGATAAAGGAAACAGGCCATTGTTCGCTGTTTGTTGGGTGAATATAAGAAGCTGGTGCAACTTGGGTGGGGGAGGGACAGAGGGAGGGGTTGCCGGGGTTACTTGAAGTTAGAGAAATCCGTTATAAAGAGGTCCATTAAAACGAGGCCTTACTGTATTTTTAGCCTAATATTCTGGTAAAAACCCATGTTCTGTGGTTGTCACTATAGCTCATTAATCAGGAATCAAAACAAATCACTGGAAATATACAATGAAGCCTAATACAATAACAGGAAAAAGTCTTTGTTGAAGCGTAGATTTTCCAAAATAATCGTCCATACAATGTGAAGGTGATGGGCAACTCACTGTTTCCGATCTTCAACCGAGCCAGTGTATGAATCTACTTCACCAGGAGCCCTGGAGTCTGTTCTAATCTCTAAACATAACAGAATCAGTCTCTATACTGGACGTTATCCTCCCAGGCTCTGTAGTAATGGTGCTGACAAGGACCTGGGTATAAACAGCTTCTGATTCACCCTTCAGCTATGCACAAGATATCAGCAGGCAGCCAGCACAACATTCATCTGCTGCATCAAATTACAGTTCAAATTGAAGATCATTTCTTGTACACTTGGTAATGATATGAACATTAGTAATGGCAAGATGTCCATTTTGTTCAGATTTTCTTGATTTCAGATCACGGAACAAAGTAGTATAATTAATTCTGTCTGGTGGTGATTCACTGTAATTACACTGCAGATAGCATGTACTGCAGGCAACTGACTGAATTGTTTAATAAGAGGGCAATGCTGAACAAAAATGCAATGCTTCACAGAGGTAACTACGACCAAAAATGTCAACCTGCCACTGTTTTCCTTTATTAGTTAATTTTAAGAAATCCTTTACAATAAAGTTGATGAAAGAATTTTAATTAATTTAAGAGATGTCTATTCTCTTCAATGTAATGTCGCATTGATATTTAATTTATTTTACAAAGTCAGTAATAAGCAGGATTGAGACAAGGAAAATACAAACTGGAAGTAAATCACCGTCCCACTTGGAGACCTCTGATCTGATAATGAAGGTTGTGGATCACACCTCCTTCTCCCAACCTCAGTCACTGCAAACACAAATGTCTATCTTCCTATGTAACTCACAGGGAGTTCAGGACTCTGGGACAAACAGCCACAAATGTCGAAGTCCTGAACTTTCTGCTGCATGATGTTGGGTTTTTTTCTGACTATCTTCTGCCATTGAGTCCCAATATTGAAAATATTGGTTACATTTATAATATAATGGAATCATATCATAGAAACATAGAATATAGGTGCAGGAGGAGGCCATTCGGCCCTTCGAGCCAGCACCGCCATACATTGCGATCATGGCTGATCGTCCCCAATCAATAACCCGTGCCCGCCTTCTCCCCACATCCCTTGATTCCACAAGCCCCTAGAGCTCTATCTAACTCTCTCTTAAATCCATCCAGTGATTTGGCCTCCACTGCCCTCTGTGGCAGGGAATTCCACAAATTCACAACTCTCTGGGTGACATTTTTTTTTTCTCACCTCAGTCTTAAATGGCCTCCCCTTTATTCGAAGACTGTGGCCCCTGGTTCTGGACTCGCCCAACATTGGGAACATTTTTCCTGCATCGTATAACCATCATACATCCTGTACCTTTATCATATAATGGAAAAATACTCTTTCTTTTCAGTTTATGTCCACAATCAGACAAGTGCTTTAAGTGATGGCTTTCCAACTTATGATTAATATCAGGAAGGAACAACATCAGCAAGCTTATATCTTGCGCTAAGCATTGCAAATTGTTTACAACAGGGCTTCCAGGAGATTGAAGTGTGAATTTCTGCATGAGTGAAGGCAGCCAATGAGAATGATGCAAATTGTTCTTCCCCAGAGAAAGGCCAAAATAAAAAACAACTCTTTGGTCAGGAGAATCAGTACTCTTTGTTATAAACATTTTATGAGCACATGTAAAGAGAGCTAAGAATTGCAATCACAGAAGTAACCACTGCACTGTAATTGTGCAACTCCACGTAACTGAACAGCAGAAGCAATGGCTCTTAATTCTTCTGCTAGACTCCCTCTTATGCCCCTGTCCCACTTAGGAAACCTGAACGGAAACCTCTGGAGGCTTTAGGCCTGACCAAAGGTTTCCGTGAGGTTCCCGGAGGTTGCAGGTGGTTGCCGGAGGTTGCAGGTAGTGGAAGCCGGTAGGGAGACTGACAAAAACCTCCGGGAACCGCACGGAAACCTTGGGTGGGGCGCAAAGTCACCAGAGGTTTCCGTTCTGGTTTCCTAAGTGGGACAGGGGCATTAGCTATTGAAAGTTTCTATCCAGCTGATTGGGTAGTTTAGTTTAGTTTAGTGCAGAGATACACCGTGGAAACAGGTCCTTTGGCCCACCGTGTTCGCTCCGACCAGCGATCCCCGCACATTAACACTATCCTACACACACCAGGGACAATTCACACTTATACCAAGCCAATTAACCTGCAAACCTGTACATCTTTGGAGTGTGGGAAGAAACCTAAGATCGCGGAGAAAACCCGCGCGGTCACGGGGAGAACGTGCAAACTCCGTGCAGACAGCACCCGTAGTCAGGATGGAACCCTGGTCTCTGGCGCTGTAAGGCAGCAACTCTACCGCTGTGCCACCGTGCTGCCCTTGTTGAACAAAGTTACATACAAATTGCCCCCAACTTACAAATGCCTGAATTAGGGACACCATGCATGTGAGCAGGCTCTCATAATATTATTAAATTCAAACGTCTGATGAAGGAATTAAATTCTTACTAACAGTGGAACTAGTTTCTCCCCTCTCTCCACTTTCAGAGACTGTCCTTTCATCCATTCCTATTCGTTCTTGAGATCATTCATTATAAAACTGTGGAGGTTTGGCTTTCTTTGTGTATGTGGTGACTTGTCCAAAATTGACAAGGATCTTCAATTTATGGACAGCCTGGAAAGGGAAGCTGGAAGCTCTGATGAGGTTGAAGAAAGCAGTTCACCACAACCACCTTTTCAAAGGCAATGTGGAATGGGCAATAAAGGCAGCCTTGCACCAAGACCCACAACTTGCAAAATGAAGACAAAATAATAATGAAACTTCCGATTGAGTTCTGGCAAGTGGTGGTTAACAATTCTGTTTGCTTGGATATGAATCAATCAGGATTTTAAATATTTCAATGAGTAATTATCTAGAAATTCAATGAGAGTTGGGAGTGCTACATAAATATGGTAGAAAGGATAGCAAAGGCCCCAGCTAGAGTGGGCGTAGCATTATTGATTGGAGATTTTTAGGCAAGTAATAGTGTACATCAGGGGCTCTCAACCTTTGTCGTCCTGTATTACCCCTGGCAACTTTTCGAAAGTAACTTTACCCCCACCCTGTCTTGTTCAACAATCTGAGTTTACAGTTCTACCATAATAGAGCAACCGACAAAGGGGAAGTTTTAAAATACTGTTTTTTTTAACAAATCCAGAATTAATAAATTTACTCCCTGGGTAGGCAACATTTACCCAGTGGGTAATTTACCCCAGGTTAGGAACTGTTGGTGTACATCCTAAACTAAGCTGCATAAATACCATTGATTGCCTCTTTCACCGCGGAGTCCACTGGAATTATATTCTTCTTCACCAGTTCCAAAGGCCCGGGTCGTTGAGCTATCTTCTCATTGAGATCATCGGCCAGCCTCGCCCTCTTCAGTTTCATCTGAGTCGCTTGAAGTTTACCCTCCGCAGGTGTATCTTTTGGATCAGAAACACAAACTTAGTGACCGATCATTTGAAAAGACGACAGAGCAGGTCACGCTGGCTCGATACACGCCTTGCACATCGGCCATCGCCACTGCCCCCCCATCCCTGCACTTGGGAATGCCATCTTTCTCTGGTGTGACTATGGAATGCTAAACTCTGCATCGTGATGTCTGGCAATATAGTACGAGGGACAACTGGGCCTCTGGAATGAAGGCAAAAGAGACAATAGACAATAGGTGCAGGAGTAGGCCATTCAGCCCTTTGAGCCAGCACCTCCATTCAATGTGATCATGGCTGATCATCCACAATTAGTACCCCGTTCCTGCCTTCTCCCCATATCCCCTGACTCCCCTATCTTTAAGAGCCCTATCTAGCTCTCTTTTGAAGGTTTCCAGAGAACTGGCCTCCACTGAGAACTGAGGTAGAGAATTCCACAGACTCACAACTCTCTGTGCGAAAGTGTACTGACTGTGAAAGTGTTCTGACTGTACGTGCTGGAATGTAGAAGAAACACATAATGCTGGAAAGTAGACAGGGAGGGAGAAAGCAAGCGTAGGCCCAACACCTCCGCTCAGTCCGTACTAACCAACCTGATCACCCAGTTGCCCACCACTTCAACTCCGCCTCCCATTCTGAATCTGACCTCTCTGTCCTGGGCCTCCTCCATTGCCAGAGTGAGGCCCAGCACAAATTGGAGGAACAGCACCTCATATTTCGCTGAGATAGTTTACAGCCCAGCGGTATGAACATTGACTGCTCTAATTTCAAGTAGTCTCAGGTATACCTCTTGAATTACTTATCTGAATCCAGGGTGGGAATGTTGACCCAACTGTTCTATCCCAACTTTTGATAATGCTTCCCAGGCCATTACATTTAATCGACTGACAAGTCAACATGACGTTTGCCAGAAAATCTAGGATTGTCCTCAAATCTTTGGAAATTAAAGTTCATTATCCTTGCATGGAAGCAACTTTTAGAAAATTCAGGGTGCGTGTACAGGGCTGGGGTTCCAGAAACAAATGTTCTGCTTTTTCTTCCTCTTGCAAATGTTTTATAGGTGATAGAAAATGTCGGCAGCGAGGAAAAAGTCTCCTGGAGTTCTCCCAGATAGCGCTGGAAACATTATCCAATCCAACAATGGCCAGTGAACTCTGCTCACAGGGTAAGGAGGAAACACCTGCTCTCTGGCTAATTTTAATTCCTTGGACCATGAGATGATTCCATAAATATCCCTCTTGGAAAGAAACCAAACGGCAAATCGTGTACGACAGCATAGCCTGGTGTTGTTGTGCTAATGTAGTCGCATGCGCATTTTAGCAAAATAGCAATCTTTGTACATTCGGGATTATTATTTTTGTATAGTTCTGTCAACAGGCAGCCTTTACTTATTGCAACAAAAACATTACAATGAGAAAGGAATAAAGTATTCATTGCTGGTCCTTCTGATCTTTGGTCGGACGTTGCTGCCTTTACCTAGCACTAAACGTTATTCCCTTATCATGTACAACCTGTACACTGTAAATGACTCGGTTGTAATCATATATTGCCTTTCTGCTGACTGAAGCTCTTCACTGTACCTCAGTACATGTGACAATAAACTAAACTTAAACTAAAACAGATTTGCTGTTTAGGTTGGCAGCAATTTACTGACCTCAAGTTGACACTGTAATTTGTAAGAATTTAGGATTACCTGTAATTCCACAAGGAGTCCTGAACTCGGACTGAAGTTGTTCCAAGACCAAAACTGCATGTGATGCAGGCTACTGGAGATTAGCTGGTTGGATTTGCACTGCCGCAGTTAAATTAACATGGATACGTCAGTGTACAACTAAGCCCTATATCTGGAACCTGGAATCAGATCCTCGTCAGGGAGTCAAGTGTTCTGGATTTGATCTGCTACTTTGTCAATGTGTCCAATTGAATAATTTCTGGTCTGGGCAAGGCATCTTTTGCAGTGTTAACCAACATTGTTGGAATCTGCAATAACTCAGTCTGCAGAACTGACCCAACTATGGAGCACACCGTAGAGGAGTGCCCACAGGGTTCCCTGAGAACCATCTGAACATAGAAACATAGAAAATAGGTGCAGGAGTAGGCCATTCGGCCCTTCGAGCCTGCACCGCCATTCAATATGATCATGGCTGATCATCCAACTCAGTATCCTGAACCTGCCTTCTCTCCATACCCCCTGATCCCTTTAGCCACAAGGGCCACATCTAACTCCCTCTTAAATATAGCCAATGAACTGTGGCCTCAACTACCTTCTGTGGCAGAGAATTCCAGAGATTCACCACTCTCTGTGTGAAAAATTAGTTTCTCATTTCGGTCCTAAAAGATTTCCCCCTTATCCTTAAACTGTGTGGCCCCTTGTTCTGGACTTCCCCAACATTGGGAACAATCTTCCTGCATCTAGCCTGTCCAACCCCCTAAGAATTTTGTACGTTTCTATAAGATCCCCCCTCAATCTTCTAAATTCTAGCGGACACTTACAAACGCTACATATTCAGGTTTGATTGCATTGAACGCCTAGTATATGGACAACTTGAATAAAATGTGATCCCATCAACACAAAATATAATTACAGACACGTTCTTACCTTGGAGGATATGCATATTAACCAGGTCTGTTTTCTCGGGTCGACTTCTAATCTTGTGTTTTAAGTAATCTTCTGTCTGTAAAATGCAAAAAATAAATCATCTATAAACTTATTAAAGACAAAGCAGGTTTAAGTGATGTTCTGTTCATTATTTATATACTTAACATAATTTACATAAATTATATATGGTATATAAATAATGAACAGAAGATCACTTGTGTGTTTGTAATCAATAATCAATAGATTAGAAACTGAGTTTATGAAACCATCAATAGTGTATTCTTTGGCAGGGGCAAGTAATGATCATCTAATGCCCCTAATTGCATGGACTGTAGCAGAGTCTCTCCAGAACTTTTCACAACACTTTCCATGCAAGATATGACACCCATGGTTGCACAGAGGCGCAGCAGTAGAGTTGCCGTCAGTGCCGGGGACCCGGGTTCGATCCTGACTATCCTGCTTGACTGTACAGAGTTTGTACGTTCTCCCCGTGACCTGTGCGGGTTTTCTCCAAGATCTTTGGGTTTCTCCCACACTACAAAGACGTACAGGTTTGTAGGGTAGGCTCGGTATAAATATAAATTGTCCCTAGTGTGTGCAGGATAGTGTTAAGGGCCGGCCCCACTTAGGCGATTTTTCAGGCGACTGATGTCTGAAAAGAGAGCGTGGAGGGGAGGGGAGAGAGGGGGAGAAGGGGAGAGAAGGGGAGGAGGGGAGAGATGGGGAGAGAAGGGGAGAGAAGGGGAGAGAAGGGGAGAGAAGGGGAGAGAAGGGGAGAGAAGGGGAGAGAAGGGGGGGAGAAGGGGAGAGAAGGGGGGAGAGAAGGGGAGAGGGAGAAAGGGGGGAGAAGGGGGGGGAGAAGGGGAGAGAAGGGGAGAGAAGGCGGTGAGAAGGGGAGAGAAGGGGGGAGAAGGAGGGGAGAAGGAGTGGAGACACTTTTAAGAGCCAGACAACATTTAATAAAGTTTAGCGGGCATTTAACCTACCGGTCGGTTTTCCTTGGTTCTGAAAACTCCAATGAGCTATTTAAAATGCCCGGTCAGCAAAGGAGATTGCCTACGGCTGCCCTCGACTGCCTGTAAACACATAGCGACCCCACTCCACTGCACTATGAGTTCAAAAGAACCATGCCGACCAATATTTCCTCGACCAAACTAAGGCCGCATGTATGCGGGAACTTCCCTCGGGCATCAAGAAGAGTTACAGTGATCTCCTAGGACCACACTATATCACTCTATGACTCGCCACAACAAAGCAATAGGCAAGAAAACGCACCATTGCCTCTAAATCCTGAGGAGGCTTAGTCGGTTTGACATGTGCCCAACAACTCTCAAGAACTTATACAGATGCTCAATAGAAAGTACTTTATTGGGATGCATCTCAGCATGGTTTGGGAACAGCTCCATCCAAAACCACAAGACCTTCCAAAGAATTGTGGACGTAGCCCAGATCATCACACAAACTAACTTCCCTTCCGTTGACTACATTTCTCACTCCCTCAGCAATAATACCAGCATAATCAAGGATGAGTCTCACCCCAGTCACTGCATCTTCTCCACTCTCTCATCAGGCAAGTGTGAAAACACATACCTTGAAATTCAGGGAGAGTTTCTTCCCAGCTGTTATCAGGCAACTGAACCATCCAACAACTAGAGAGTGGCCTTGAGCTACCATCTACATCACTGGAGACCCTTGGACTATCTTTAATCGAACTTTACCTTGCACAAAACATTATTCCCTTTATCCTGTATCTGTGGACTGCAGATGGCTCGATTGTAATCATGTATAACTTCTTCTGACTGGATAGCACGAAATTCATTTTCACCCAACAAACAGCTTATAATGGCGTTGCCTTTATCATCGTTATATTTGCATATCTTTCATTCATTGTTCTTTATCTCTCTACATCACCGTCTATATCTCTCATTTCCTTTATCCCTAACCAGTCTGGAGAACGGTCTCGACCCGAATCATCACCCATTCCTTCTCTCCAGAGATGCTGCCTGTCCCGCTGAGTGACTCCAGCTTTTTGCGTCTATCTTCAATAAAACGCTATTCACTGTACCTCCGTACACATGACAATAACCTAGACTAAACTAAACCCATCCAGCCCCACCACCACTGTATTATTCATCTCTCTTATTCAATTCATTCAATCTCTTCTTGATTTCCCCCATTACAACTGAAACACTCGATTTCACTTAGTTCTGATGAAAGGTTATCAGCCTGAAATATTAACTTAATTTCTCCTGACCTGCCAAACATTTCCAGCATTTTCTAGTTTTAATTTGGAATTTCAGAAGCAATTTTGGTAAACAATCAGATATGAGTAATGCATAGGAGTTTGTGTTTTAACTGTGTGTGGGTGCGTGCACCCGCGTATACGTATATATATATATTACACACACACACACACACACACACACACACACACACACACACACACACACACACACACACACACACACACACACACACACACACACACACACACACACACACACACACACACACACACACACACACACACACACACACACAATACAAGATATTCGTTTGAAGAGTGCTCCATAATTATCTATATATGTATCACATCTCATCATTTCCTTACCACTTCAGGGGATAGCAACAAAACAAAGTGTGAATTAATGAAATACAGATTCATTGGAGTTGGGATCAGATTTTAACAGTAACATGCTGGTAAGCTCTCTGGCAAAAATTAACTTGTGCTATAAATAAAATATTACTAAAACAAGCTGGCATGATTAACTTGAAATGACAGTTTCCTTGTGAAAATAAAAATCTCTGCTTAGGCAGAGTGGAGAGTCACCAACGTATGCTGTTGCAGAGGCACCTTAGGTTAAAGAATGGGGCGGCACAGTGGTCGAGTTGCTGCCTTACAGCGCCAAAGACTCAGGTTTGACCCTGACAATGTGTCTGGTCTGTACGGAGATTGTACGTTCTCCCCTGTCACCGCATGGGTTTTCCCCAGGCGTTCTGTTTTCCTTCCACGCTCCAAAAGACGTACAGATTTGTAGGTTAATTGGCTTTGGTAAAATTGTAAATTGTCCCGGTAGTGTAGGATAGTTCTAGTGTGCGGTGATCACAAGTCGGTGCGGACTCAGTGGGCCGATGGGCTTGTTTCCCCACTGTATGTCTAAACTAAACTCAAATTAAACAGACAGCAGCATGCTGCCCATGTTACAAGTACCGTTGGGAAGAATAATCCAATTCACCCTTTCCCCATAAGCCTGTATTTTTTGAGAATGTTTTTACATTGAAAAGAGCTAAGAATAGATGAAATACTTTTCATTCTCATTGCACCGTACAAAGGAATTTTGATAAGAATAATTCCATGAGGTCATGAATGAGTTGTAATTGAGACAAAGTTGGGACGTTATTTTTCCGTGGCTGGGAGCATTGGAGTTGGAAGGTGGAGAGATAATACTTTATTAAACTTTTCTTTAGTCATATATTCTTATTATTGTTTAGTCACATCCCAAGTTTGTGCCAGATAACCATTGCCAAGAAGTGTTGTGGTAATACAAGCATAGAATGCAGTGCCCCCCTGTAACTTGCCACTTCTGTGAGGAATCTGGAGATTTCCTGCAAAGTCAAATTCCTGTTTTCTTTCTCTTGAGTTGTCAAGTGTGATTTAATTATGGCACAAATAACACTCTACACAAAGAACCATGCAGCCCATTCATGCACACTAGATAGTGTTTTAAGGGCCTGTCCCACGTGGCGATCAGGGGAAGACAAACACTAAGGCCTGTCTGAATTGGCGATTTTTTCGGCGACTGCCAGCATCATTGACTGACGTTTCAGGTCACCGAAAAATTCATGGCGTGATGCGACGTGACGCGGCCTGATGTGGCGGTGACGTGTCGTAATGACGTACGACCAGCAGTGTTTTTCCAAGATTCGCAACATTTTTTTTGTTGCCGCTGGATTTCGAAATGTTCAAAATCTTTTGGCATCACTGATATGATGCCGGCAGTCGCCGAAAAAATCGCCAATTCAGACAGGCCTTAGTGTTTGTCTTCCCCTGGACTAACTGCTGCATAAACATCAAGGTAGTTTTTAAAACAAAAAACTAGAACAACTTTTAATTAAAGTTACCTTTGCCATCCAGTGAGATTGTGAAAAAAGGCAATCCATTTTTTTCTAATCTTTCTGAATTTAGCTGCAGCCTTTGGCACAAGTGCCCACAGTGATCTCCTCCAATGCCCCAGTCTCTTTGAAATAATACAGCTGCACTCTCCCAGAGCAATTGTTCCCCATTGAGTTAGGGAATTGGTTGCATCAGTTCCTCTGTTCTTCTTGCACTGCTAAATGTGGTACCACCACTGATAAGTCCATGCTCTTGTTCCACTTGGTGTTACTGAACAATATCATTCAAAACTACAGTGTCAGTCACCATCCCAACACTGCCCAATTCCACACTACCTCAATTGATTTGATTGTCCAAATCTAAACTTCTCCTGCCCCTGTCCTCCAACCAAGTTGCCATCTTATGCTTTAATTTTGTAATAGGCAAGACATTTATAGTTCTATATAACTTGTATTTTACCTTATACTACAAACCTCTGTGGTTTCAAGTCATTATGCAAAATCTCTCATCCAGACCGTAATTACACGCTCCGACTAGAACTTTTCAAAAATGTGAATTTTAACCATTTCAGTATGAGCTGCTTTTCCTTCTGATTTTTTTAAATAGATGATTATACTTCCATCTTGACAGTTCTGGGCATTTTCTCAATTTTAGAAGACTGCTAACTTTTTAAAATCTGTATAACAATAGCAGTCATGATGTATTTAGCAACCTGCTGGAGAATGGGCAGGAACAAAGACTCAATTCAATATGATACTGATGTTACGCAAAGGCATCAGAGGGGAAACGTCAAACAGTTTTACGTTTCCTTCACATTTTAGGATTATTTGATCTCTTTGGGGTGATGGTTGCATCTGGTGCAAAAAAGACCAAGATTCTCTTTAACGAAGATTCTCTTTAACACTGCCCCAATAATGAGTACTTACAACATGCTCCACTATATAAATATGATTATTTTATTTTCCAAGCCACCTGTGGTTTTTCAGTAATTAAATGTAGTCAATGCCAAGTTACATTTTTATGCTGTGATTCACAATGACACCAGCTAAGAATGACAAAATTATTATTTTTAGTGCGCTCACAGATAATGATGAACAAGGAACTTCACCTCATAAAAATCTGGAATGAATTAAAACACATACCGTCATGCTCCAAGAGTCATGCTCCAAGCATGGAGCTATCTAATCCCTTGCTACTCCACAACATGCACACTTTTGGCCCATCTGTCCTTCTGTTCTAGAGAGTCCAAGAAGACTCTTTCTCAGCTTGGTGCTCCAATCCAAGGAAAGACTCATACACTAATGATACTTCACTGCAGAGAGGAAGACTGAGGGGACCTTGATCAAATGTATTAAACATCAGGAGGCGTGACTTTAGGTGCTTCTTTTCTGCACTGAGGTGCTTTTCTGCACTATGGCACTGCTGTACTGTTTCATTTTCATTTGTTTAATATACAACTGTTTAATATTCATTTTAAATATAACATATTTCAGTAAAATACATTCTTCAATAGTAAAGGAGCAACAATGCTTAAAAATTAAAACCTTCTTTCGGTTAACATTTATAACTACATTGTTTAGGTGTTCTAGTTAACCTATTGAATATTATTGTGATTATTAATTCAAATCTAACAAATGTTTAAATTAATTTTGATATTGAGACATTTATAAATCTTTAATGTTTCCTCACCCCTTTTATAATGGAAGAAACTGCCAGCTATTAAAGATTTCAAGGATGCTGTGGAGCGCGGGGTCTCTTGGCTGTGTTCTTGGAGCCTGGGATGCATCGGACAGCTTGAGTGGCTGTCCACATCAGGGCCAGGTGAGAATGGGCTTGGGGAGGCAGGAGGAGGAGATTCTGGGTGGACGGACCAGCAGTTTCATCAGCGGTGGCAGGGGAGGTAGTAAATGGCAGTCAATTCAATGAAATTGAAACATCACCCATCCATGTTCTCCTGAGATGCTGCCCGACCCTCTGAGTTACTCCAGTAGCTTGTGTAGTTTTGCTCAAGATTCCAGCATTTGCAGTTCCTAAACTTCATCTGCAGTGAACTGATTCATTTTGCATTTGTTTTCCTCTAACCTATTCTCCTCACGTTGCTTCCAAATGCAGCTGGATGTTACCATCCACTTACACATTAGGGGCAATTTACAATGGAAGAGTAGCGACCAGCCAAGGCGACTTTGGGATATGGGATGAAACTGAAGCACTGAAGAAACCTCACTGGCCACAGGGAGAACATGCAAACTTCATCCAGGCAACACCAGAAGCCAAAATATTGGAGCAACATCCACCAGCTGCAACAATATACTGTCCGCAAATGTTCACTCCTTGCCAACGCTAGTACGGGCGGCTACGCAGCCCAACGTGTCTAAACCAGCACGCGCACAACAATTTCTTCAGTCACAATATCTTGCACACGTTCATTAACTTCTTTTGCTCTTTACTAACATAAAGGCAATTTACAGGAGTCGTTTTAGCTAATGGCGTGTTATTAGTCCATGGAAGGAAACCCAGAGCACAGAGAACGTAACTCACATGGCCATGGGGAGAAGGTGCAAACTCCAGACTGACAGCTACTGAGGTCAGGATTGAACCAGAGTCACTGGAGCTAGTAAGCTGCAGCACCAACCACTGTACCATTTGTGTATGTACTGTGTAGTTTTCAAATTAAGGTAGGAAGTGAAGGGCTTGTTTTCATAATTATGTTATGCTATATCTATATTTATACTAGTGGCATCAACGCACCAGTTACTGACTGGGGTAAGGAAGAAGCAATGTCATCCACTGACACAAGTCAGGGTGAAACATCGACTTGAATGCAGGTTAAAAGCTGGAAAAAGTACCGACGATGCACGAATATGTTGCCAGGACTTGAGGGTCTGAGCTATACGAAGAGGTTGGGCAGACTAGGACTTTATTCACGGAAGTACAAGAGGCTGAGGGGTAATCTTATAAAGGTGTATAGAATCAGGAGGGAAATAGACATGGTGAATATTGTATATTTTACTCAGTGTAAGGGAATCAAGAACCAATGGTCGTAGGGTTAAAGTGAGAGGGGGAAGATTTAATAGGAACCTGAGGTGCAACTTCTTCCACACAAGGGGTGGGGGGTGTATGGAAGGAACTGCCAGAGGAGGGAGTTGAGGCAGGTACTAGAACAATGTTTAAAAGGCATTTTGACAGGTACAAAGATAGGAAAGGTTTAGAGGGATCTGGACCAATGTGGGCAGGTGGGACTAACATAGAGGGGGCATCTTGGTCAGCATGGACAAGTTGATCTGAGGGGCCTGATTCTGCACTGTATGTGTGAAATAGCTTTGGTAAATCCATTCCTTTTATTGTCATTTTGTACAAGTTTCCACAGATCCTGAATACCAAATATATGCTGCATTAGAGAATATATGCTACCTGTGGGCACATGTTCAGTGGCAACACCAGGTGCATTCCTGGACAAGTTTGCACATTGTCTCTGCCCTAACCTCCCATCTCTCTGCTTTTACATTTAGCTGTTAAAGCAGCACCCCATTGAATACTTGTCTTTTAATTAAGTAGCGTTGTGCTCTCATTCTCTAGCAGTGCCTGCTAACCATATAACCATATAACAATTACAGCACGGAAACAGGCAATCTCGGCCCTACAAGTCCATGCCGAACAATTTTTTTTTCCCCTTAGTCCCACCTGCCTGCACTGATACCATAACCCTCCATTCCCTTCTCATCCATATGCCTATCCAATTTATTTTTAAATGATACCAATGAACCTGCCTCCACCACTTCCACTGGGAGCTCATTCCACACCGCCACCACTCTCTGCGTAAAGAAGTTCCCCCTCATATTACCCCTAAACTTCTGTCCCTTAATTCTGAAGTCATGTCCTCTATTACAGGCTGAGACACTCTCGTCTGGTCCCCTTGGTGACTGGTGCCAGACCACATCATGTCTGGTCACAGATATTGCCCCTGACCATCTGAGCAGGAGATCAAACATTTTTCAGTTAAAGGCCTGTCCCACTTTCCCGAGTTACTCACGAATTCTCCCGAGTTTTCCCCTTGATTCAAACTCGGAGAATGTCCGTAGTGAGTCTGTAGGAGTCCGTAGATATTTCATAGCGGCTCGAAATGCCAGCTGTAGGTACTCGGGGCATCAGGTAAGTCGGGACGTTTTTTCAGCATGTTGAAAAATGTTCACGAGTAAAAAAAATAGTCCCGAGTACCTACGGCTGGCATCTCCGAGTTTGAATCAAAGGGAAAACTCGGGAGAATTCGTGAGCAAATCGGGAAAGTGGGACAGGGCCTTTACTCCCAGTAAGAGTTCCAGACCTGCCTGCAACCCAAAGTTTTAGTAAGTCAGGAACACTGAGATTGCATAAATTGTACTGGCAGGTTAATTAGCTATAGATTAGCCCTGATTCTTGTTACTTTTAGATCTTAGTTAGAATTAATTAGTCAAGATCTGTAAGTAAAGATTCAAAACATTGCAGGCCACAGGAGTTGCCAGACCACAGAATGGCGGACGGGAGAGTCTCAGCCTGAGTTTACATTTGCTATTTTATTTTTATTTAACATTTTAAGCTCTGATATCTCTGAAGCCCAAAAAGGAACTTTGCAAAATCTGCTGAGCTGTTTTAGCTCTTGAATAAATTGCATATTCGAGAGACTCACAAAGATAACAATATTTTCCAGGTTCTTTCTTCAATTTTATTTGGTTATCAAAAAAAGGGAACAAAATATAGATCAACTTCAGAACGCCTGGTCAGGAAGAGACTGCTCTTCCAGTTGTTAGTGGTTCTGTGGAGGTAAACTTTTAGTGAGGTAATTAAGAATCACTTTAATAGGATTAACCATTTGCTTTCTGTTCATATTGATTTCTGATGCTGACCCTCATTTCTTATTTCCTGGAGAAACAATTTGGGTGCTTGCTATAAAAACTTGGATTCCAAACACAGTTTAATTCTTAGGGGAACACTGCATGTTGTAAAAATGCTGGAGAAACTCAGCGGGTGAGGCAGCATCTATGGAGCGAAGGAAATAGGCAATGTTTCGGGTCGAGACCCTTCTTCAGACTTAGCCTACTTCTCCTCCTCCCTCTGAATGCCTACCAGGAAAACTTGTGTTGATGTTCAGAAGAGGAGGACGATACCTCAACTATTGCAATTCATGCTACAGGGGGAAAAAATCTGACATTCCTTCTAGTAATGCATCATAGTGCGAGAAAACCTTGTCACGTTTAAAGGTGAAAATCTGGGCGCTGTTTCAAAATGTTAATTTCCGTCACATACAAATACTTTGCAAGACTATGGTCCAACCAACTGGAGGATGCCCACAATCAAAAGGACAATGCAAGACCACCTCAGCTCAAAACGTTCTTCAAATATCTTTGAAAATGTTTTGAAGCTGCCACTCAGTGAAGGGAACAAATAGCTGGATTGGTGACAGAAACACAAGGATAGGACACAGTTACATTTACTGACAGACTTCAAGGCTGGAATTTCCTCACTGACATTAAGCAGGTTTATTCAGTCCAAATTCTGAATAGCTATTTGAATTAATACCAGGTGCAATGACCGTCATCCTGGTTCTGGGAGTTCCATACCTTGGCTCTTTCCAGACTTCTTCTTTGGTCGTGATATACAGCTGGACTCTTTAGAGCTAGAGTAGTAAATAAAACCAGACTGATTAGTAGGCAGATCAGCAGCTAAGTCCAATTTGCAAGAAGTCCACAATTACAGAAAAATATCAGCTTGTTATGGTGAATCTCGCAAGATCCCACACCAAAGACATACAGGTCTGTAGGCTAATTGGCTTGGTAAAATTGTAAATTGTCCCAAGTGTGGGTGTAGCATAATGTTAGTGTGTGGGGGTCGCTGGTCGGCACAGACTCGATTTCCGCGCTGTGTCTCTAAACTAAACTATTTTTCAACAAAATCTAAAATTGAAGTTCTCCTAAACATACAATAATTATATTTAACCAGTAATAAATTGTACTTATAACACATTTTATTAAAACATAACCCATTTATAGATATGTGCTGCTTATTAGTAGAGCATGAATAATTACACTCTTTACATATCCTATGGCGAGTTTTCATGGATTTAATAAATCCTGAAATTAATAACAGATATCCCGCAAACACACATGTTTGGTAAAATATAACATCTGAAATTGTTCTTGAAACATTTAACAAATTTAACACTACAGCTAATCTATCATCTTTCTTGAACAGTAAAACATGTGTGTTCAGATGTGGGCATTTCTGCCAAACATTTAACTACTATAAGAATAGATGGTTCCGATATGGTACATCTAAATAACTGTTAATATTCCAGAGACACAACCCCTTCTTCAGTCTGAGGAAGAGTCTCGACCCTTCTTCAGTCTGAAGAAGTCTTGATCCAAAACATCACCCATTCCTTCTCTCTAGAGATGCTTCATGTCCTGCTGAGTTACTCCAGCAGTTTGTGTCTATCCTTGGTTTAAACCAGCATCTGCAGTTCCTTCCTACGAAATTCCAGAAAGAATTGTTGTAGAAAATGGTCCAATTCATTCACATGCCACCTTAGGCTTAATAAGCACAGAATTTAGGAGGCGATTACTATTCCAAAAAGTACACTTGATAAAAGTCTCGACCTACTCCTTCGCTCCATAGATGCTGCCTCCCTCGCTGAGTTTCTCCAGCATTTTTGTTTACCTTGATAAAAAAAAGATTGTTTTTAGCTCATAAGCGAAAATATGAGGTTGGTGTCAAGTTGATGGTAGCTCACTGGCATGTACCATTGTACACTTCTGTGATTAATAACGCAGACCATTTATATTTTATCTTAGTAGTTATCGTCAATATATGGTAATAATGTGGTTGAGTTGTATTTAGAAATGCATCTTCCATAATTTAGATATGCTATGGTACTTAATAAAAAAATCCTGTTCTTTGGTAAGCTGCATGAATTGTATCCTTCTGCAGCAAGACTAGTAACACAACATTCCAAGTACAAGCCATCCTCAAGTTAATGACATTTGAGCATCCCAGATACGAGCAAGTTCTCATAATTGTAACTAAACTTATATGTTTGTATCTACAAGTGGCAGAACTAATTTTCTCTCTCTCTCTCTCCACTTGAACAATTGTTCTTTCTTATGAGTCTCGCGTGCTTTTGATGTCATTTATTACAATACTATGGAGGTATGGTTAGCAGAGAGTGATTTTTGACTATTTTCTGACACAGACAAAACTGACTGACGGACGTTTGTAAAATTGGAACCCATTTGTTACCCGGGGTCTGCCTGTGCACCATGCAAAGCACCTCCTCCATTCAGAATGGTTTCTTTAATGTGGGACTTTGCAGATGTGATCCTTATCCTTTCACCTGTCAGCTGCAACGATGTTGAAACTAGGCTGCATCATTTTGACTGCAGCAAAAATTATCTCTGCTTTTTTCCTTGGTACAGATTCAATTTGTATGCACCTGGTTTACGCACTTTTCATCAACAAAGAGTAACACAAACTTCAAGTGCCATCAGATATGTGCTTGTCCCACTTGACGATTTTTTAGGCAACTGTCGGCGACTGTCATAGTCGTAGCAGGCCACCAAAAATCCAGCGACAACTTGCGTCATCCTGGCGACAACCAACGACAGCACCTATGTCAAGCTATGTTCATTGGCATCAAACCCACTGACTGAGGAGACTACTCCCGACGACCACCGGCGAACATGTGGCGACCAACTAGTCGCCTGTAGTTGCCGAAAAAATTGCCTAAGTGGGACAGGCCCATTACAGTGAAAATGAAGACTGGAAAGCAAACTGAAGTATGCTTGCATTGAAATTGTAATGCACCTGAATCAGGGGGCAAAGCTGGGGGGAAGGAACGGAGGACATTGATCTGCTGATTTGTTTGAGATGCAGTTTGCTGGCCTGTGGAAGCAGGGAGACTGACTAGGCAGTGACAAGCAGAGTCTGAGCTTGAAACCAGCCATTTGGAAGATGTGTGAGGAGACTTGCCACTTTGCAGATTGAGCACAGCCTCACGAGGAGCACAGTAAATCCTCCTGGCTTCACCAATAACAGGGTCAAATCTACAACTAACATTTTGGGAGGCAGACGCCTTTAACTGTCGCTAGTTTAGTTGTCAAGTACCTCACAGTCAATGATTTTCAAATTTATAAAAGTATGCTGAATAGTTTGAAGAAAGGTCACGACCCAAAACGTCACCCATTCCTTCTCTCCAGAGATGCTGCCTGTCCCACTGAGTTACTCCAGCCTTTTGTGTCTATCTTCGGTGTAAACCAGCATCTGCAGTTCCTTACCTTACACTTATAATTCTGGAATATTGTTACATTATATTAATGCCATGGACATTATTAGATAACTAAACAAGAGACTGCAGATGCTGGAATGTTGACCAAAAAAAAAAGTGCTTGAGGAACTCAGCAGGACAGGCAGCACAGTGGAGAAATGGGCAGATTATGTTTTGGACTGGGACAGACTGGGACCTTGTACAGATTGATCAGTCCAGCGCTTTGTTTTTTCTGATATGTATTGTCTTTCCGCTGACTGGATAGTATGCAACAAAAGCCTTTCACTGCAACCTCGGTACACGTGACAATAAACTAAACTCAAACTATGGCTCAGTGCATATTATTAATGGAAGGAAAGCTGCCAAGCTAAACTGGTCTGGCTCGTAACTGGCTCTGGACCTAATGGCTGAATCATTTATGTGCATGTGTGCAATTAGTGCAATTAGTGATGTGCAATTGGTGGTAGATGAAACATGGTGCTATCACCAATGTTCAAATCTCTTTAACAAATAAAAATACTTATAAAATATCACTGTCTGACAATACTCGACTTCCGACAGTCATGCTCAGATTTTGGGCATTGGCTTCTACTAAAAAGGTGAAATTTTCTAATCTGGCATCTTTATACACATTAGGTGTGAATATCAGGAAATGTCAACATTTCAGCTTCTGATTTCCAGTGTTTAGAATGCATATTGTAATGATATCGATCAGTTTTCCTGTAGCTGATGGAGTGCCACCAGGTAAAATCTTTCAATGAGTAATACGGTGAACACATTGTGATACAAACACATGCCCAAAGGTGGTCGTCAATTTAATGTTCTCAATTCATCTGTGACCTTTTTTCATATTTCTCATTGTGGGCTAAGATTGTCATTACTTTTAATTATACCAAGTTAATTATATCAAGTTGAGAAAACTTGCTATAATTAAAAGTAATGATAATCTTCATTACATTCTACATGCTACATTCTACATGCCAGACATTACTTAACGTATTACAACCAGTATTTTGTGCCCTCTACTATTCCTTAGTACTGGCCTTGGCAATTTCTTGAATCTCTTCTTTTTTGATGCTATGATGGTGCTATTTTTTGTTATTTTTTTTTACTAGCAGGACTAAGGGCCGAATTGACTCCTTCCATGCTGTGTATTTCAATTTTCAATATTTAATGCTTTTAATACATTTCAAAAGAGTCGGCAGACTTTTTCTCCATGCCAGAATTCATTTCAAGAACTCTAGGACTATATCCATGACAAAAGCTGTCAAGTTTTACGAACGATTCATCAAGAGCGATATCTGAATAGACTTGTCTCTCAGCGAAGGTGGTTTTGATTTTGTTCACTTCATTTTAGTACTTATCAACAGTTGCGTTTCTTAATGCCAATTGTATTTACGTATTGCTGGGCACATGTCAGGTTTGTGTATAATTACAGAATGTAACAGCACAGAATAATGTTCCCTGCCCCTTAACACCTCTCCTTGTATTTCCTTCCACCTGAGTTACCTGGTGTATTCCCACTCTCTAGTTTGTTTCCTTCATCTAATATTTGCCTACTTAAAGTAATTATTTCCAAAATAACTCATGGAGACGGCTTTAATAGCATCCGCTGCTGTAAGTTAGGTCACCCTGAACCGTTTTACTGCGGGCATATGTTCAATCCACTTGAATAATCTTTTGGTATTTTGGTGCTGTTCACTGCTGGACAGCTTAAGCAATGGTGCTTGGAGCTTTTAACTCAAAACGATTTGCTAATCAATCTTTTTGAAGATAGCAGCTCTAGCAGAGTGCTGCACACATAACTATGCAACTGCGATTATTTGCACTGTATTGCAAAATTCAAGCAGCAGCTAAAAAGAAACGGAAAGAATTCTACTCATGAATCCTGGCGGCAGATTCTGAATCACTTAACCCTGTGTTCCACATCCTAATCTATTATAATCATACTTGTAAAATCCCTAAACTTCACAAATTCTCCAGTCTCCACCAATATTATTTGAAAAGGGATTTCTAGGTGCAATAGCTCAAATGTAAACCCTAACGTGTCAAGTCAAAGCTGGAATGTAAAGTTGGCGGGTCACAAAAGGAGAGAAACTAGCCCTGAAGATTGGCTTTGGCTCATCCGGTACATCTCTGAACAGTTTATAATTAATCAAGAAGTAAGCCCACATTGCTTCTATTATCTGAGCATGCAAGGCAAATGGGGAAAAAAATAACAATAGAAAGATGAATAGGAAAGGAAGAAAGGGAAACTTGGTAAACTGGGGATTAGCCCCAATTTGCAGTGTCTTTTCCTTTAACATTGCTAACCTGAAATAATTTCAGAGGAATTGTTTACAATTGAAAAGATTTGTATATTACTTAAAAATCCACCGAAATTATCATTGCCTTGTGATGCTGACTGATAATGCATGGATTGTTCCCACCAGCACTGACCCTTCTGGAGTTCCTGGTGGCAACATGGTGACATCTCCATAACATGGGCACAAGCACAGAAAATGAATGCAAACATTGGCAACTGCAGGAG
The DNA here is from genome assembly GCF_028641065.1 of Leucoraja erinaceus. Taxonomy (NCBI): domain Eukaryota; kingdom Metazoa; phylum Chordata; class Chondrichthyes; order Rajiformes; family Rajidae; genus Leucoraja; species Leucoraja erinaceus. The sequence continues at coordinate 5,345,423 of NC_073399.1, read as the reverse complement.
ACCCAATCCACTGCTTTACTTCTGATGTATGAACTCATATTACAAACGTTAATTAAAAAGAAATATATATATAAACGATTTACTTGTTCTATTGATATGTTCACTACTATTTTTTTAACTAATTCCAATTATTTTAACTTGGAAATTAATATTTGTAGAAGATATTAGAAATCTGAAATAAAAACTGAAAATGTTGGAACCATTCAGTGGCATCTTTGTAATGAGAGAAAGGTGTAGGTAGGCTCCTTGCACAGACGAAGTCCCACTTATTGAGTGTTTCCAGCATTTTCTGTCAAGCCATGCAAGCCTTCATAGAATATAGAACGCAAGCGATCAGAAATAATAGTTTCATAGCAGTCGAGCTGTTCTTTCCATATTAACATTAATTTCAAGGCTAATTCTTTTGGCAGCATTTATATCTTCTATTTTGTGTTGCCAACTGTTATTTTGCAGGTTGGGATAACTTAGAAAATTCTGGCTCACGACAGGATCTGCACAAGTTCCAAATACATTTAATCAAAACTAATGGCAAACTTGTCCAGAATCACAATACTGTGAAGTCCTTAAACTCTTCTCTGTGATTTGAGTGGGAAATACCTGCTGGTTAGAGTGTAGATTTCTCGGCAGTCTGAGACGTCATTTCTTAAATCCGCTCCCTCGCTCCCATGTCCGCAGTGCATCTTGGATGCAGCTCCACATATAGATATCTCCTACATTCAAAGCTGACATTGCTTTGCTTCTTGTAGCAGAGAAGTTTGTTTAGACAAAATGCTTGTGATAAATATTTACTTTTATGACAGTAACTAGACTCATTTGTCTGCTCCTTTACTGCAAAATCAAATGAAGAGCATTAAAATGAAGAGCAGGATCTTTTACCGTGTAGATGTCAAATCCACTGAGACACATCCATCCTACCAATGTATACAATCAGAATTGTCATCTTTTAAGCATTGTTTTAATGGAAATGATGTCGATGAGCCTGTGGTTTTAAATTTCAATACTATCACGTCATCACTTTGGCATCAGTAAACTCCTACACACAACTTGTCTGATGAGATTGCCGTCATTATGCTGCTACAGCCCAGGAAGCACTATGAAAACATAGTAAACATTTATATACTAACGTATATGTTTCTGTACAGGCCGATAGGCTCACGATATTTTACTAAACAACCTTAAGGATTAACAGTTGACATTTGGCAACAACAGATCATCAACTGGATCACCCTGTAAATGACCTTGGTCCCACTTTCATTATAATTTATTATTATCTATTCAGTTGTACAATCTCTCCAAATCATGCAACTTCACCAATTAAGCACAATCTGGAGATTCATCTTGCAGATACATTCTGCCCATGGTGAGAGAAAGGGGCAGGGGAGAGGAAGGGGAGAGGAAGGGGAGAGGAAGGGGAGAGGAAGGGGAGAGGAAGGGGAGAGGAAGGGGGGTCAGTCCCATGTAAACTCAGCTTCAGATAGTCTGTGTGGGTCTCTGCTATGCCCTTACTGACTCAACCTTCCTGGACTGTGAGATTTAGCAAGTGGCAGGTTTGACCTGAACCTGAGGTGAAACAGCCTCCTGCTCTCCCAGTACTTTTGTATGCTTCAACCCCAGGTATATAAATCCCATCAGAAATTCATGTAGTTAATCCACATCAGGTGCTTTAACTTACTGACAGACTATTAAAATCATCCCTCAGTCCATGCCGTGACAAGGCATGCAAGCTTTCATACAATATAGAATGCAAGCAATCAGATGTGCAAGTGAGGAATGCAGTGACAAGTGTCAGAAGCTCCATCAATCCATTTGCTGCTTGGAAATTCTTATAATTGAAGGTCTGGATAGAGTGGACGTGGAGAGAATGTTTCCACTAGTGGGAGAGTCTGGGACCAGAGGTCAAAGACTCAGGATTAAAGGAAGTTCCTTTAGGAAAGAGATGAGGAGGAATGTCTTTAGTCAGAGGGTGGTGAATCTGTGGAATTCATGGACACAGAAGGCTGTAGAGGACAAGTCAATGGATATTTTTAAGGCAGAGATAGATAGATTCTTGATCAGTACGGGTGTCAGGGGTTATGGGGAGAAGGCAAGAGAATGAGGTTAAGGGGGGAAGATGGAACAGTCATGATTGAATGGCGAAGTTGACTTGATGGGCTGAATGGCCTAATTCTGCTCCTATCACTTATGAACATAAACACACAGCAGCTATACATTGATAAAGACGGCTAATTGGAAGATCTTATGCAAGTCTTGCTCATGTTATGGACATCCAATGAATGAACACCTATATGGCTGAATGTTGACTTACTCCTGGACTGTGTCCTTTGAGGCAACATAGTAAGCCGGGCTGCCAAAGTGTGTCATGTGATTTCAGTATTCCGATCTGTTGTTCTAAGTGATGGATGTACATTTGCTGGATTATTTATATATTAGATTTCCTTTCAATCTGGAAAATATATTTATCAGATACCTTGCTAAGTTGGAAATAGTTTTCAACGTCGCTGTCATGAACTGCTTACAAACGTTCCAGCCATTTAATGTCAAATATTCATCATCAAATATTCTATTGATGTAATTTGTAGCTGAAGGCATGAATTTGCTTTCAAGGCAGGTTTGTAGTTGATTTTTATTAAACCCTGTATGATCTGGTGGCCAAGAGATGGCTGTTTATTGGTCACATGTCCAACTTACTTAACTCTGTACCTTGGTGATTGTCAGTGACCCCCCCCCCGGACACTCTTTCCCCCCCGGAAAGAATTGCACTACGCTGACTGTATGTACGTATATATATTTATTGCTCATATTCCATGTTCGCTCTTCTGGGGAGATGCTAACTGCATTTCGTTGTCTCTGTACTGTACACTGCACTATGACAATAATGTTTGAATCTGAAGTCCTTTCATAAATATGCAACAGTTTAAGATGTGGTGCTGGGAATGACGGTGGTTCCCATCTCACTCACGGATTGGCCAATAATTGCATTTCCCAAGGATGTTTTTTTGTTTGCATTTCACATTGTAGTTGCTTTTCTATGGAATAATTACAATTCAAACTTTGCACATGCAAAGTGCAAGAGGTGTTCTGCAAGCTGCCAATTTAGATCATTGTCATTAATGACAAACACCTCAACTGTTCAGCCTTGTTTTATGTAGTCATTCGGTAGCTATTATATATGATGTATTCTATTGTCAAAAACATATTTGATGATCACCCCTAGACATATACATGGACTTTCAACTGATATTTAGCTCTCTTTCCCTGCTGCATAATTAGGATACGTGTTGTGTAAACTCTTGTTCCATTCACATACAGATTCCTTTTAATTACTAAAGCCCTTTAGATAAACAACACACTGCTGAGTGCTCTGACACTGTCCTTTCGGTCTGGCATATTCAAAGGTCAGATAATGAATGTCCTTGCAGTTGCCTTGTTGCCTAATGATCTAAATAAAACTGAATAAAATAGTTGGATTTCAGCGCAGGTGGAATTCTTTCTGTTAGATGTATCATTACCCTGAACATTTTTCAATAAACTTTACATTCTAGACACTGTTCACTTAATTAAAAAGCTTAATTCTTGTATTATTGCCAGAGACAAAATTATAAATATCAAGGTGCTTAGTGTACACTCTTCATGTATGAAATTGTAGCTCAATATTTCCCTTAACATTCTCAGTCACTGTTGTGATGCTGCAACTATTTGGCTATTATTTATCAAACATTTCTCTAATGAATTTCACTTAACCACAAATGTTTTCTTCATAAAGCAACAAGGCAACGTTTCTGGGCTTTTATCCCTCTCTCTCCCCAGAGTAGGAATCATCTTTCTTATCCTCTCCACTGCTTTTACAACTGGCTTTGATTCTCACCACCAAAAATTATCTCTAGGTTTATTATTGTCACAAGTACCTAGATCCAGTGAAAAGGGCGATCAGATGTACCATACGTAGAGGCATTCAGTTCAAATTCAAGGGCAAAAGATAACGCAAAGGGGAAGATAAAAAGGGTCCAGGACAAGCTTAAGGATAAGGGGGAAATCCTTTAAAACCGAGATGAGAAAAACTTTTTTCACACAGACAGTGGTGAATCTCTGGAACTCTCTGCCACAGAGGGTAGTTGAGGCCAGTTCATTGGCTATATTTAAGAGGGAGTTAGATGTGGCCCTTGTGGCTAAGGGGATCAGAGGGTATGGATAGAAGGCAGGTGCGGGATACTGAGTTGGATGATCAGCCATGATCATATTGAATGGCGGTGCAGGCTCAAAGGGCCGAATGGCCTACTCCTGCACCTAATTTCTATGTTTCTATGATACCGAGTGCTGAATTTAGTTCTGAGCATTGTAGCGCATTAGTTCCTTAGACACAGTCCGATGTCCTCACTTGGATAAAGGCAAATCTGGCTGATGGAAGGGCCATTCAGAAGCCAGATAACTGTATCTTCTTTCTGTACTCCATCTCATCATTGTTCGTGATTCAGCCTACCACACTGGTAATGGCTGCAAACATGTAGCGAAGTTAGAGCCCAATTTGACCATACAGTCGTGAGTGCAAAATGGACTGAGCAATGTAACCTTGTGCTGAGAATTATTATGGAGGAAATGTCGTAATCTATCCTCACTGATCGAGGTCTGTGGGTCATAAAAATCGAGGTGGGATTCCGGGATTCAAGACAGACCTATAGGTGATAAATAGAAGTCTAACGTAGGAGTCTAGGTGTTCTACAAATGAGTTTAGGGCACGGCAATTAATATCTGCTGTGGATCTGTTGAGACTGTAAGGAAACTGCAGTGGATCAAGGCTGGCTGGGAGGCTGGAGATAATGTGTGCCATCAATTTGAACCACTTCACCATGGTGTTGTCTGAGCCACTAGATGGTAGTGATTAATGCACGTTCCCTTCTATTTTTTGGCACAGGGATGATAGTGTCTTTTTGAATGAGATGGGAACCCTATAATAGAATAGTAAGGGTTAAAGATCTCTGTGAATATCTCTGCCAGCTGAGGTGTAGTTCAGAGATACAATGCGGAAACAGGCCCTTTGGCCCACCGAGTCCGCACCGACCAGTAATCCCCACAGATTAACGCTCTCCTACACACACTAGGGACTATTTACAATGATACCAAGCCAGCTAACCTACGAACCTGTGGGAGGAAACCAAAGATCTTGTGGAAAACCCACGCAGGTCACGGAGAGAACGTAGAAACTCCGCACAGACAGCACACGTGGTCAGGATCGAACTTGGGTACATGCGCGGCAACGCAGTAGCTCTACCGCTGCGCCAACGTGCCGCCTGTCCTGAGGATGGGGAACGCCATCCTGACCAGTTGCTTCCAGCAGATTCACTCTCAGGAAAGTCAATCTTACACCTGCCTCAGTAACCTGAGGCAAGGAGGCGGGTGCCATTCACCAACAATCTTCTGTTCAAAGCTGGCATTGAGTTAATTGTGGAGGGACCCATTGTTGCTCGCGATGCAGTCTGCTAATACTGCAATATCGCAAATGGGAATTTCACTTGCAGCATTAAGAGCAGTAAGCAATATCAAGCATCCCAAGCTACCCCACCCGGACCCCGTCTACCTCTGACATATATTCCAGGAGTGAATGATTGATGTGATCAAAGATACAAGCATCTGATTTTAAAAATATTATCCAAACCGTTGCAATTCAATTCAACTGGGTAGGCACCTCCTGTCAAGAGTTTTACCCACATATTCAGATGGGCTTAAATAATGAACACGATGGTGTTAGATTACGGGGCTTTGGGATAAGTGTTATTATGCAGCTGACTAGGATGAACAACATATTTATGTTCAAAGGTCTGAATGTAAATAAAGTGTTTGTTCAGTAAATGCATTCCATAGTTTTAACACCATTCTAACTGAACTGAATATGCCAAAGTTAAGGCTCTGACCCAAAACATCACCCATTCCTTCTCTCCAGAAATGTTTGCCTGTTACTCCAGGTTACACCAGCATTTTGTGTCTATGTTGTAAGCCAAATAATGCTCATTCAGTTATGTGGCCAAAAGCCTCATGTTTGACAAATAATGCAACGTTGCAAAAGATGATTCAAAACTTCACATGCGATTGAGAATGTTGAATCAGGCGTACAACCTCACCACACTTTCCATGGGGAAAGGTTGCTCCAGTTTTAATTGTTGTTGGTTATTTCTGATCAGAAATAGTTTAGCCAGTGTCTAACATTTTACAGATTGAAAAGTTGAAACAGAGGCCTATGATTTTTTTGTAAAATATGTTTTATAAAGTTTCTGGAGTCAACAGAATTTAAGAGTCATGGAAGTGTGCTCCATCGAAATGCATCGAGTTTGTACTATGAAATCACCAATACTGCAAATGAGCTCTCCTCAGATTCTACTGCTGACCTAAACACCAGCAGCAATTGACAGTGGTGAATCAGGGATGTGGGATGGAAACATGGCAGCAGAGGAAACATTGACAGTTACAGTGAGAGTGTACAGACTCCACACAGACAGCAGCACTCCACCGCCTTTACCTAATCCACAAGTCTTGTTCACCCCTTACTGCAGTGATCATGGACCTACACTGGGTTCCTATCTGCCAAAGCCCAACATTTAAATCCACACCCTTATATTCCCCCACAGCTTTCTACACTTTACCTTTTCCTATCTCTGTGAACTGCTCCAAACCTTCAAACTTCTGGGATCTCGGTACGCATGGCACTTTCAACATCCAGCACTCTGCCTGTGCCTTTAAACGTCAGGGCCTTAGACTTGGGAAGGCCTCAGATAATTTCCATTTTTCACGCTGCACTGCCATGCAAAACATAGCCCTTCTCTTGGATACAGCTGCTTCAGTAACACCCAGTGCCTTGGGCATCAGGCACTATTAAACCATATAAACCATATAACAATTACAGCACAACCTACAAACATTTGGACTGTTTTACACACCATTGGGGCACCGAATTTTTGCAAGATGTGAGAGACTTTCTCTTCATCACAAATGACCACGTTAGTTTACTATTACTTTTTTCACAGTATGTTGCACAATATGCATAAGCAATAGTGGTAATTATGCATGCAACATGCATGCAAAGTTGTCTTGGCCATCGTTCTACTTGTAATTATTGGAAATAAGGGTCTAAACTATACAAGCAATAACAAAATAAAAATCTAAGATTGAAATAAACGGAGGAATTGTATAATTTAATTTGCTAACCTTTTTTTAAGTTTCACTTCAACTCACGCATCAACTGCACTAGGAAATAAATTACTGTGGTTTCATCATCACTGAGTCACTGGAGTTGACCAACTTCCTACCCAACAGCATTGTGAAAGCCCGGCAACATTGTAAGTGGCTGGATAAATATTAGGCCCAGATGAACGTTCTCTGGCTGAGGTGATCGGGTAAAGGTACACATATGACCAGGTTTGGCCGAGTATCAAAACATAAAAAAGTAATTTAAACTGTAAGAATTTTCGTTTTTACAAATTCATATTCAAATTTCAAATTCAAATTTCATATAAACTCCACACTTTCAAATGTCTTGCCTTATATTGAAGATATGAGCACATTTTGCAACAGAATTATAAATACTATAAAATAGTTGAAACTTTGGGGGTTCTAAGATGATGGAAAATAGTTGCTGATTCAAATGAGCAACAAGGGTACTTTCTAAAGCAAAATAATATTGAAGGACAACATTGCTGCTGCGGTTTATTCCTGGATAGGCAAACTGGTTCAGCCCACTTCTGCAGTGAAACGCATGAAGTGATAGGCAGCTGGTCACCTCATTCAAGGTTTATGGATGGCCAGGACTACATTAGCCATGTACATTACACTCTCCAAACCCACGCTTGGAATGTGTAGGAAGGAACTGCAGATGCTGCTTGATGTTTCGGGTCGAGACCCTTCTTTAGTCTGAAGAAGGGTCTCAACCTGAAACATCACCCTTTCCTTCTATCCAGAGATGCTGACTGTCCCACTGAGTTACTCCAGTATTTTGTATCTATCCATGCTTGGAATGGCCATTTAAAAAAATCAAAACCACAATTTAGACAATGGAAAGGAGGCAACATGCTAGTCTTCCCCAGGATACTGTCAACTGATGGTGCAGAACCTGAAGGGTGATTGTACAGAGCCCTAGTGAGACCACACCTGGAGTATTGTGTGCAGTTTTGGTTGATTTACCACTATGTGGGTTTGAGAGGAGTGGGTAATTGCAGAGGAATCGGAGATGATCAATCAGGGATTCAGTCTGACTGTGGGGGAATGGCGGTGCTAATCATAGGACCAAATGGAGGGTTGGGAGATGCTGTCAGTGGGGATTGATGGGTTCGGCTAGGAGTACACAATGATCTGTGCTCCTAGAACAATATGGACTGATTTTCCCAGCAACACTCCAAAAGGAGTGATATGCAGGGGTTCCAGTTTCTTCCCATATCCCAAAGGCATGTGGGTTGGTAGGTTAATTGGCTAATGTAAATTGCTCCTAGCCTGTAGGTAAATGGTAGAATTTCAGAGCAGGTAAGAATGTAGGGGAAAATAAAGAATGGGATTAAAGTAGGATTAGTGTAAATGTGGGTGCAGACATGGTGTGCCGAAAGGACATTTTCCATGCAGTGTTGCTCTTTAATTCTGTGTGGAAGTGTGTCAGAAATGTAGAGGTGGATCACGACCTGCTCAACCTGCAGAGGTAGTTCAGATGTCTCTCCTGACCCAGGCAGAGAGGGGGAGGCATTAGTGAGGATGGGATATATTTAGAACACCTGCACTTTATGGAGAGGTAAACTACTGATTAGATAAGAATGCCTTTATGTCGATGTACTGTGAATGGGGATAACGTATACTCTTGCTGATGGAATCATATCATTCTTAAATCCTGCGGAGAGGTCTTGGACACAGCCTTTCAAGTCCTGTCGGTGCCTCATCTTCCCCATAACAGCAAGAACTGACACACTATCGGCAAAGTCCTACAGCAGATCCAGTACAAATGGGATGTGTCCATTGCAGATAAAGATTTATAAATACCTCTCCATTAAAAGCAGAGATTTAACAAAGGAAAGCAATCCACCTTTAACAACATCAGTTTGTACCTGAAATGTGCAGGTGAAGTCAAGCAGACAGTAACTCCACCTCACCATCAAAGTAACAGCAGCCAAATGTTTTAGCTCTTCTGGAGCAGTCTAAAGGTCTGAGCAACGCACGAGATATCTGACAGCCGGGTATTTAGACAATCCACACATGCAAGATCCCATATGATTATTTGCTTTAACAAGCTGTAACAATTTAAAGAAAGAACTGCAGATGCTGGATAAATCGAAGGTAGACAAAAATGCTGGAGAAACTCAGCAGGTGAGGCAGCATCTATGGAGCGAAGGAATAGGTGACGTTTCGGGTCTGAAGAAGGGTCTCGACCCGAAACGTCGCCTATTCCTTCGCTCCATCTGCGCTGCCTCACCCGCTGAGTTTCTGCAGCATTTTTGTCCACCTTTGTAAAATTTTAAAGATCGCTAATGCAAAATTAAAAATATTCCAATAACTTTTATAACTTCTATGGATGTGGAGCTACTGAAAATCCTGGCATTTAGTTCCAATGCCTGGCTTCCCTGAATAGTCAATGATTAGCAACTCCGAGGGATAAATAAGATTTAACAAGACCAGTGAGTCTTGCTAAACCAAATTCATAAGAATGTTAAGTTTTCTTTGTGGAGCAATTAGTTTTTGCACAAGAAGCTTCTTGCTCATTGCTTAATGATAACAGCTGAAAACAAATATTTTCTGATGTTTTTGAGGTAAACTTAAATTTTCAAATAGCCATCATTTAGTTTATTATCTTCACAGAAATATTATTATGTTCACAGGGTGTGCTCATCAATGGTAATAGCAGAATCTGTACTGAACTCCCCTTGAACCTGAAGTGGATATCTGTGCCACTTCAAAGGGCATTCAATAATAAACCTCTGATCATTCCGTAGTTACAGTATATACAGGCCAGGCATGGCAAGGCTGGCAATTCTCCTTCCATAAAGGACATAAATGAACCAGACGAATTCTTATGACAATCCAGAAGTTCATGATTAATACTATGAACAAAAAATGCTAAAAAGAACCAAATTAAATGTGTTCAATTAGATTTGGAATTCTGTCTCTGAATTTTAGTTTAGTTTAGTTTAGAGATACAGTTTAGTTTAGAGAAAAAGTTCCTTCGGCCCACCGAGTCCGCGCCGAACCAGCAATCCCCGCACACTAACGTTATCCCCCACACACTCGGGACAGTTTTACACTTACATCAAGCCAATTAACCTACAAACCTGTATGTCTTTGGAGTGTGGGAGGCAATGTACAAACTCCGTACAGACAGCACCCTTAGTCAGGATCGAACCCAGGGCCCTGGCTATGTAAGACAGCAATTCTACTGCTGCACCATCGTGCCACCCATTATCATTCATCCAATGACAATTCCATTCTGTTACTGCATACCTAAACAATGATGGAATTTTAACTTGTTCACCAGATTATGAGTAACATAAATGCACTTCAAACTGGTTATAGAGTGGTCCAAAAATGCTATGGTTCCAATGTACAGACGTCTGCCTAACTAATCCTTAGACTGCTGCCTGTCAGATGGGCCCTAATCTATCAGGAGTTCTGGCCTTCAGCTGACACACAGAGTCTGGGCCTCGGCTAAGAGAGTCCAGATAAAAAATCCTCATCCACCACAATAAAAACACTCTAATCAGCTGGCACATATACAAAATGCTGTTGGGCAAGACTTGGCTATTAAACAGATCCCTCCAGTGTACCAATATGCAGTGTGTGTCTCTCATTAATTTTTTTATGGAATTTACTTTCATTCCCTCAAAACAGTTAATTTGATTGAGTACATATCTTCTACAGAAGTACAGCTGATGAGACTTAAAACAGCCAAAGAATGTTAATTTTGTTTCACCAGCTACATGCATTTTGCAACGAGTTCACAGAGGATACTCTGTGCTCATCTGCTCACAGTGTAAACCGATGGCAGACAGTTGCTTCCTGTTAGATTTTGGGAGTAGTTGATAGAATTAACTGCTGATGTTAGTTTGAAACCATGAAAAGGGGAAAGGGAGCTGATGTACTTACGTGGCATGATGCCTTGGTCTGCAAGCTGCTCGCGGGTCCTCCGTTGCTGCAGTCGAAGCTGGAGAACTGTGACCAAAACAAAAGTTGCAGAGATCAGCCATCAAGTCCTCCTCCCTGTCATTCCTCACGTCTGCCTGCTGCAACTAAATCGTGATTCCAATGAGGAAAAGGTCACGGCACAAACTCTGGATCGGACAGGTCAGCATCTTGTAACTTCAGCAGGTGCCGAAAGTATCGATCAATAACTGCTGAGCCCATCGCTCTGGATAGCCCCTTCCCCCAGGGGTCTTGATGACTTCCCAGAACCATGCTCATCAGTCAAGATTTTAATTCACATTTGCTGTACTTTAGAAAAGCAACAGTGTGTTCTGCCAGAACGTTATCTTTATACCAATTCCTTTGACTAAAACCTCATGTTTAGATGGGTGGCCTGCAGAGAATAAAAAAACTCTGCACACTGCTGTGCGTCTTTGAATAACTGACCGGGACCACAACCCAGCATTAGAATGTGTTAGCAAGCTAGGTCTACAACATGGGGTTTGTTCCGACAATATGGATTGCTACAACAAATAAAAGAACAGACAATAGATACAAAGAACTGCAGATGCTGGTTTAGAAAGGTACCCTTCCTCAGATTCATAAGAACATGACCCAAAATGTTCATTGTCCATTTTTCTTCAACAGATGCTGCCGGACCAAGGATCAATTCTTGCATTTGAGGCAGCAGAAGTCTGCAGCAGGGTGATGCCATCCGGTTCGACGTCCGTAGATGCCCGCCCTAAAAAGGGCACAGGCTCCGGGGTGGCGGCAAGCTGCGGCACTGCTGCTGTCTCTGTTTGTTGTCGTTGGCCTGACTGAGGTCAGATGACAAGGCACACCACGGAGAGGTCAACAACATGAGGCCCCCCCCGCCCCCCAGGACCCTTGAGTTAATCTATAGGTTTGTTTGTTTTTTGCTCCCGATTCCAACATCCACAGAGTTTTGCGTCTCCATTTTATTGCCTTAGACCAGTAGCCAGAGTACAGTAATTGGCTAACAGGAAGTGGGTTTGAAATGTAGCAAACCAGTTATTAGCTCCATCTGATCTCTCACCATCAATGTGCTGAGTAATAATGCTCTTATGTTGCCTGATGCCATTTGATGTCATTTTATTTATGATTTGACACTGGTATCAAGACTTGGACTTTTAAATAAAATGTTAAACACCTGATATTCGTATCCCTTAATAAATGGATGGGAATGTTCAATAATTATTTAATTGGCCTTTTGGAAGCATAAACATAGCACAATTATTACTGGAAAGGAGACAAGTGCTGGAGTAACTAGCTCGAGAAGCTTCTTCAGAGTCTGAAGGGTCTTGGCCCGAAATGTCACCTATTCATGTTCTGCAGAGATGCTGCCTGGTCCACTGAGTTACTCCAGCACTTTGTGTCCATTGGCATATTAACCAGCATCTCCAGTTCTTTGTTTGTATAATTATTACTGGTGCTGATCTAAACACCGTCCTCTTGGTCAGAAAGGTACAGTAATGTCTGTACTTAAAGGATGCGTCATGGTTGAAATTTATTGCCTGCCAGTCAATTTGAACATTAGTAAAAACTACAGTAAGCATTTTCTGTGCAGCTGCGTTTATTCATCAAAGGGCTTCTTGGGGTCTGGATATTTCTGTGGTTTAGGAATGCAGCTGCATGTTTTACGTTTGATATTGCAGTTTCACCTATTCTACAAAATACACGTTGGCAAACACACAAAATCTGTAAAGTTGACTAGGTAATTCGATTTTTAGGATAATGAAAAATGTTCTGTTGCATCAATATGTTAAAACATAACTAGCATGATCATGGAGTGCTGAATTAGTCTTTTGGATGAAACATTAAATTGCAACATTGCCTAAGAATTACAGAACAATTATAGAGCAATGGATTTCTCGATCCCAGACCACTCTTTATTGAATAAAAGGGAACACTTCTGATATCTTAGCCAAGATTTCTCCCTCAACCTATAGTATCACTCATCTCAGTGCTCTTTGCGGGAACATTTAATGAGGAAATGGTTCCTGGGTTTGGCAGCCATAACAAAAGTGGCCATACTTCAAAATAACTTTCCTGTGTAAAGATCTTTCGGGCTAACAGGGGATGTGATAAGATACAATACACTAGACAATAGGTGCAGGAGTAGGCCATTCGGCCCTTCGAGCCAGCACCGCCATTCAATATGACACAAAACAGTTGTATGCTTTTTCCTTTCACTGAGAGTCCATGTCTTTGCATTCGAGTGATTCTCCCTCTGGTGGCATTGAATGGAACTTACAAAACAGTCAAACTGCAGATCATGTTCAAATGTTACATTTACCAATCCATTACAACTTTATAAACATTATAATAAACTAAACTGCGGAGCATCAGTTACAATATTCTCCATGATTATTCTAATGCGTAAATCTCACCCAGAAAATAAACATTTAAAATATTAAATGAACCATTAGTGTAGACAACAGCTGCACACAAACCTGTAGGAATTTGCTCTCATTTGAAGACAAACAAAAAGTACACACTCACAAATATCTAATTCAAAACAGGATGCAGTGTTATGAACACATCATTTAAACAGAATCTCAGTAGTGTGTGGTCTCAGCACATAATGCAAATCAGACAGAAAAAACACAGGAACCGAGGAATCAAACAGTGACACAAGGAAAATTCCTGCTTATGCTGAGCAGCATCTGTAAAACAATCTTAAACACCCTTAAAAACATGTTCAGTATTTATTCTCCTCCCTTTTGGCATTTAACTGTATTACCACCAGGCACTAAATGCTGATACAAATAGGTGTGTGAATTAAACAGTGCAGAGCCACTTCCCCATTGGTATAGTGTCCTCTGCGTGCAGAATTTGTTATGACTTTGAGGATAGGTGAATTTTCATTGCGCAGACGTAGACAGTGGTTCAAAGGAATAATAAGTCCAGTTACCAACTAAACTACACCCAATAATAGCAGCCATGATTGGATTGGAGATTAGTGACTAAACTGTATATTTTATATTCGACAGTCTAACGACAATTTGCAAAGTCCACAAAAGTCAGTTTGAGTTTAAAAGACAGGAATTTATGTTTAAAAAAAAAATAAAGTAATAATATATTCAAACCTCCTTTGAGTTTCTGTGAGATGATATAAGAGTGAAAGTGACAGCTGCCATCCTGGTCTCCGTGTACGATGTAAGGCAAGACCCCCGACAGGTTGTCTTGCTTTTCTGTAACATCAACCATGCTTAATTCCTGACAGGATCAAAGAGCCCTGAGCATTTGACAGCAGCCATGTTGTCGGCGAGCTTACGTCCCGCCGACTGTCCCCATACTTCCGAACGTTTCCTTCGGAGTTCAAAATGAATGGGCAGGGAAACACCAAGGAGTTAACTCCCAGCACACCCTCCAGTGCCTCGATCCTGTAAATAAAGCTTGCTGCATGCGTGTTGAAACCTGTATCAAATACTTGCTCGCAAGCACCGGCTGTATTTTAAACCAAAAGGCTGAATGATGCATGTCCAAGCGTTGGAGAACAACATTTAAAAAACTCAATTGAAGGAAGACTGCTGGATATACTAGATGGTGAAGTGCTGAAGCATTTCAATCATTCACTACAATCCGGCCAGATGATTAATGCACAACTGATCAAATTAAGCTGATAAATATAGTTCCACCAGTTGTCGGCGGCTGTGAATATATCTGCTCAACAGTTGCATGCCGGGTAAAACAGAGTGACTTGCTCACCCAGCTGAAGAGTCCACAGATTACAGACTGCTGCCGTTGTCACTGGTGTGAGTTTACTGTTAATATTGCAACAGATATTCGCCAAAAAAGAAACACTTTAGAAAAGAGCTTTACCAAGTCAACGAGGATGGCCTCATTAATATTTAGTTCCATAACAAGCACCGATATTATTTGATGTAATGCTCATCTTTCTGCCCACCAAGGCAAATCCCTAGACATGTTTAAGTTTTTAAAAGAACATTCCTGCTCTGTGCAAATGTGCCTATTATATTTTTTATGAACAAAGCTTCTTTTTGAAGTAATTGAGCATAATTCAGCTATGCTGGTTTTGCTAGCCAGGGTAAAGGCCAAATTCTTATTCCCCTAATATCTTTGTTGAGATTTATATGAGCAATAACAGTTGTGGTTAAAACCTATTAAACTCAGTCTTGATTCTCTAAACAGTCAACTGTCTGGATTTAAATATACTCATTTAGCTAAAAATGTATCTTGATATTTCCATTCCACTATTTATAAGGTTGGTTTCCATTTTTAAATGCCTAACCGGTGACGCTCTAAAGGCAAGGTGTGTGTAAGCAGCTTCAGGACAGCTGTGTTATCTTCTCCTCCTCCTTCTCATCTCTAGACTTGGGGTTCAGCAGATATGAATGGAATGAATGCCATTCCTTGATTCTTCAAAGTGCTGCACTCTTGAAAAATGTTCAGTGAAATATCTTAAATTGAAAAAGCTAAGCACATTACACAATAAGCATTTCACCACAGTGTATTATTACGGGGAGGGGGTAGCACGCTTTTCATTTTAATGAAAATTACGTTTGCACAGAGGAGTCACATATACCAAAGAAACAATCGTGTTACACCAACAAATTGCAAAACAAATGTTCATAAATTTAGTATGTGTAGGAAGGAACTGCAGAAGCTGGTTTATACCAAAGATAGACACAAAAAGCTGGAGTAGCTCAGCGGGACAGGCAGCATCTCTGGAGGGAAGGAATGGGTGACGTCTCAGGTCGAGACCCTTCTTCAGGCATTAATTGAGTTCTTCAATTCATAAATTGAGGTATACCTGTACTGACATCGCATATCATAGATTAGAATGAAACATAAAAGAATCTGAGGGGGGGGTTGATAGGACAGATGCGATGAAAAAAGATTCCCTAGTGGGGATGAGAGGGGGATTCAGGGGCATAACTCCAGGATGAAGGGTCAAATTCTCAAGATTCTCTCCAGAGTTTATGTCTTTGGAAGTAACTCGTATAGAAAGATGGAGATGGGGGATGCTGAATCATTAAATATATTCAACTTTGAGATGCTTAGACATAAACATGTTCATGGGCTTCTATTTGGGCTATTGAAAATTAAATAGATGACAGAAGATTTGGCAGGAAACCAGATTAAATGCCAAAGATTAGATCACCCCTGATCTCACTGAATAACACCACTGGTTTGAAGGGGCTCACCAGCCATTATATTTTCCTATTTCTTATAATCAAACATTAAGTGGAGAGATACAGAGGAACTCTTCAACCGAAAATAAAGTTAGTGATTAAATTATCTTAATATAACTGAACTAAATGTCATAGAGCTTTGAAATAAAGATTTTAGATGTTGGGATGATTAAAGATTTCCCGATCACAACTGTTAGATTTTTCCTTGTAATTATATGTATAGAACGTAATTGGGTTGGTGTAGTTAATGAATATATCAACTATAATGTAATTGAATACTAGACCTGGACTGGTGAGTTAAAGGAACTATTATTCTTATTGCATACGTATTGTACATCCTACTGTCCATTTAACAGATATTTGGGCAGGTCGATGGATAGCAACGGTTTGGAGGGGTATGGGTCAAACATGGATAAATGGCGTTTAAGAAGGAACTGCAGATGCTGGAGAATCAAAGGTTACACAAAAAAGCTGGAGAAACTCAGCGGGTGCAGCAGCATCTATGGAGCGAAGGAAATAGGCAACGTTTCGGGTCTGAAGAAGGGTTTCGTCTGAACGTTTCGTCTGAAGAAGGGTTTCGGCCCGAAACGTTGCCTATTTCCTTCGCTCCATAGATGCTGCTGCACCCGCTGAGTTTCTCCAGCTTTTTTGTGTAACCATGGATAAATGGCACTAGCTTAGATGGGGCATCTTATTCGGCATGCACAAATTGGACCGAATGGTCTGTTTCTGTGCTGTTTGACTGTACGACTCGACTGTGAAAGATTTATGGAAATACAAAATGAACAATGAGAGGCTATTACAGCATAAAAGTGTATCAGTGGAAACACTGAGCTAGCCACATAGTCGAGGTGTTTTCCTAAATTGGATGCTTAGTCACATTACCAAGGCAGTTTCTCTCAGGAGAGAGTGTTTTATTTTGGATTTAGCTTGTGAAAGTAATTGGCATGACAGCAGTTCGTGACGCGCTGGGGGTAAAATGAAGGGGCTCTACGATTCCATAGATCATCATAATATAAAAACTTGCACTTACTCCGCAAGTGTAAACTTCACATGAGGCATTCACTATTGCAACTAGAGCGTAAATCCTACACTGACTCTGTGGCTGGCACAAGACATCAGACGTCCTTTCATCAACAGCAATTGCACACAAAACATGAGGGCCATGTTTAAATGCTGAAGCATTTGAAGAAAAAAAAACACAGTGGCAATAGTGCATTTCAAATATTCCCCCCCTCACTTCAAATCAAATAATGAGTGATTTTTATTATAGTCATTCATTGTAACAGGGAGAAGGCAAGTAAAATTAAACTTGAGCTTTGTGGAGACGGATTGTATGTTGGACCATTAGCATTTCAACATTTATTTTTAAAAGAAAGGTATTCCGCATCTCAACAGATGGTTGGGATTTGGAAACATTTGAGAGGACTCCAGGCGTGGCTGTTTAATTAAACCCAAGCAGCTGCCAACAGATCTTGCTGTTACCGCTCACTCTCATTGTTATCTTTCAAACTCTTCCAGTGAGTCACTACTGCATTTTAAAAAAATGACAACATCTTACAGTGTTTATTAATGCGATACACTGTGTATATAACTGTGGCTACGATTACTTTATCCACAACTACATTGGCACCAAGTTGGAGTGTAGTGCAGGTGTCATACAGCATGATGCAGAATGATGTGATCCTCATCAAACCAGCTCTGTCCCCACCATTCCACTCCAAGTTACTTGTCTTTATTATCAGCTTTCTTTTTCCCCTCTTCACTTTCCCATTTTGTTCATACCTGCCTGAACTTCTCGCTTGCATTCCTCAGCTGACAGCCCGAGACAGTTGTAGTGTGTTAGGAATTCAACGATTTGGCTTTGACCACAGGAAATGCATATTCACGGAAGTCTACATGGCAACCAGCTGATTCTTGCCATGATTCAGGGTGCTGCTCAGTCCAACTAATATGTTGGAATCTTTCAGGTATTAAGCAATGTCAGGGTCTGGCCATTTTTCAATTGGGAATATTCTCTACTGTTCTTGGCACTCTGGTTGGAGGCCAAGGGCACAGATTTGCTCCAAACACTTCAGCACAAAATCCAGATACTCCCAGTGACATAATTGGGGAGGATTGAAATATCAAAAGTGTAGAATTTCAGGTGCGACGTTAAATTTAGGATGAGGGGAAAAAGACATCATACTGTAGGAAAGGTGGAAGAGGTGAAAAGAGTTTTCCCTGAAGTCCAAACAACTATTTATCCCTCATCTGATGTCAATACCAGCAGCATATCCGTGGCTATTACAGGGAGAATTATGTGCACACGTTCATAAGGTCATAAGTGATAGGAGCAGAATTAGTCCATTTGGCCCATCAAGTCTACTCTGCCATTCAATCAAGGCTGATCTATCTCTCCCTCCCAACCCCATTCTCCTGCCTTCTCTCCATAACCCCTGATACCCGTACTAATTAAGAATCTATCTATCGCTGCCTTAAAGTTGGCTGGTGAGACTACTGAAACATTGCTAAACTGATGTTCCAATAAAAGTCATTAAACCAAATTGATTTTATCAGATGAAAAACATTTTATATTTCTTACAATATACTTTTTTAAATTATTATTTCAGTTCCAATACATATATTGTGGAAGTTCGCAAAAAATCTCATCTTTAAAATGTTTTAAGGATCACCTACTCAATATTTAATGAATGTACCTCAATAGTCTTTAGTCATCCAATGTCATTTCAAAGATAGTGCAACTCTCAAGCGCAGTAAATAGGTAGACAATTGGGTAAAAAATACTTACATGTATGATCTGGTCCAAATTTATTGATCTCATACTACACTTTTAAATAATACCTTCTCTATTTCAACCATAATGTCAGAATTCAACTGACATATACTGCAGGAACTTGGTTAAAATGGCACTGAACTGCCGACATGTTCATTAAAATGACACAGGTTTGAGACAAATTCAATCAATCAAATAATTAATGAATTATAGATCAATTAATATTCAAGAAAGAATTCCGCCAAGACAGTGGTGAAGAGGCAATAATTGATCTATTGTCTAGTGTGGTCTATCATTCATGTAAATAACTAAAGGACATGAGCTGCACAAAACCTTACCTATGACAATGCATCAATCAGTGCACTGATTCCAACCTCTACAGCTCAGATCACAGTAATACACCATTAAGAACAAATCAAGTCGACGGAACATGTTTTCTTAAAAAAAATAAAGTGATTAGTTTTTCCTATTTGATGGATCAATGCCAAAAGAATGAAGACTCTAATCCACCTGTTGTAATTCTTTAATTGTAATGTTTTGGTGCATTGGTTGTTGTTACCATTTGCTGCTATTAGCACTCCGCAATATCGATGAAAATACGGGAAACTTGCAGTCAAATATTCAAAAGCAGTGCATTTCTCAAAATCAATGCTTGTTACAACTGGATCTAAAGGGAAATTGGATGGCTGTTTTTTGGTGTATGAACTTTCACTGAATGGAAATATATAGCTCATTTTGAGATATCCATGTATCCTCCTCACTATCGGGATGTAACGATGAGAGTTGGTTTCTCTTTATAATTTTAAAACAATAAGATGGAAAAATACAATCAAGAGTCCAGGTACTCAGAAGTAGCAACAAATCGGGGCATCCTAGCTGAAAGGAGAAACATGAATGAAATGCAATGCCGGGTTTAATTGTTTAATTTTTCAGGAAGGTGGCAGTGTTGTCATAATGTTGAGGAGCTCCAGTCTTACAATTTCAATACATTCATACATAAATGCTGGTGGTATCAATTCAAAGACATGTCAGCAATCAAACACAATAATTAAGGTATTTTAGCAGTGGGAGAGGAAAATGCAAAAAACAGCAAAATTAATATAGTTGAATAGATCTCATAATTTAAAAAAATAATAATGATAACCTAATTGCATATTTGACAGTTTTTTAATGCCTATGATGTCAGCAAAACACAAATGCATTTCAATGTTAAAAAAAAAATCATTTGTAACCACTTAATTTTACGCCAAATGTATAAAACTAATTTATCTGAAAGTAATTGTATGTAGATTAAAGCCCAAAGTTGTTCCTTGGGATTCACACATCCATTTGTATGCTTAGAAGAAGGGTCTCGACCTGAAACGTTGACCATTCTTTCTCTCCAGAGATGCTGCCTGTCCCGCTGGGTTACTCCAGCATTTTTATGCTCATTGCCAAAGGAAAGCCAGCACTGGGGTGGGCAGATTGGTAAAAGTATACTAGGTGAATGCCAGTCTGAAGCAAAGGTGATGGTTTTCCTCTCGTTCTCAACAGTGGTCAATTGGCTTCAACTTCACAATAATAATGCATGTTTTATTCTGGTCTACTTCTGTCATGTCAACATGCACAGCCAGAGAAAGTGACTGTAAATATATCAAAGATTCTATATCCACCTCACAAACTCCAATAATGACAAAACAAAATAGCTGGTACACAAAAATGCTGGAGAAACTCAGAGGGTACAGCAGCATCTATGGAGCGAAGGAAATAGGCAACGTTTCGGGCCGAAACCCAAGGGTTTCGGCCCGAAACGTTGCCTATTTCCTTCGCTCCATAGATGCTGCTGCACCCTCTGAGTTTCTCCAGCATTTTTGTGTACCTTCGATTTTCCAGCATCTGCAGTTCCTTCTTAAACAAAATAGCTGAATGTTTGATTCTCTATTTTGGACATGGAATGCATGATTGACTCATTGTTATAGCTCACTTAGGAGAACAGATAATTAAATGTATTCTTACAGAAAATTTGACAAACTAATAACTCTCAAAACACTCTAGTCCACCCACCTACTATACACAATGGAAAGGTCCATACCTGGCTAGCACTCCGTCATAGAACTGGAAGCAAACTGGCAGCAACAAGTTGAATTTTAATTCCTCTGCAGGTTGCACTCTGAAACTGATGTCCTGCATTTCCCCCCAGATACAATCAGATGAGACCAATAAACAGAAAAAAATATTTCTGCCCCAGGTTTGCTGGGAAAGAAATGGATCCAAAATACAACTCAGAAACATCAGACTGAATGATACAGACTATATAAACCCGCACATAACGTGTTCATTTATACGCCGTGCTAAAGTTAAAACTGTTTCAACGTGACGTCTGCCCCCCCTTTAAATTAATTGCATGAAATGTTGGTAACACATCAAGCTATATTCCGCTCTTACCTGATCTGAACTTGCTTCGGATCAGCAGAGAATGTTCTGAGCCCAAAAGTGTCATGTTGTTAGTTAAGACGCAACAGACAATTCCAGTGAAATCGGCCAAAACCAAGCTGTCCTCAAATGTTCAGATCATAAATTGGCTCAGATAAACCAAAGACAAGTGGGAGCCGCAAGTGAGAAGTAAGAAATCGTCCAACTCTCCTTTCTCTCTCTCTCCTCTCTCTCTCTCTCTCACTCTCTCTCTCATACACGACTTATTTCTGCACTCTTAGACAGCAGGGGTAGCTGTGTGCAGCGAAAGACTTGTTGAAGGTTTTTGGTCCCATCCAGCCCCCACCCCCTGACTCGCAGGCAGCAACTGATTACAGTGTAAGCGGCCGGGACCCTCCTACCGCAGCGGGGATCAACATCGTCACCGCAACCCAAGGCGTTCTTGACTCCGAGCGCCGGGGACTATCAGTTCAAGACTCTTGGAGCTGCTGATATCTGATCCTAGATAATGCTCGTGGCAGCTTGTCAAGTGAAAGAGGGGAGGTGGGTGCTGCCTGTGGTTCCGGACAGTCTCGCACAGTTGATTCCAAAGCTTCGCAGCAGTTGTCACAGCTTTAGAGAGAGTCAGCCGGCAACTCCCACCCCCATCCATCCATCCATCCAACCCCCGTGTCCCAGGTCTTGCCCGGAGCTGTGAGCGCTGAATGATTCGCAGCGAGCTTGTGGCTTCACTTCGCGCTGCACATCGACGGGCTCCCATTGTGAAACTAGACGCGATAAAAGAACGGGCGGATACTGACTCACTGACTTAACCATCGATGCACCGCAAAAGGGAACATTTCCACAACAGATATATATATTAAAAAAAAAAGCAAATTAAATAAAACGCAGGATTATTTACTCTTTAAACATGCAATAACAACGAAGAGCGCTGGAAACTGCATATAGCGGACTGTCTTGAACACACGAGGACAGGTACACGGGTAGAATATGTTTAGATGGATATGGGTAAAGGCAGGGAGAGAGAGAGAGAGAGAGATCATAGCCGAGCTATGTGCAGCACTGCACATCTCGTATGTGTATGTGACAAATAAACTTGACTTGACTTGAGTTGGGCCGAAGGCTACGCTGTCATATTAACTCTGCTGGTACACAAAAATGCTGGAGAAACTCAGTGGGTGCAGCAGCATCTATGGAGCGAAGGAAATAGGCAACGTTCCGTTGCCTATTTCCTTCGCTCCATAGATGCTGCTGCACCCGCTGAGTTTCTCCAGCATTTTTGTGTACCTTCGATTTTCCAGCATCTGCAGTTCCTTCTTTAACACATTAATTGCTGTTCTTTCCACAGATTCTGCCTGTCCCATTTGAGTCTTTCCAGCATTTTCTGTTATATTTTAGAGTTTGGAAGTGCAGGTTTTATAGAAACCACCTTGGCGCTTTCGATTAAGTTATAAACCAAACATAAGGGTCTCGACCCGAAACGTCACCCATTCCTTCTCTCCAGAGACGCTGCCTGTCCCGCTGAGTTACTCCAGCGTTTTGTGTCTATCTTCGGTGTAAAGCAATATCTGCACTTCCTTCTCGCCGAGATCCAAGAAGGTGGCATTGTGTTTGGCCAGCGGAGTCCTGGAAGCTGGAGTGTTGGGACGGATTCATGGGGAAGGCAACAAGCAGGCTGTGTCCCGGGCTCCTTCTCACTGAAGGAAGGTACATAGAGGCGACAGACTCTGCCAGATTCGCCCACCAGCGACTATTCATTCACGCCTTGCCCCGTCCCCTGCGGGCTGTGGGACAAGACGCGAGGTTCAAGCCCCCGGGGTACAGGGTGACAAAACATATGAAATATTGTAAGAAAGATTCATAAACCAGATGTTGATTGCTGGAGCAAAGCTTTTGTTTTCGGAATTGCGCGCATGATAGAGGCAGCAAGCAACCTCTGAGCTC
Organism: Leucoraja erinaceus; assembly: GCF_028641065.1. NCBI lineage: Eukaryota > Metazoa > Chordata > Chondrichthyes > Rajiformes > Rajidae > Leucoraja > Leucoraja erinaceus. The sequence goes on along the minus strand of NC_073399.1, from coordinate 5,321,975 downwards.
ACAGCTAAGATTAAATATACATAACGTGTATGCACACAATACAGTGTAGCACTCCACATGTGTAATAAATAGCGCTGGCCACGCATACACGGGCTTTATGATTGAAACCTAAGTTTCCCACAGTGACCCATATGTAGGGGTACTGATGGTGGAGTTATAACTAACCCAATCCATCTCAGGGGCGCGATTTGATAACGAAACGTGGAATAACAACCCCTGGAAGGTGGGGAGGGGGTGGGGGGTGGGGGGTCGACGTGTTTCGCTCAGGCTTTTACACCTCCGTTTCCACCCTGGCTGCAGTACATTAAACGAGGTCCGCGGATTATCAGCGCACTGTCAACAGCGCAGTTTGACATTACAAACTGCAGGGTGTGGGTAGGGGGAGGATTTGAGTTCTTGTCTTAACTTAAACGCCAGCTCCGCAATACACTCCGTGCCTGTGGGAAATCAATGCTTGGCTCTGGGTCAACGTGCAAAGCGGGCTGTCATTTAGGTGTAAAACTGCCGGACTGATGACAGGTTGGCATTTTAGACGTAGGTTGGAGCCCAGCTGCGGTCTATTTCAATGCTGCGCCAGGTTGCTCAGCGGCCGGCACCTGCCGTCTTGCAACAGAGTCACCGCTGAAATTAGACCGACAGCGAAAAACCCTTGTGAAAATCACCTCTTGGATAAGCCAGCTCTGTGGCAGCCGTGAGCAGTCTCCACTTTCAAATGGAACAAACAACCAAGATTCATAAAGAACTTGTCCCTCAACTTGCAAAGACTTTGTGCCTCACTCCAGCGAACTCGGAGACACAGTCATTTATACAGCTGGGAGAAAGGGGTGGGCTCTCAATGTAAATCCTGCCTCCTTTTCAGCTTGTTGATAAAACTCAGGGTTTACTATCATATGCACAAGTACTGTGAGGTACATACACAACAGACCCAAGTCCTGCTTATAGCAGGATCATAGGCACACAGACTCAGACACACACACAAACATGAATGAGGCATAAATGGCACCTGCATTTCTGCATATGAAAAAAAAAGGAAAGTGTGCAAAAACAAGACATTAGTGCAAGACAACGAGAAGAAAACAAGTCCAAGCTAGTGCAAGAGGTGGGATGTGCTGTTTGGTTGTCAAGGTAAGATTAGGGTTGTGCAGTTTAACATTCAGATAGTTATGGAAAAGTAGCTGTTCCTGAACCTGGCACATGCAACCTCAGGAGTCCAAAGATAGGCACTAAGAGCTGGAGTAACTCAATGGGACAGGCAGCATCCCTGGAGAGAAGGGATGGGTAATGTTTCGGGTCGAGACCCTTCTTCAGATTCCAAAGTCTTGCCCGATGGTAGCAGCGAGACGAGGGCTTCGCTTTAATGATAAATACCACCTGTGAGAGTTTGTGTCTCATGTAGGTACTGTTGATGGTGAGGATGGTGAGCCCATGATGGACCAGGGTAAGTCCACCACTCTCTGCAGCTTTTACAGTCCTGTGCATTGGAATTACCACATCAGGCCGCAATACAAGCAGTCAGGATACACCTTGTCGTACATCTGTAGAGGTTTGTTGGAGTATTTGGCAATGTGCCAAATCTCTTTAAACTTCTAAGAACATATAGGACACAAAGTGGTGGAGTTGGAGGGTCTGAGAACATCACTAGAGAACATGCACCCGACGTTTTGGGTTGGGACCCTTCTTCAGACATGTGGTGGTGGTGGTGGTGGGGGGGGGGGGGGGGGGGGAGAATGCTGGAAGAGAGGTGGGAGGACAAAGCTAGGTGAGTGATAGGTGGATACATGTGACGGGGAGGGGGCTGATTGGCAGATGGGTTGACAAAGGCCAGAATGAGATGACAATAAATGTGAGATAGACAGAGATAGAGAGATAGATAGGGAGATAGATAGAGAGATAAATAGAGAGATAGATAGAGAGATAAATAGAGAGATAGATAGATGGATGGACAGTTGGATGGACGTACAGAGAGTCAGATAGACAGACAGACAGACAGACAGATGGATAGATACATTCATTTATTTCCTAAGCACTGTAAACTCTCAGCAAATGGAAAGGAAATAGTAAGAATCTATTTTGATAAAATTGACTCCATCTAAAGTCTCTACAACTGGATACAGCAAGACAGTTCTCCTACTCACCCCCTCTCTGCTAGGAACAAGAAGAATATCTCAAGGGTTGAATATATCAAACCAGAAAAGCTAAGGTTTGATCCCAAGGGATTAGTAAAGACTGATGGACGTGTTACATGAGTTTGTGGGAGAGGTTTCCAATTCCATATTATTGATTGTTGTGAGTTGAATTAATCCGTATAATGGTGGGATTGGGGTGCACTTCATTGGCCCTTTCCTTGTGCAGCATGCTAACACGTCGTCTAGACTCAACTATGTTCAATTGTTTTGAGAATATAAGGCGACTGCTGGCTGAGGCACGATACTCAATATATGACTCACTGTCTTCAAGGAAATTGAAGGGGTAACAATTGTTTAGAAATTGGACGAGGAATAAAAGATTTGTTATGGCCTATTCTTAAAGAACATATGAATATGTGAACCTCATGACAATGATAAATGTGAAAATTACTAATATGGAACGAAAGCCAATATGAAATAAACCACACTCGAGGGTCAATTTGAATGTTAACAAGAATTAAATCTGATCTGAAATATTATGTCACAAATTGCTTAGCATTTTTTATATCAGCTGTTTAGGCTCTGCAAAATGATGTAATCTAAGACCGGTATTATTTCTTACATTTCTATCCAATGTAAAATTGTTCTGTTTCACACACTGTCTTGGATTCTGTGATCTGCGATTGAGATTGACAATTTAATGCCAATAACAGCATAGCAAAGGGTTAGTTTAGTTTAGTTTAGTTTAGAGATACAGTGATGAAACAGGTCCTTCAGTCCACTGAGTCTGCAACTGACCAGTGATCCCCACACACTAAAAGGGCCTGTCCCATTTGGCGATTTTTTTCGGCGACTGCCAGCATCATCGTCACCCATTCCTTCTCTCCAGAGATGTTGCCTGTCCCGCTGAGTTACTCCAGCTTTTTGTGTCTATCTTCGGTTTAAACCAGCAACTGCAGTTCCTTCCTACACACAATGTCTGACTGAGTAGATCCTGAATTTATGCTATGGTTCTAATAGAAATAAATATATATCCAGAAAGCAACTAACTTGCAGAAGTTGTAAATCTGAGACAAAACAAAAAACTGTAGAAATACTCAGCAGATAAAGCAGCTTTAGTGGAGTGAAGCCATAGTTTACTAGCTTTTCATTCGACCAAAAGATTTCATTAATGTAAACACAGTTTTAATTTTTGAATGCTGGAGCCATTTAAGAAACCGTGTCCTTGATAGTTATGTACCTCTTGGGCACTGTCACTGTTTCATTATTCCATTGAGTAAGAATCATCTTATTATTTCATTCAGTAAGAATCATTGAATAATATTTAAATAGTATTTAGTGATAATTAGTTTATACGATTGCATAAAGAAATCCTTTAAAACGTAAACCCATGAACATGACTGGAGGTACCACATCAGAACTGAGAAAATAGACACGAAAAGCTGGAGTAACTCAGCAGGACAGGCAGCATCTCTGGAGAGAAGGGTTGGGTGACTTTCGGGTCAAATCCCTCTTTTATAGACCCGAAACGTCACCCATTCCTCCTCTCCAGAGATGCTGCCTGTCCCTCTGGGTTACTCCAGCTATCTTCGGTTTAAACCTGCATCTGCAGTTCCTTCTTACACAGAACTGAGAGAAGCCTGTTTATTTTTCTTCATTAGCATTGCTGTGCTTTCCGATGACCTGTGCAATAGAAATCCAAGAATTTCAATAACACACAGTAGGCACTGGACAAGCGCCAATGAGGATCTGAAGTTGAGCCAGGGGAGGGAGATAATCTGTGAGAGAAGAGTGGGAATATGGTTAGCATGAAGAATGTGAGTAATGTTGTCATATCTGTAATGACTGTTTTTTTTTGTAGAAATGTACACCAGGAGAAACACAGTAAAATCAATGACATTTTCGAACAGAAACGGGATAAAACAAACCTAGTCCTTGAAATGTAATTTAATTATGCCACGCCCCAACATGCTCCCCATTTTTGCTACAATGGGCTATGCCATAAGAATTTTCAAATCAGTTGCTGAAAATGATTTTTTTTTCATTCACAATATATATCCTTATTTTGCATTCCTGTTTAGAAAGTACTATCTGAGAATGACGTAGCTTTTCAAGTGCAATTATAAATTTAAAAAGAATGTTACGCTGTGGGTGCGTGTGATGGAAGTAGATTAATTCTGCAACTAAAATGTTTCTTAAGATATATATCTCCTAACTAATCTAAGATGCAGTACTATTAACAACAAATGATCATAACCAAGGTGGAAGAGCTGGTTTAATTACGTGCAATGAACAGCAAGAACTGAGGTTTCGGCCACTTCAGTCGTTTGTAGATCCAGTTGTGGAAATAGCTTCATGGAATTGGAATGGAGGAGACCAGGGTGGCGATTGCTGCTGTCTCATTCGCGGTACGAGTTGCTGCCTTAGCGCCAAAGACCCGGGTTCGATCCTGACTACGGGTGCTGTCTATATGGAGTTTGTACGTGCTCCCTGTGACCAAGTGGATTTTCTCCAGGATTTCTGGTTTCCTTCAACATTCCAGAGAGGTACAGGTTTGAGGGTTAATTGGCCTCGGTTAAAATTGTGAATTGTCCCAGTGTGCCGGATAGCGCTAATGTACGGGGTGATTGCTGGTTGACACGGACTCGGTAAGTCGAAGGGTCTGCTTCCTCGCTGTGTCTCTAAAGTCGAAAGTAAGCGATTTCACATTTCTGTACCTCTTGCCTGGTGGGAGAGGTGGAGAAGAGGGAGTCACCAGGGTGAGACTTGTCCTTGGTTATGCTGGAGGCCTTGTGGAGGCAGCGTGAGGTGTAATAAAGACAATGGCAGGGAGGTTGGTTTGTCTGATGGTCTGGGCTGTGTCCATAATTCTCCGTAATTTCTTACTTGGAGCTGTTCCCAAACTTTTAACTAACAACAAGGTAGTTCTGGAGACCAGAAGGAGATGTCACAATTAAAATGAGGTGTTGCACTTTGGGTGGCCAAATGAAAGGTGTACAATTAATGGCAAGACCCTTCACAGCATTGTTGTGCAGAGGATCTTGAGGTCCAAGTATATAGATCCTTAAAAGTGGCAAGGAGATATATGGTATGCTTGCCTTCATTGGTAAAGACATTGAGTATAAGAGGCAGGAAGTAATTTTGCAGCTCTATAAAACTTCGGATAAGTTGTATTTGGAATATTGTGTGGAGTTCTGATTGCCTCATTACAGGGAGGATATGGAGGCTTTGGGGAAGACACAGAAGAGGTTTATCACAATGCTGCCTAGATTGGAGGGTATTAGATATAAGGGGAGGTTGGATACATTTGTATTGTTTTAAAATGATGAGTGCCATAGATAGGGTAGACAGTCAAAACATTTCACCCAGTGTGGAAATATCAAAGACTCGAGGGCACAGCTTTAAGGTCAGAGTGGACAAGATTAAAGGAGATGTGCAGGGCACTTTGTTTACACAGTGAGTGGTGGGTGCCTGGAGGTGGTGGTGGTGGTGGAAGCATGTACAATGATGGTACATGCGCATCATGAAACGGAGTTACGCTGTGTGGCAGAGACAAGGTGACAGCACCGTAAGGAGAGAGAGAAGGGGGCACGACAACTACCAACCACCGCCAGTCTCCACTGCCCACGTTGCGCCAAGGTGTGTGGATCGCGGATCGGCCTCTACAGACATCTGCAGACCCACAAGTAGACGACCCTATGGAGAGGAGAGGACAGTCATACTCGTTTCGAGTGACCGTCGATGATGATAAGAGGCTTATAGATAGGAACATGGATATGGAGGGAATGGAAGGATATGGATCACATTGATTAGTTTATCTTGGAATCATGGCTGGCATAGACAATATGGGGCACAGGGCCTGTTCTAATGCATTACTGTTCTATCTTCTATAAAGCTGCACATAATAGGATTACTTTAACTGCATTTGTAATAAGAGCATTACACAAAGCCACACATCATTCCATGTATAATGCTTACATCATGGAGAACCAATTTGCATCATAAAAGTTTATTCTGCATTGCCAGTGATTGCAGTGATTTATAATATTTTGTTACCTATGTGTGCAGGTAATATAATTCAAAAGATTTGATCTGTATAACGTGACATATTTTTCAGTGATAATAAATATTTTAAGGTTGATGATATTAATAGCTGTTAAAATTTAACAGATTCCAAAAACCGTTAGGCATGTTATTCCGATCCATAATGTAGTCCACAAGAATGTAGATGCCAAAGCCAATACTAGGTTGTGTAATTATCTGTGGCATTACATATTGGTTTTATTGTCTGTTCTGAAAAAACGCTAATAAGAAACAGACACGGGCACATGTTAAACTTGCAAGGAAAAGGATTGTAGCCTGAAATCTTTCAATCTCTGCCAATAAAGCAGTTTGTTAGGTTAGCTCATCTATGTGAGTAAAACCTCAGTGGATCAGAATTAATTAAAGTATCAAGCTACATTTTTAATTTCAATTGAATTTAATCCAACGTAAACAATTTTGAACAATTTTGCACAATGTAGATCAGATTGGATTAAATTTAAATAGGGTAGAATCAGTAAGATTAATAATGATTTAATTAGATTCCCCTCGTGTTTTGTGAAAAGATCCAGAAAGCAAATCAATATTGAGTGCAATTATTGCATTAATGTGAATATGTGTTTTTGGCCAGACACAAAAATATGTTTCTGCTAACGTCTAGTTTGCCTCAGGATTTGTATTAAGGGGAAGACTCTCCTGTGAACCATAACCTTGGCATTTTTGATGAAAAACACATATTTGTTGGCAACCAAGTAAATCATCGTTTTCGACCCTTAATCAGGTCAGTACACCCTGTGAAATTAGTGCATTTATTTTAAAAGTTTTCACTGCCTCTGAATAACAACTTCAACAATGGCCGTGAATTTGTGGCAAGTAAATTGGATACCGCATGAAAATTTGGACGGGGATTGAGGTGCACAATAAGCGAGTTCGGTATTTCAACTGCACATGCCCAGGTCATAGGTCAATCGTGATAAACATTCTCGGCAGCTGAGCTGCTGCAGGTATACAGACCTGCGTTTCATCCGTAGTCAGGATCGAACCCAGTTCTCCGGCGTTGCAAGTGTTGTTGAATTGCTACTGGACAGTCCTCGTCCCCTCCCGAGTGTCCCATCCCTGTCCGGGGGCGGCTGGAGATGTCCAGGGTGACCCTGGACTGATGGGACACTGACCCGGAGCAGTGGCAGCCCCAGGCTTACAGCCAACGCAGAGAAGAAGTGCTAACTGCAGCTCAACTCTGCCTGTCTCGCCGGGTTAACTGACACCGGCCAGGAGCAGTGGTGGCCCCAGGCTTACAGCCAACGCAGAGAAGAAGCACTAACTGCAGCTCAACTCTGCTCCAAGTCCCGAGGAACCCGTTCCCCGATGGGCCAGGGACCGCGGGCTGCATCTCTCTCCTTATCCAGTGGCTGTCAGTTAACCCCTCGGTGCCAGCGAAAACCGAGCACCAGTCATCAACTGATATATATTACCTACTGTATTACCAGTAGAGTTCATCACATCCCAGTCGCTCACTAACTAACAACTTATATTAATCAGAATTCATGCACTCCATTGCTTCCTGGCACAAACAGTGGCGCTGTGAACCTGATGTAGCTTTTACACGCTGCCAACTATGCAGCTGTGATAGCCACATCGTCTAAATAAACAGCACTGACTGCACCTTATTACACACTTCCTCTCACATGCAGGTTAAGGTCTCACTTAACCAGAGACAGCACGGTTAGATGGCCTAAACCCCATGGGGGATATAGTGCTGGTTGTTATCAGAATGGCTAACGCAGCACTGAAAACATGGATGAATATGGCAATGTCGTAGCTAACCTAGTCTTCACAATCTGCCCCCTTTACTGACTCGCCAGCAGCAGATATCATAGAGCTGTTCAATTTAATGTCCAATTGCTATTAAACTGTCTGCTGGTCAATTAATAAAGGAACTGGGCTTCTGATGACCCATCATCTCAAGTTTCCCACTTGTAAAGGCTGGCTTAGATACTGACACAAGACGCAAGACATAAGAAATGACCGACCCACTGCCTGGTCAGGAGAAAAACACGTTGCAGGCACAGGAGTCAGAGGATGGAGCTGTACAGAAGCACTGTTGAGACTACAGAAGCTTAGTTGGGGCAGAAAAACGCTGATGGAATTGCACAGAAATATGTTTTGTTCAGTGGAATCCCTTCCAGAAAGCTGGAATTGAATGTCAAGGAGCCTGCTGGAATACAACTAGAAAGCTTTACTGAGAGCTTGAAGCCGACCCTTCCAGCACGTGACTGACTGAGTTCTTGTTATGAGAAAGTGAATCTGATTTCAGAGATGTCTAAAAAAAGGTTATAACCTGAGAGCCTTTGTTATAGCCCAACAGACATCCAATCCGCACACAAATGCTACTCAGGGAAATCAAGTTTGTTGCCAAAGATAGACACAGAAAGCTGGAGTAACTCAGTGTTAATAGGTGACTTTTAGGAAAAGACAGCATCTGCAGTTCCTTCCTACACATCAAGGTTATTGCCACACAGGTCCAGCCTGATGCTTGCATTGTTCTAAGGTGATCTGGGTGTCAAAAGCAATCCAGCATTCCTGCCTCCTACACATGGGCTGCGGAACCGGGGGGGGGGCTGCACGTTTTTGGCAAGACATGCTTCATAACCCGAAATTATCCGGCCCGCTGGCATATTTTTCTCTTCTTCTGAGGACCTCCGACATCCAGAATCTCAGAACCAAACATCATAGAGTGGAGCTCAGAACAAGCGCAAAGTGAGCGCGGAAAAACCACGACCAGCCGTGGCGGAAACTGACTGCCCCCCCCCCCACCATGACAACCATCCTGTTGTTGAAGAAATTCAATGAAAGGAGACCATATTTTGGAAAATTGATCTGATTTGTCAGACAAAACATGTCTTATTTTTTTCTAAATGTAGTGTCTCGGTCATTTCTGTGCGCTGCCTTGCAAAACAAACAAGACTCGCAATCACCTAACACTTGTACACCTCAAAGAAATTACACCGTGGTTAACTTTTTTGGTAATTCTTATAATCCCTGGATAGGACATGGCGGGATGGGGATTGGCTCTCCTTCTGCAACTCTTGAAGATTAGCTGGGGATGTTACACTGGAACACCGATCTTCAAAATGAGTACTTGTGCCAAAGCAGTTTCCCAGAATTTGCTTGTTCTGTGTCACTCCAGTGGATGTCCATGTCCACCATGTCATACCCTGTGGGATTTGTTCCACAAATATGTGTGCTGAAGTTACACTACACACAGTAAAAGTCTAACACAGCAATTTCTCAATGAAACACTATATTGATCCTTGGTTATGCACCAATCTCACATAACTGCAGTAAAGGAAACTTGATTCTTCTCATCACGCCAGCTCTACTCATGACCTGAACTGTATTACTAATTGGATTGATATTCTGTCTTTATCTTCTCTCTGTCACAATTGTTGTAATTAAGATTCAACTGAACTATTTTACTACATTTAGGCAATAGACAATAGACAATAGACGCAGGGTAGGCCTTTCGGCCCTTCGAGCCAGCACCGCCATTCAATATGATCATCCACAATCAGTATCCCGTTCCTGCCTTCTCCCCATATCTTCTGACTCCGCTATCTTTAAGAGCCCTACCTAGCTCTCTCTTGAAAGTACCCAGAGAACCGGCCTCCACCGCCCTCTGAGGCAGAGAAGGTAGTGACAAGGAGGCATACAATCTGTGAAATTGATCAGAAGGATAGTGAAACTAGTCGGAGAACTAAGGACAGAGAGAGAGGGAAAGAAAGGGTTACTTGAAGTTAGAGACTTCAATATTCATACTGCTGGGTTGTAGCTGCCCAAGCAAAATATGAGGTGCTGTTCCTCCAATTTGCATTGGACCTCACTAACAATGGAGGAGGCCTGGGACGGAAAGGCCAGTGTGGGAATTGGAGGGGGAGATAAATTCTTTTGCAACTGGGAGATCATGTAGGTTTAGGCGGATTGAGCGGAGGTGGAACGATCGCCGAGCCTGAGCATGCATGGTCTTGCCGATATATACAGGAGTCCACACCTAGAACAGCAGATACTGTAGATTAGGTTGGAGGAGGTGCAAGTGAACCTCTGCCTCGCCTGAAAAGACTGTTGGGTTCCTAGGACTGTCGAGGGAGGAGGTATAGGGACAGGTGTTGCATCTCTTGCAGTTACAGGGGAAAGTACCTGGGGAGGGGGTAGTTTGGGTGGGAAGGGATGAGTTAACCAGGGAGTTGCGGAGGGAACGGTTGCCGCGGAGCCGCTGAGTTACTCCAGCATGTTGTGTCTATCTTCGGTATAAACCAGCATCTGCAGTTCCTTTTTATTACATAACATGGAGGATGGTATTTACACCTCTTTATGTTTTCCTCCCGTGTATTTACTCTAATTGAAACTAATGACTTTCAATCATGTAACGGGATTGCAACAGGACACAATAAGTAAATGTACAAATATGATGTACAGCACACAATTGCTTTCTGGGCTGCCTGAAGTGGGGGAGTTCAATTGACATTTTTCTATAGGGTTCAGGGGAGGAGCTTTGGAGTGCAAATTCTTCAACTGAAAATCGGAAATGTGGGAGCAAATTTGGCCTGACACAGAATCTAAATAAACGAATGCTTGGGACTCTCACTCCTACTCCCACTCAACAGGGAAGAGGGCAGATTGTGCACAATATAAAATGAAACACAGTGTCCTCTCAGGAGACTACACAAAAAAGCTGGAGAAACTCAGCGGGTGCAGCAGCATCTATGGAGCGAAGGAAATATGCAACGTTTCGGGCCGAAACCCTTCTTAAACACTTTGTCCTCTCAGGAGAGGTTTGACTGTTGGCAGTGCCCTCTGTGGGTTCATAGCATTAAACACAGAGGGATGCTTTGCTCTTCATCAAGAGCGAAATGGGAATACCGAGAGATATTTTATGATGGTACATCAGGGGGCCATTGCTAAATAAACCATTCAAGTTCATCTGAATGCATGAAAGAGTGTTGCGGCAAAGGATGAGATGGCAAATCTATGGTTTTGAAACTTTTCAATAACCCATGCGTGGTCTGGGATTTTGAGTTTAGAGAGATATAACGCGGAAACAGACCCTTTGACCCACCAAGTCTGCGCCAGCAACGATCGCTGTAAACTGGCACTCATATAAACGGGGGGCAATTTATAATTTTTACCAAAGCTAATTAACATACAAACCTGCATGTGTGGGAGGAAACCAGAACACCCAGAGAACACCCACGTGGTCACTGGGAGAACGTACAAACGACATTTTTCATAGGGTTCAGCACCCATTGGAGTCAGGATTCTTCAACAAAATCGGGTGTCTGAGCAAATTGCTCTAACAGCAACAAATAAACCATTGCTTGGGACCTCATGCTGCCCACTCAGCATCAAGAGAAGCTTTCACCAAAAAAGCAGACTACAAAAAAAGCCAGCGGGTGCAGCATCTATGACGAAGAAGCAACGTTTCGGTTGCCCTTCTTAAACACTAGGGCACTCCAGGGGGTTTGTGTTGCAATGCCCTCTGTGGGTTCAAGCATACCTATCTTTGCAAAGGAGTTCCTCTGCTGCTTATTTACATCATCATTGAAATATACCATTCAAGTTAATCTGAATGCATGAAAGAGCGTTGCGGCAAAGATGAGATGGCAAATTATGGTTTTGAAATTTTCATTGTCCCATGCATGGTCATGGGACAGTACAGAGAGATATAACGCGGAAACTGCAACCCTTTAGCACCAAGTCTCCCTGCCACGAACCCTGCTGGCACATCAGCAAATGGGGGGCATTTTATAATTTTTAAAAGCTAATTAACATACAAACCTGCACGTGTGGGAGGAAACCAGAGCACCCAGAGAACACCCACGTGGTCACTGGGAGAACGTACAAACGACATACAGGCAGCACCCGTAGTCAGGATCCAACACGGGTGTCTGGTGCTCTAAAGCAACAACTCTACCATTGTGCCACCATGCTGCCCTCAGCATCATGAAAAGTTTTCACCAGAGGAACAATGACTGGAGCACTGGTTGCCGTTCTAGGGCACTCCAGGGGGTGTGTTGCAATGGCAAGATACCTATCTTCAAAGGAGTTCCTCTGCTGCTTATTTCCCATCAGAAATATACCATAAGATTAATCTTCATCAGTGACGAATAGCAAAACAACCTCGTTTACCATTTCTTCATTTTATTCTGCTTCCACGTTGCTCAATTTGATCACACCTTTCCTTCAAAATGGGGTCTTGGGGGTTATATAAGAGATTTAACGAGTCATTTGAAACTCTCAGCCCCAAAGGTGCAGCACTTTCGGAGTGAAGTAATTACACATCAGCATATCAATAAAATAAAGGGAGGATGAGCTTCTAGCGAGCCAATGGCCATCCACACTTCAGTAGAATTTGCCATTACTGTCGTACATAGCATTGTAAGGAATGATGATAAAGCACACACACCAAAATCCTATACTTCCAGTGGCGGAGGTCCACGGGAACTGGAGGACAGGGACGTGTGGTGCGTCCGTCACCGTTCCCGTTGGAAACCAGCGCCACTGTGTCTCTAATGTTTTCAACGATGATGAAATGAATGAATGAATCAACATATCAATAAAGTTGAATATTTGCGAGTGGTCCTTGGGGTAAAATGCCAGTGACTGGTAAACACATGATATCAGCACTGAAGTCTGTACCCTGAAGTCATCCCTTTGAAGTAATAGTCAAGCATCTCTGTGAACCCAGATAATGACCTTTGAAATAGTAGACAAGCTGGGCTGTTAATGAATAAACAATCTCTTCTCCACCTGTTGCAAAGAATTTGGCAGTCCGCAGAAGAACAGCAAGGACTGTTCTTATAAATATCGTGAATAACATAAATGTCAATTTGCAAACTATGCCGATAATCTCTAAAACTAAAAACTAAAACTACAAGACTGAATGTTAAATTCCTCTCATTTTTTTCCGGGTGCTGCTGTCTCGAGACCGAGACATGATTCAGTGCTTGTTTTGTTGTTTGCAGTAACGGGGCATCGGAGATGTGCTCACTGCCTGGTTTTGGGAAGTCAAAATGACCTTCATGTGAAAAGGCAGTTGAGACTGAAGTAAAATCTTCAACATGTTGTTTATTATCAACAGCTGCTGTGTAAATGATGAATATAGAAATGCAGAAACATTTTCTAAGCGCAAATTTGATTTCTGTGTAGGAAAGTATTATTCGGAACATCAGATATAAACTGCAATATCACTATATTTGTCGTCAACAATCTTATAATTCACGCTGGAGTAACTCAGCGGGACAGGCTGCATCTCTGGATAGAAGGAATGGGTGATGTTTTGAAACGTCACCCATCCCTTCTCTCCAGAGATGCCGACTGACCCATTGTTACTCCAGCATTTTGTGTCTATCTTCAGTGTAAACCAGCATCTGCAGTTCCTTCCTACACAATCTTATAATTCATTGCAGCTTAAATTAGGTTATCCATTGATTCACTTTCCTTAGGAATAAATTGGCAGGCTGTTTGATAATTCAAATTATTACTAATTTTTTTAAATCGTAAAATATGACTTTCATTTACCAGTTTGACCGCATGTATCGGAGGAATTTTTTCTGCCAGATTTTTTTAAATATTGCAGCTTGCGTTAAAGTAACCATTTTCACCTCATTTTTATGTGCTTCAAAAATTACTTTTTTTTAGACCGATTGTATGCATATCTTCCATTAGTTACCCCAGCCAGTTCCAGCTGTGCTGGCTGATTTGGCAGCTCATTATCCAGACTGACATTAGCGTGTCAGGATGAGGGAGTGCTGTGTCATCACAGTGCCATCTTTCAGACAGCGAATTAAACCTGTGCACATCTGCTTGGCCAGATGTACGTAAGTAATCCGATATTACCATTGCAAGTACCATAGGTAAAGAGATGAGAGGTAATATCTATCGTTCCACTCATACCACCAAGGCAAATTAACTGGACATGTATACAGTCCTACTGCATGGAAATGGACACTTCAGTCCAACCCAACCACATCAGACAAGATGCCCATCTAAATCCCATTTGCCCGGGTTTGACTCAATAGATGATTCATCACACTGGTTAGATGTAGAACTTTGTCATGCACCAACTGCTTACCACATTTGTTTAAATATGAACAGTTTTACATTTCAAAGTTACAATTATTTGACTATGCTACACTCTTGGGGAATGCTGAGCTTTAATAACGCTGCCGTTATTCAATCGAAACCAAAACACTTGGCTTTGCAGTAAATGTCTTGTATTTATGGAGCACCACTCAGCAAGCTGGAACATGCTAGGGTGCTTTTGAGTCAACAACGACTTTTTTTGAGGTGCAGTCACTGCTGTGCAGTGGAAGAAACTTTTAAATGTGCAGACATCACAAGGTAATTGTCATTAGGAGAAAGAAGGACACTAGAAAATGAGAGAAGTTAGGAGAGTTTTAAGATCAAAATTAAAGTGGTATGTTCTATGGAGGCTGTTGATGGTGGTAAGAGATGACCCATGAGAAAGGAGTTCAGAGTGCGGAGATCTAATAGCTGCAGCTGTTGGTATTGACACTGAGATGGGGATACACTGAAGGCTGAAGTCAGGAGAAGACGTTGTACTTTTCTAGTTGAAGGTGGTTGCAGTGCTCTAATGAGTTAATAAAACACCAATTCATCAGATCTACCATCCCATATCTCGTCTTAACAACTGTCACATCTGGCACATCTCTTAACTCTAAATGTTTTCCCCCTCCTTCTCCTCACCAGATTCCTGTATATTTTACAGAAGGAGGTGGTAAACCTGTAAATTAATAATGGTAATTTGGAAATGCAAGCCTCTAAGATTTTTTAATTCATATTCTCATGGAACTTGTAAAAAACAAACATGAGACGCTAGTAGTGGAGGAATGCATTGATCTATTTTTTAATTTAAATCTTTTTATTTGAATTTTGAATTTCACAGCAATTTGCATACATACAATGATAACAGACAGTGATAGTCAGGACATAATTGTACAACAGTATGTAAACGACCCTCAAAACCCTTACCCTTACCCAACCTCGATCCATCCGAATCAGGTCGGGACCAAACGGGGACAAACAACACTCACATACATACACATCCACACAAATACCATAAGATAAACAAAAAAGTTGTGGGGGGGGGGGGGGGGGGGGGGGGGGGGGGGAGGGGGATAGCAGCTGCAATAAGACAGAGCAGTGATAGAGGGCACTCAGTCCTCTTCCGAGTCCGGAAACAAGTTGAGAGAGTTAACAAGTTCCAGGAAAGGGTTCCATGTATCTAGGAATGTCTTGGTAGAGCCTTTGAGAGAGAACCTAAGTTTTTCAAGCTTTAAATTGTAGAGCACCTCCTTGATCCAGCGGGCGTGTGTCGGGGGACAGGTGAGCCTCCAGTTAAGCAAGATCAGTCTCCGGGCCAACAAGGTTGTAAAAGCCAGGACCCGCTTCAACGCGACAGAGAGGTTGGTGTTGGGAGGAATACCAAAAATAGCTGACAGTGGGTTTGGAGGAATAGTCTGGCCAAAGGCTCTGCTTAGCACGTCGAAAGCACTCCTCCAAAAGGTTGCTAGCTTAGGGCAAGACCAAAACATATGGCTATGGTTGGCAGGGCATTGATTGCATCTGTTGCAGGTGTCTTTAACAGCGGGGTATATTCTAGATAATCTTGCGTTTGTGTAGTGGATTTTGTGAAGGACTTTGCATTGATTTATTTTGAATTAATTAAAACAAACTGTTTCGAGATGAACAATGTGCAGCATCTAACCGTGAGCTAAAAATTGCTTGAAGAATCCTACCTCATACTGGTTTAATTAAGATCAATCAGAACCACTCCCAAATGTTTTGGACACTGAGTGCAACACCTCTCAGTGCAGTCGATGTACATGCGGTCAGCATGACATCTGCCTGCGATATTCTCTTTTGGATTTTAAACAAAATCATCTGCCTTAGCATAATCCACACCAGAGTCAGGCTCAACACAGAGGGCTCGACATGCCCGTCAATCCTCGATCACCTTGTGCAACTTGCCGTGAATAAATATATCAACTACATTTGTTTATGACACACACCAATAGTTTTCTCCATTTGGTTCTCAACAATTACACGTGCAACTCCTTGAGATATATTTGTTTGATTGTGAATTCACTTTATTGATCCACCTAGTGGCCTGGCTCATTTTGCACTTTAAGGTTCATCGCTGGTGGTTGTCCTTGCCCAAGTGCCCACTCTTTGCTTGCGGGCTGGAACAGCGAACACTGGCAAGTAACTGCAGAATGTATTCCACCCACTCCTGGTTCTGTTGTTCAATAAACTCAAGAGACGGGTTACAGACTCGTTGGTGAGGGTAGCAGAGTTGGCTGGTTTTTGTGTTTCATTTCCTAGCTCCGGCAATTAATTGAAGGCCCATTACTGGTATCGCACTGAGAACAGTTAGTTCCATCGCACTTGGTATGGAAGCTGGAATCACATCAAGCCACAACAATATTTTCAACTCAATATTTTACTGAATGTTACATTTGTGTTGGGGCTCGTTTTCCTGTGGTTGCGAATCTATGATTGGAGTCCCAAAGTTAATTCACCCAGCATCATTATCAAAGAACAATGTCATGTCAAATTAATTACGTGGCCAACAATGCTCTGACAGAATGAATGAATGAATGAATTGCATCATCAGCAGCCAACACTTCGATTAATCCAGAGATATAGTGTTTGCAACGGTGAAAATCTGGAGGATGCACTGTTTTTCCAGTTGCTGCTCACCAAATAACAGCTGAGATTTTCAGGGTGATGTAAAGCTTCATAAATCATTGGAGTGTATAGGGGGAAGCAGTCATTGCCAAAAGCACGTCTATCTATTTAAAGAAGATGCTGGACATTGCTGCAAAAATGATCAATCTGATAACAACTCAAGCATTGATTTCCAGAATGTTTTCTATTCAATGCATGGTTTGGTTTGCTATTGTCACATGTAAGGAGAAAGAATGAAGTGCTTTTGTTTGCATGTTATCAAATTCAATCAGATAATACTATACATGAAGGCCATCAAGCTATGCAAGTAATAGAGGTAGGGCAAAGAGACATATACCACAGGACAGAATGATCAGCCATGATCACATTGAATGGCAGTGCTGGCTCAAAGGGTCGAATGGCCTATTCCTGCCTATTGTCGAGGCCACTAGGGGTGTCACATGTAGGCTGCCTCTGCCTACATTCAGTCCGTTTTTTTCATCTTTTTTTTATTTTTTAGTTTGTTTAAAAGTATGTTGAGGATGTTTCTTTAGTGTTTTATGTGGGGGAGGGGAGTAGGGTAGGGGGGAAACGTCTCCCAGTCGCCTCCTGGCGAGGATGCGACTATTTTCTGAGTCGCGTCCTCGCCCCCTCCTCGCGGCCTACCAACTGGATTGGCGCGGCCTTTCCTGCCGGGACCGGGCCAGAGCTCCAGCAGCGGCGGCGCAGCGCTGGATACATCGCGGAGCGGGCAATGCCTCACCTGGGATCGCCGTTTGAAGCTCTGGCATGCTGGACCTGCTACAACAACATCGCGGGGCTGTGGTTTGCAGAGCTCCGAGCGCAGGCAGCGCTGACTTCAACATCGCGGTGCCTTGGGGCCCCTTTGCCGAGGGCCGCCAGCGTGGGTCTCAGCTCGGCGCAGCCTGTGGACTTCTGGAGCCGCGGACTCCGGTAGGAAGTGGCCGATTCGGAGGTCCAAGCCGCTGAGGCTGTTCTCCCGTTCCGACATCGAAGTTCCATCATCACGGCGAGAGCGCCTGAGCATCGGGCCGCCCGTAGCGGCGACTGCGGAGGGCTGCGCAGGCCCCGACTGGACGATGACTGATCTTTTTAAATTTATTGGCTGTATGGTGACCCCAAATTTCACTGTACCAATTGGAGCATGTGACAATAAATGTCTCTTGAATTTTGTCTCTTGTCTAATATAGTTTTCCACATTACAGCAATAGAGTTCTGGAGAAAAAGTCCAACATCTGCTATGAAGTTATCAACCATCTTTTGCACTAATCCGACATAAATCTCATGTTTTATTCTTCTTACGTACTCATCAACTCCCCCATATTCTACCACCCACCTACACATTAAGGACAGTGGCCCTTTAACCAACCAACCTGCACATCTTTGGGGCCGGTGAGGAAAGCAGAGCACACAGGGGGAAGCCAACGCCATCACAGGGAGAACGTGCAAACTCCATGCAGGCAGCTCCGAAGATCAGGATTGAACTGAAGTTCTTAACACAATGATGCAGCAGCTCTACTAGCTGTTCCACTGTGTCTGCTCTCATCTTAATAATGAAGGTATACATAAAATGTGGGAGTAACTCAGCGGGACAGGCAGCATCTCTGGAGAGAAGGCATGAGTAACGTTTTGGGTCGAGTCCATTCTTCAGACAGACTAAAGAAAGGCCACAACCCGAAATGGCACTCATTTTTTTCTCCAGAGATACTGCCTGTCCTGCTGAGTTACTCCAGCATTTTGTGTCTATCTTCGATGTATAGAGGGAGGAGAAGGGGGGAGAAAGAAGGAGAAGGAGGGAGAAGGAGTGGAGACAACTTTTAAGAAGCCAGAGATACGCGGCTGTGAAGCTCGGTGGACATTTAACATTACTCTACTCTCCATGGCAGTTTCATTCTAATCGCCGATAATTTTTCAGCGTTGAAAAATTTGCAGCGACCATAATGAGGCCGTGACCAGTTCCCAGAATGCGGGAACTCCTCACGACCATGAAGGCGACTCCCCGGCAACCACCCACGAACATGTGGCGAACATGTGGCGACTGCATAGTCTCCTGGAGTCGCCTAAAAAGTCGCCTAAGTGGGACTGGCCCTTAATATGACTTCCTGGCATGAATGAACTATAGTTTAAGGACACTGGTAAAGTTTGCATCTGGCGTCATCAGACTGAACTGAACAATTATGCGAGATCTTTCTCCCAATAAATACCTGAATAATTACATCATGGCCCTTTCCACAAATTCCACAATAACAATGCCACAAGAATTGTCAATAAAAGAACTGAAGATCATCTTGGTTATCTCAATTGTTGGTGTGTTGAACAATGACTTCCAAAATTTAGTATTGGATTCAAACGCAGAGTTCCTAGACAGTCAGATAAGGCTATTGAGATTTTGAAATGTTCACTGTGACTTTTAGTTTAGTTTAGAGATACTGTGTGGAAAGAGGCCCTTTGGCCCACTGAGTCCATGCCGGCCAGCGATCCCCGCACACTAACACATCAGGGACAATTTATAGAAGTCAATTAACCAACAAACCTGCACCTTTTGGAATGTGGGCGGAAACTGGAGCACCCAGTGAAAACCTAAGTGATTCCAGGGAGAAAGAATAAACTTTGTACAGTCTGCGCCCAGAGTCAGGGTTGAGCCTGGGTCTCTGGCGCTGTAAGGCCCCTGTCCCACTTAGGATACCTCAACGGAAACCTCTGGAGACTTTGCGCCACATCCAAGGTTTCCATGCGGTTCCCGGAAGTGTTTGTCAGTCTCCCTACCTGCTTCCACTACCTACAACCTCCGGCAACCACCTGCAACCTCCGGGAACCGCATGGAAACCTTGGGTGGGGCGCAAAGTCTCCAGAGGTTTCCGTTCAGGTTTCCTAAGTGGGACGGGGGCATAAGGCAGCAACTCTACTGCTGCACCACCGTGACGCCCAAAAGACTTATCTGTATATGAATTTTCATAATTCACTTAAATTAAATCATAGATTCCATGTGTAGGAAGGAACTGCAGAATCTGGTTCAAACCAAAGGTGGACACAAAGCTGGAGTAACACAGCGGGTCAGACAGCATCTCTGGAGAAAATGAACAGGAGAAGCTTTGGGTTGAGACCCATCTTCAGACTGAGAGTCATGGGAAAAGGAAACAAGAGATATAGACGGTGATATAGAGAGATATAGAACAAATTAATTAAAGATATATAAAAAGGTATCGCTGAGTTACTCCAGCTTTTTGTGTCTATCATATCCATTGCACCATTGCATAAAAGACACGTCATAACTCAAATGATCATTCACTAGACTTGTGTTTCAATTGTACACTTGGATTATACTGTCATTGAGTTTCAAATGGAGTTAAAATGTAAAGCCAGGACCTAGAGAACTGTTAGATTTGGAAAGAGATCGACCTTGCGATAAGACTGGAACATTTGACATAGTACCCATGGTGATTTTATGCTGTTGTGGTCCAGAGTTAATCCTCCTGTTGTGCTTTTTTCCTGCCGGGAATAATTCCTTACGTAGATGTAACAAAAATTCTTGGAAGTGTGTCATTGCGATTGTTAGTGCAGAGTGTAAACTCCAACAAATGTTACCATTAGCTATTCCTGCCAAGAATTGGAGATTTCATTACTTCTCGCTTATTAGTCAATCTGCTGCCTATAGAGCATATTCTGGTGAATGACTGCACAGAATGACCCAGCATTTTTGAGCATCATGTATAAACCCATAGGTTTCACAATGCGCACCATCTCCAACATGCACTGAGGTCCAATGCATTCAGTCCATGACAGCACTGTCCTAAGCCTGGGACCACTTCCACCTAGAAGGACAAGGGCAAAAAGTACATGGTGCAAAAAAGTGCAAGTCGTAAACCGTACTGATTCGGAAACATGTCACACACATTGCTAGTGTTCTTAATCCTGGCCAACTTTGCCCAACAGCACTGTGCATGCACCTTCCCAGAAGGACTTGAATGGTTGAAGAAGGCAGCTCACCACCACTTTCTCAACGACAAGTAGTGATTAGTGATAGAGAGCATCCTTAACCAACTGCATCACAGTATGGTATGGCAACTGCTCTGTCTCCGACCGGAAGGCATTGCAGAGGGTGGTGAAAATTGCCCAACGCATCACCGGTTCCTCGCTCCCCTCCATTGAGTCTGTCCAAAGCAAGCGCTGTCTGCGGAGGGCGCTCAGCATCGCCAAGGACTGCTCTCACTCCAACCATGGACTGTTTACCCTCCTACCATCCAGGAGGCGCTACAGGTCTCTCCGTTGCCGAACCAGCAGGTCGAGGAACAGCTTCTTCCCGGCGGCTGTCACTCTACTCAACAACGTACCTCGGTGACTGCCAATCACCACCCCCCCCGGACACTTATTATTATTTATTCAAATCATTTGCTATGTCGCTCTTCCAGGGAGATGCTAAATGCATTTCGTTGTCTCTGTACTGTACACTGACAATGACAATTAAAATTGAATCCGACTCTGAATCTGAATCTGAATCTGAATCTGAATCTGATTGGCAATAAATGTTGGCCCTGCTAGTAATTGATCACAAAAATGAATTTAACAAATGGGCCAATCGAAAGGTGAGAACATTTCTGGCAGCCAAGGACAACGAGGAACTCGGCGCGCTGCCTGGTCCACCGCTGCTAGAAGATAAGACTTTTGAAACTTTGTCAGTGCCAGATATGTGGCGAATCTTTGTGTACTGCCTAGGTGAGTCTGATGTATGTTGTTACTGGATTATATGCAAAAACAAAGAATTTCATCTGTATTTCTTTCTCTGCTCTCCCCCCCTCCCAGTCCCTTCCCATTGTCTATAAGTGGAGTAGCGGGGCATGTGACAGGTCAGAGTAAGCTCTGTAAAACCTATTATTCAACAGCTTCCAAACTGCAACAGGAAAACAAGTTCCCATACACAGTTTACAGCAATGCCATTAAATTTAAATAGAATTGTGGTGGGCACCAGCATTTTCCTAAACTATTCCAAAGGAGATCATTTAAACAAAGAGAGTTTGCCAAAGAATCTTTTGATCAGTGTAAACAATTATTACAGCCAAATAATTAAAATACATAAGTCTGACATTCTGGATCTGAAATTCCTTTTCTCACTTTGCTAAACAACACATTAAAAAGAACTTTATGAACTACCGTGTTCCAAAAGTTGTTTCAAAACTGCCCAAAGCGCTCGGGGCATTTAGTTCTGTGGTAATTGATTCATTGTACCTTCCTTGTATAAAATCCAGAATAACAAAAAACAAAGGTTTCATTCATGGTGTAGATTCTTAAATGAGCAAAGAAGACATTTTGAGATGTATAAATTGTGGTACATTTCTGCTGGTGTCATTCCCGCCTACCTAATTAAAACACACACACATTCAAATGCGCCGTCTGGCTTTCAGATCAGATATTAACCCATTTAAGATCAACAGTTTGGAAGACATCTTCATTTTTAAACCTTTGTATAACGTGTTATTTCCACTGACTGTACTGGTGTGTAAAATGATTTTCCAATCATTTTTAAAGAATAATAAAAAGGGATATGGCTTATACATCTTGTATTCTTGTATTCTTGTATTCAAATTTTATTGTCGTTGCCTCACTTTGAGACAACGAAATGAATTTCCCGTACAGCAGTATCGTTAAAAAAAATCACAAGAAAAATAATAAAAATAAATAATAAATAAATAATAAAACATATTAAAAAAATAAAATTGAAATTGAATTAAAAATTTAACAAAAGCACAAACACAAAAAGTCCACAACACAACATAACATAAATGGCACCCAGGTGAGGACGGCACCATAGTCCAGCCAGCCTCCCCTCCGTGTCCATCCGTAGTCGGGGCCTTCCGAGCACCCGCAGTCGCCGCCCCGGGTGGCCCGATGTTCAGGCCCTCACGGCGGGCTGGTGGAACGCTGACGCCGACCCCCGACGGTGAGCATCCTCCTCCTCAGCGGCCCGGACCTTCTGATCAGCCGCCTCCCGCTGCCGGAGTCTGCAGCTCCCGAGTCCACAGGTCGAGCTGGGCAGAGTCACCGGACCCCGCGCTGTCCATCAGCGCCGCCCGCGTTGGGAGCTCTGCATACCGCAGCTCCTTGATGTTGGTGCAGCAGGTCGAGATGTGTGTTGGTAAAAATATCAAATGATGCTTCATGTTGTGTTGCTCACCAACACTCCACCCAACCAGGGTTGGACTTATTAAAAGGAAGGTCAATCTTGACAGCCAGAACGACATCAGCTTGTTCCTACATCTTCCATTCTCATATTCGTATCCTTTTATCCCAGCATTGTCCAGAATTTTTTTTCCCCTTTGCGGCTA
Source organism: Leucoraja erinaceus (assembly GCF_028641065.1). NCBI lineage: Eukaryota > Metazoa > Chordata > Chondrichthyes > Rajiformes > Rajidae > Leucoraja > Leucoraja erinaceus. Next base: position 5,298,721 of record NC_073399.1, on the reverse strand, counting down.
AAAACCATCTTCCCAAACCCTTTGAATCGTTTCCTTCAAACTTGTCTCTGTTATTATAGAACCTTTTGTTGCTACTCAACTTGAGACCATCTAATCGGCTCAATTTACTATTCCCTTTCTATCCCTTCCGGCCAAAATTTCCAAGTTCCCTACTGTCATCAACAGTACCTCCCTCTGGAGTAATCACATTGATAATCATTAATGACATCTTGTAAGCCTGTGACAAATCATCAGGAAGAGAGCAGGTCAGGTTCATCTATCTACAGCATTTGACCTACCCTGTCCTTCGCTAACAACTCGCCCCAACAGTCCATGGAGATGGGTTATCACTTAATTGACTTCATTAACATTCAGAGAAACCACCGTACTTGTAACTTTCTACGCGCCGTACGTGACGACTAGTTGCAAACACTGGGTATGTGAGCAAAGCATTTCACTGTGCCTTGTCACATGTGGCAATATAGTATTCCATCCATCCACCTTGATAGTCCCTGCATTGAACCACATCACTGTTGTTAGCCAGTTAAGCTATGCCAGTGTTGAAGCCAAGGTGAATGTGTTTGGTCAATATGAAATGTTGGTCAAAGAGCCCCAGATTGGTGAGGACACTAGATGTCGAGTGAATTAAGATGAGGGTAGTTGTTAACCATGTCTTCAGTTGCCAGGGCCATAAGTTTTGGAATTCTCCCTTTAAATCCAATTATCCTCCTTCAAAATACTCCTTAAGACCTACCTCCAAACAAATCTTTGGTCATCTGCACTAAAATTTCCTTAAATAACTCAATATCAAATTCAGTTTGTTGGTGCTACACAAGGAGTGACACAAGATGTATTTCCTTGTTAAAGGTGCTGCATTGATACAGTTGTACTTGGGATCTTCTTAATCTTTATGATAATTTATCACAAAAGTGAGTGTTACATAAATTTAGCGAAGGTGGGTTAGATAACGAGGAAGAGAAGTAAACATGGAGTGCAGGAGACCCTGGTGGCCGTACGTATTGAATACAGGTACACCACCTTGGGAGCTGTCAGAGGGAAAAATAGGTCTGCATGGATTGAATGGCGGAGTGGACATGATGGGCCGAATGGTTTAATTCTGCTCCTATATCTTATGGTCTTTCGGTCTAATTGAATGGGTGAGTGTAGGATTAGTGTAAATGGGTGTTTGGTGGTCAGTGCAGACTCAGTGGGTCAAAGGGCCTTTTTGCTGTGCTGTGTCTTTCTACGACTCAGCTTTGAAGATCCACGATTGGACTCTGTGAACTCATCTCAGAAGATATGAAAAATCCCGTTCCAACTTTAAATTTTACTTTATAACATTCCTAAGTAGCATCAATGGATTCTCTCTGCAAGAAAAAGGAAAAGCATGCCTGTGCTTTCTGTTCACGGAGCATGTACAGATTCAGAAGAGCACGCTGACCCCACAGGTACAACCAGGGACCATTTTTCTGGTGATCATGCTATTGATCACTCTCAGTTTATCAATTGGATGTGTATTTTCGTTAATTCCCTTGGAGTGAGTTGAGGAGAAATGGAGTAGAAAACTGTATTCTGCGGTTATACTCAAGATGAAAGATGAGAATGTAAACACTCTTAACATATTAAGAATAAGCCAGCCTTGTCCATTAGGATCATTTCATTTCAACACATTTTGTTTTTTTCAAACTGGAACTAATTCATCTGTCTTGAATTTATTCCGTGACCACATGAGCCAAATGGGAACAAACTGTCCAGGGGGTCCAGACAGACAGAGGAAAGGGGAATGGAGTCAGGTGTATTTACCGCAATTAGTCAATCTGCAAAAACAGTCTTGAGAAATACTGGGCTCCCGTGTTTCTGTGCATTACAGCAATCTGTTGATGTGTGGTCCTGTTTGCCACAGTCTGTTCCCTTGATGGAAAGCCGCAATGAAATATTGTTGGAAGTATTCATCACGTTATACGCAACCACAGAAAATTGTCCAAAATGTAAACTATGTTGTAGCGTTGTTGCTCTTAACTTGGTAAATAGCTGTAATGACACAACGTAGGCAATTTTACAGATTGTTTCTGCGGTTCCAACTATATACATCTGGCAAGAAATCATATGAGCGCAACTGTTCATTTATCAGGAAGCTATGATATAGTCTGTCTCTGTAACTCTGCATCATGAGTTATCAGTGGCAGTTATGTAGTTCATTCATTAATTAGTAATGAAAATCGTACTGGGGCAAATCTTCTGTTACTCCGAGATCACTATCTATCTGCACTTTGGGTCTGCTGTTTCTCCCAGCACTCCGCACTAACCAGAACGTAACCTTGCGCAGCCTAAGAGTTGGCAAATCTGCTGAACTGTGCAGTCCTGTTGGCTTCTATGTAAAGTCTACTGGAGAACTGTGCGACCAGTTCAAGTATCGTACCAGCACTCTGGGATCTAGTGGAGTAGTTTAGTTTAGTTTAGTTTAGTTTAGTTTAGAGATACAGCGCAGAAACAGGCCCTTTGGCCCACCGAGTCTGCACCGACCAGCGATCCCCGCACATTAGCACTATCCTGCACACACTGGGGACAATTTAAAAAAAACATTTATACCAAGCTAATTAACCTACAAACCTGTACGTCTTTGGAGTGTGGGAGGAAACCGAAGATCTTGGAGAAAACCCACGCAGGTCATGGAGATCGTACAAATTCCATACAGGCAAGCATGTGTAGTCAGGATCGAACCTGCGTCTCTGGCGCTGTGAGGCAAAGTATTTTCTCTCCCTGTTATGTTGGCGTACTTATACAGTAGCATGGATAAGTCATGGCAATATTGTTGGCATGAGATTGGTAGAATCAGCACAGTATAGTCAAAGGACTCACATTGTTTTACCACAAAAGTTTTATATGCAAGAAAGTTGTTAAAGATATCACAAATCAACTAGCAGGTAGCCAACATTTCTAAATGATTTGAATCATAATGTTATTTGATCCACAAATGGACAGTTTATAACTTGTTGAATGCTGTTTTCAATGGACATTTGAATGGTGCAGAAGATATATGGGACCAAATGTTCACCATTGTTTCTATTTCCCAAAAAATTATATTGTTAAACAACAGTGTCAGCTTTGTTGGAGATGCAGTAAGAATTAGAAACATGCTGCATAAATCAAATAATTATTTTTCATTTTTCTTCTGCTTTCATCCTCTCCCTTCCTTGCAACCCAAATATTCTACGGCCAATAGAATAGAGGAAAAGCTAACCATCAGCTCCCTCGATTTGTAAATGTATCACAGGCCAGTTGAGTGGGAATGAGAAAGTGTCTCACACTAACCCACAATATTTAGCCTGCTTTCTGAGAAAATAAAACAACTCCATATAGTCATGTTGCAATTGTATTTGAGATTAACACGATTTTAGAAATGTTTTAAAAGTTGCAGGAGACAACTTGGTTAGAACAGAATATATTTGTGCATTCCATAAAATGTTTATTTGTGCTTTAAAAATGTTTAGTTTTAAACAGTTGCCAACACTGCTTGTCAAAACACAAAGCTTCTATATTGAAAAGAACTCCTCAGATTATCAGTATGGGGCAGCCTAAACTGTTCTCGGAGTTCCGCAGATCAACTTGCAACATTGACTCTTTGAGTGTTTCTGCAGCATGCATAACCCCAGACACTGGTCTCCGTGCCTGCGCATGCAGTAAGAGGAAAACAGACTCAACAGAAGGAAGCACTGCTGTAGCACGTCACCAATGAGTTTTGCTGATGTTTACAGGAGTTCAGCTGACAGTGTATACTTCTGCCAAATCATTCTAGACTTGATTTTGATTTTTTTTTTTCACTGCTTTCCATTATGTAACCTTTGTAAAAGTGGAAGAGAGGTGGAACAAACATCACTGATCGCTGGGCTTCTTCAGTTTTTAGCTGTCATTTGTGTTTCTTCAACCACAGTCTGAATGAATTGAGAGGCAAACTTCAATTCAAAGTGCATTGTAATAATAAACGGCAATGAATTTAACAAGTTAATGCCTTAAAAAAGGTTGGCAAATCAATCAATTTGAATGAATACCTTGCAGTTCACTATTAGCCTTGTGGTATCCTGTTTAGCTTTAGTGCTTACACTGTTTGGATATCAAATATGTTTCGTTTATTTTGAATATATAGTTTTCAAATTCAGAACCCCACAACTGACAGCAACTAATCTATAATTGACCGCTTATTTGCACTTTCTTTCAAAGGTTTTTCATCCATGCTGCTAAGTATTCGAAAAATTAAATCTGAACCCTGAAAATGTCCGTTGAATAGCAGGTAAACCAGGATTCAGGTGGAAAACATAGAAAATAGGTGCAGGAGTAGGCCATTCGGCCCTTCGAGCCTGCACCGCCATTCAAATGATCATGGCTGATCATCCAACTTAGTATCCTGTACCTGCCTTCTCTCCATACCCCCTGATACCTTTAGCCACAAGGGCCACATCTAACTCCCTCTTATAGGTCAGAACTCTGAAGTATGAATGAAATGTCACATCTCAATATAACTCTTTTTTTTCTTCAGATGCTGACTAATCTGGTATAACTAGCAGATAGATTCCTGAAAAAAGGGGGTGAATTTGTGTTGGAGGAGTCTCCAGGGTCTGAACTCTAATTCAGGCAGAGGATTGATGTAGATGATGTGAAATACATTTACTCCATTTCCATAAGGTTTTCCTCAGATCTTCCATCAAATTTATAAAGCATGTTGCGGTCGAATTTCCATGGGGAATCTTTCAAGGTTGTGCGTTAATGCACAACCCTCAGTCATTGCAAGCTTGATATAATTTGGGTAACAAACGGGAAGGATCGGATGGCTGGTCTGAATAAGCCTTATAAAGATATTTCATTGACTGGAGTAAAATTTCAATGTTTAAAGCGCTGACAATGTTTGCATTATGGGCCACAATACTTAATCCACAAATTCATTTTTATACGGATGTTTGAGCCTTGCACTTCAAAAATTAATGACATATTGCTCAGCAAAGCAAGTAAGACAGAAACAATAAATGAATCCATCTTAATGTAAACTGGTAGAGCACTCTGATGTATAAGACACAGACTAAAAGACAAGTCAGCATGTTCTACAGACAATGTCCCCTTTTCCTGTCATAGGTGTACTATAAACTAATCAAAAATTAAATCTGCAGACTGGAATTTATAAACACACTGCACAATTCTAGTAAAATGTTGTTTAGATTTCATGAACATTTTGATCTTTTTACAAGCTTTCCTTTTTACTGTTATAATCTTTATAATTCTAATGAAAGTTACCAAAATAACCAAGAATCAGGACAAGAATGAGACACTACATCAAAGCAACTGCAGCATGTTACTGAGGTTCTGACATGTGCTCCCTTCTGGTCTTAAACGCGTGCACATTCTTCAGAACACGTTCGCCAGTGAAAACCGTTCCTCCGAAGAGAGGCAACTTTACCGATCGCTTACATGACGTGCATCTTGCAGATAACCCGAGTCCCCGGTTGCCAGTCTCAACGTAACATTTTCAGGAAAGTTTACAGAAAAGTTATCTGAATCATCCTGATCCCAAGAAATAAAACATTTCAGCTGTAAATAACATTTCAGAAAGGTAGATTTGCCCGAATTCAGGACTCAGCACGCTAGCCATTGTTATCTAGTAACATAACCTGCAGTTTCCATCCCCTGTTTTTGTTAAAGAATGAAACGTTTGGACTTTGCATACCATGTACCATCTGCAGGCAGATGACACCAATATATCTAGCAGAGCAGCTGTTAGTTTCATTACAAGAAAGTTAGACAAAGGGGTTCCAAAATTATACTTGCTTCTTTTGAGACAAATTAATTAACTCGAGAAGTGATTTCTAACTAAGCGATTGAGGTAATTTGACAAAAGCACAGATTTGATCCACCTATTAGTAAAATGTTTAGTAAAATGTGGCACTGCATGCTTTGCATCTTGCGTACAGTTACGTGGACTTGGATGCAGAAGAATAATGCTGATGTGGGCTCCAAACAGTGAAGGGTCAGTTTCTGTAACTTATCTGACACACTGCTAAAGTGAGCCTTTTGCCATTAGGATATCCATCAGAGACCACTTGAGATTGTTGTTTAACTAGATAAACAAAGACTACCTCTAATCTCGAAAGAGATTTTGTCAGTTTCTTTTCCTTTCAGGCTTGTTTTTAAATTGCAAGTTACTTCTGACGCGGATCATTCCCCTTATAACTTGTAATTTGATTCATTGGATTTTTAAAAATTAAATGGGAGAAAGTCATCCTCTTCCCTTGCTATTACATCATGCTTGACAGCACATTACATTGTTCCTGTCAATCCAATCAAATACACAAAGCAGTCCGCATCTGGAAGTAGAGACAAAATACTGGGGTAACTCACGGGACAGGCCCCCATCTCCGGAGAGAATGTTGTGTAATGTAAAGAGTGACCCAAAAAGTGTGTCTGGGTATTCATAAAGAATGATGTCCAATTATCTGAAAGTTTGCCACCACCAGAGTCCTGAGCAAATAGACTATTGGTGTTTTACTGTATACTGAGTCACCTGAAATTGCTAATCCTTTACTAAATATGCATCAATATCTGGAATTCACTTGCAAACAAAACTGTAGGGATGTTTATGCAGCAAAGTGCAGTGATTTACATAGAAATTCCAGTAATACGGGATTGGGATCAGTCAGGAACATAAATGAGGCATTGTCAAATCACCCAAACCCCAATGCAGAACAGATATCATGACAGAATGGATAAAGTGGTTCACGACACAAAATGCTGGAGTAACTCAGCGGGACAGCCAACATGTCTGGAGACAAGGCATGGGTAACGTTTTGGATTGAGACCCTTCTTCAGGATAAAGTGATGCATTTTTAAACTAATTCCTAACTATTTTCACATCATTGAAGTAACAACAAAAAAAACCCAATGATCTCAGTTTTTATAATTATTCTCAGTGTCTTCAAGTGCCTTGAAGACTTACAAACTGCTCAAATCAGGAAGATGACCTTTTTTACTAAAGGTACTGGCAGCCCACGGGTTAAAAGGTTAAAATCACCATTTCAGTAAATTGCCACCCATGTTTACAAGGTTAGAGTAAATAAGGTGTTAGGATATTTCCCAACCAGTAGTAGCTAATTGCCTTTCTGTCTGACAGCTGATAAGATAAAGCAGCTTCCTCCACCTTGAGCTAACAGCCCCCTCCCCCCGCTTTGATAAAAGCTCATTTACTCCACTTGCTCAAATACATTCTACATTTTCAAGTGCCTCCCCGCCAGGGACCCAACTTCTGATATTCCTTTGACAGGTGTCAGCTGTTTGTAGACATTCCACCAGGAGATAATGTAGATTAGTGCTCTGCCATGTGAAGCATCTGAAAGATTGCTTGGAGAACATTCCAATTCCAGTCGATAAATACAGGTTCACCTAAATTTACCATGCAAAGAAAACAAGCATAATAATCCCTGATATACTGAAATAAATATTTCAGGATCACCAAGATACAGAATCATTTCTGCTGAAGAAGGACATTTTAAAATATTGAATGCAATTTTATTGCATTAGCTTATTATTTCTGAAAATACTTCAGACTTCTTGCCTCCTCTACTCTTTCTGAGGCAGTTCCATCATGTTGATATTTAAAGAAATAAACCATTCCCATTCTTATACTTCTCTTGAATAACTCCTTGCAATTTGTATTTGTGGTCAAATTTCAGTTTTGTTTTTTCCATTTACTTAATTCTCTTCAATATTTTACTTTAACTTTAGTTTCCAAACCTAACAAATGCCCGGTTTATTCCTGGGCAAGGTGGAAAGATGTTGGAAGTGATATTAGCGCTGTCTTGTATCATTTTCCACCATAAATCATGACATAGATTGATGCTTTACCAGCACTCAGAACAACAATATCCACCACACTCCCCCACAAGAACCTATTCTCACACAACACCCATCCTAATTCATTAGAATTAGTAAGTACCGCAAGTAGGGAGGTATGTGCAGTGAATGGTTTAACTTGGACGACAGCGGTGGCGGACCCCGGGAGGAGAGAAGGGTCTCAACCCAAAATGTCACCTATTGGTTCGCTCAAGAGGTGCTGTCTGACCCACTCAGTTACTCCAGCTTTTTGTGTCTATGAATGGTTCTTGAACCCTACTTTCACACCAACCCAGGATGGACTTTGCACGACATTGTTTGGTTTTTGCACTATTGTGGTTTAATTTACTACAAATAACTGCTAATTTATTGTGTATTTATTTTATCTGTGTCAATGTGATTGTAAAACTGCAGCAAATAAGGAGTTTATTGTTTTGGTTCATATCGGGTGCGGGTGCATGTGACAGACAGATATTCTTGATTCTTTAAGTAAATTACAGCAGGCACATCTTTGCTGTACGGGAGAAAACTGGAGCACTTGATCACAGGGAGAACGTGCCAGCTCCACAAAGACAGCACAGAAGAACCCAAGTTGCTGAAGCTGTGGCAGCTTGCTACAACCACCATGGCCTCTATTTCCTGCCACTCGGGCTAAATGACAAATTGGGTTGGATGATACAGCTTGCATTGTCCACTCAAGCCAGAGGTATGCAGAGAATGCAGTTGGTAACATCAGTCATGGCAAATTGAGTTGTGATAATCCAGCCGGCACAAGAAGTTATTCACACAGGGGATACCTGCTGTTTAGCTGGAGGGCGGAATGACCCCCTTCTGCCACTGCTGTTCCTTTCTCCCTGCTGGTGGCATTTAAAGTGATTCTCCGTGATTTTGCAGGCTTGTTCTTGATTGGCAACGAGGTCTGGACGTTTGACAGGAATGTTTCGTGTGCATCACTGATGATGTAAATCTGTCGCCTGTACAGAGACTGCTGTGGCTGGAACACCTGTCATGATCTATTTTGTTGCCAAGTTGGATGTTCCTCTGGGTGTTCGGGGAGGAAGGGAGGAGTGTGAGAAGGCTGGAGCATTGGACGAGGGAAGAAGAGCTTTGATCCAGGTCTCCCTACTAATCCCAACTTCCAGAGCCTTGTTTGCATTGACAATTCAAGTGTTAGCTCAGGTATTTGGGGAAATAATCCACAAACTCCACTAATCCCTCAGCTATTCCAATCACACACTGGGCGAAAATAATTCTTCCTTAGATTACCACTAAATTATTTACCCCTTACCTGAAACTCCTGCTCGGGGGAAAAGTTTCCTAAATCTGTCCTTTATACTTTTATCAGGGTCTCCTTAGCCTCCTCCTCTCCCAAGGGGGAAATAACCTGCAGATTCTCCCCTCGTAACTGAAGAGCACCACCCTAGGTAACATCCTTGTGAATTTCCCTTGCCAGTGCCCAATCCAGGCACGGCCTACCCCGACAAAAATTATAAAATGATAATTATTAAATGTAAATAGTAAAGGCACGGGTGAATTATGCCTACCTAAGCGATCCCTTCGGTAGGCACAATTCTCCGTGCCTTTCACGCGCAGGACATGTAATACGCGATGTAATACACGTAATGTGCAGCTCACATGCCGTCGACTCTGCTTCAAGCCGTCAATGACAAGGGGAGCTGAAAGCAGCTGAAATTCTGCCTTTGCCGCCTGGACTGCAAACTGTGGATGTGAAATTGCCCCTTAGATTCCTATTAATCTCCCCCCTTACATAAACCTACAGTATGTCCTCTAGTTCTTGATTCCTCTACCCTGGGTAAAAGACTGTGCATTTACCCTATCTATTCCTCTCATGATTTTATACACCTCTATAAGATCATCCCCCATCCTCCTGCACTCCAAGGGAAAAAGTCAGAGCTTGTTCAACCTCTCCTCATAGTTCAGGCCCTCGAGTCCTGGCAACACCCCCCCAGCAGTCTGATGAAGGGTTTCGGCCCGAAACGTTGCCTATTTCCTTTGCTCCATAGATGCTGCTGCACCCGCTGAGTTTCTCCAGCACTTTTGTGTACCTCCTGATAATTAATCTCTGCGCCCTTTCCAACTTTACATTTTTCAGATAACAGGGTGATCAAAACTGAACACAGAAATTTGAATATGGCCTCACCAATGTCTATAATCAATTCTCTGACTGATGAAGTCCAACGTGCCAAGAGTACTTGATCACCCGATCTATCTGTGATGCCACCTTCAAGGAACTCTGTAAATGCACTCCTAGATCCCTCTGCTCGACAACACTACCCAGAGCTCTACCATTCACTGTATAAGTTCTGCCCTGGTTAGACGTCCAAAAATGCAACACCTTGCACTTGCCTGTATTCAATTAACCACTTTGCAACCCACCCGCTCAACCGATCAAGATCCTGCTGCAATTCTTGACAACCATCTTCACTGTCTGCAACACGACCCACTTTAGTGTCATCGGTAAACTTCCTATTCATGCCTTGTACGTTTTCATCCAAATAATTGATATAGGTGACAAACAGCCCAACACCAAACCTTGCCGCACATCACATGTTACAGGCCTTCAGTCTGAAATATAACCTTCCACCATCATCCTCTGCTTCCTTCCAAGAAGCCAATTGTCCATCCATTCGGCTAGCTCTCCTTGGATCCCACGCGATCTCACCTTCTAGAGCAGCCTACCATGCGGAACCTCGTCCAATTCTCCAGCAGGGGGCATAACTAATGTTTCATCCAGTTCTACAATGACCTCCCAGCTCTTATATTCCTGGTTACTGAAGACAAGTATTCTGAATGCCTTCTTCACCACTTTATCTACTTGAATTGCCACCATTAGTGATCCTTATACTTGTACAAGGTCCATGTGTTCCTCTATACACCAGAGAGGCCAATCATTCATGTGTACACTGTATCCTCATTAGATCTTCCAAAACGCATCACCTTGCACATCAGGATTCGATTCCGCTGTTTGGCTCATTTTAACAACTGATCAATATTGGGTAGCAGTGTGGATGTTGAATCATGTGACATGATGCTATCTTCAGTGACCACACATGTGAAGTCATTACAACTATTGCAGGCCTGCATATATGTCCTTAGTGCATCATTTCAGGTGCTGACTGTGAGTGTGTTCATCTGTTGGTAAGAGATGAACACACTCAGAAGGACAGCACTACCCTAGGGATGTATAGATACAACGACAACAAACATGGCAATTTACTGTACTGCTTGCTTTGTTTGTCCATTGGTGATTTATTGGCCATCCCAAACTGCCTCCAATTGGAGAAGCCACTTAAGAATTCATGGCTGACGCTCTATCAAAATGAAGGAGGAACATTTGGAATGACTTTGAGAACATGGCGTGCCTTCACTGGGAGCATGTTGAAGCCTATTCTGATTGGTGAAAGCATATATCACCAGCCAACTACCCATCCTTTAAATCAGCTCTCCTGCTCAAATTGTGGCACAGTCTTCAATACGATACAACTTTATTTATCCCAGGAGGGAAATTGATCTACCAGCTGCCATAAATCACAAGATGCAGGATCTACATTGGCATCAACACCAGCTACTTCTGAACCCAAAGATCCAGAGTGGAAGCAAATCACTCGCCACTCTGTGGGGCTGTCTCCAAAGGAAGTTCCTTCGCTATCCTTTGAGGGTTGGGCATGGTTGTTGCGTATCCTTCTTGTATGCATCGGCATGCTTCAAGTTTAAATTGGCAATATTTTTCCACATACATAGAAGGCAACGTTTCACAATTCACCCAAACCTGGCTGTCAACCAAAAGATCATATTTTTAAAATTATTTAACAGCAGTTTTTTAAAAAAAAGTCACGGGTTTCCACTGATTATATGTTTTTGAGGCCCTTTAAGGACATTCTTAACATCGGACTTCCTTCGGCTGTTTGCCCATGCAAAGTTTTGCCAGGAAAATAAACACATTTGTTCATGAACTGATTGCCATACACCAATGATAGCAGTAAATCATTCTGCTCACTGTTTGGAAATCATTTAATGTCATTTTCGAGTTTGGTTATCCATCAGCAGTGGATCAAGAACTCTGATCAAAACACTTTGCTTCTAATAAGTCCATTAAATTGTACCAGGTTCCCACTCTTAAACTTATCACCAAATAATTGTGGCACAGAAGCTGGCCATTCAGCCCATCCGGCCTGTTTTAGAATAGAACAGCACAGGAACAGGGCCTTCGGCCCACAATTCAGTTCTTGTCAATCCCATCAAATACTCCGTCTCTTTCCCTGATCTTTTAAAAACAGTTAAACATTTATCAGATTCTCCACTGAAAATGGTTAAGATCTAAGAGGGCGCCTACCTGCAGTGACATTTTGCCAGCAGCACATCAGAAAATCTTCAAATATAGTATTTCTGAGCTAACCTGTATCAAAGAATCTGCAGAAAACAGCGATGTAAGTAGCGAGCTGCTTACGGATTTAAATGCATTAGTGCCACTGCAAACTCCCAAAGATAGCGACGGTAAGGGAATCCCCAATCGGAGGGGAATCCCCGACCTCACGGAGGCGCGCAAGTAGAGTAAGTACCTGTAAACACCGGGGACGCCTTCATGGAGTCTGGAATCGAGGCCATCGGGCAGGATCTCCCAGCAGCAACTGAGCTGGAGGTGCAGACTGTAAGGGAGTCCCTGATCTCAGGGGAATCCACGATCCCGCGGAGACTCGTAAGTGCTGTACCGTTAAACACCGAGGAGGGCTTCATGGAGTATGGATACATGGCCGTCGGGCATGGCTACGAGTAAGACTGAAGCGCAGGGGACTTCGGCCCCCTCTCTCTCCCATCCTTCTGGCTAACGTACAGTCACTAGAGAACAAAGTGGAGGCCTTAATGTTAAGGCTGCTTTACCAAAGGGAGCTAAGGGAATGCTCTGTTCTGTTTCACAGAGACATGGCTCACCCCCAGCTCCCCAGACTCAGTGGTCCAGCCTGAAGGGTTCTCCATCCACCGTATGGACCGTACGCAGGCGTCTGGGAAAGGGAGATCAGGGGGCGTCTGCCTCATGGTCAACTCTTCGTGGTGCTCAGATGTGGCAGTCCTATCTAACTCCTGCTCTCCACAACTCAAATATCTGGTGGCGAAGTGCCGCCCTTTCTACCTACCGAGGGATTTCACCTCCATCATGCTGACCGCGGTCTACACCCAACCCAGGCAGACGTCCGTCTGGCACTGGAGGAGCTGCACGCCGTGGTCAACAAGCACCAGACGGCTTACCCCGAGACATTTAGCCGAGGACTTCAACAAAGTCAATTTGAAGAAATCGCTCCTTAACTTCCACCAATATGTCTCCTGATTTTTAATTTGGAAATATGCAAATAAATGTATCTGGAATCTTGAGCAAAATATTCAATTCAGAAAACGAGTGCAATCTTGACTCCACTTCATCTGAATTACTGACTACGGCCCGAGTGAACACACTTACCTACTGGAATGTCTTATTTTTTAATCATGTATTTGGATGAAAAGATAATCAATTGGCTTTCAGTGGCATGGCAACTTGCATTTTTTAAATTATACCTATTTCCTAATTTGCTCCACATTCCGCCCATTCACGCCATCTTTCTCTACTAGTGACATGGTGCAAACCATTGTCGGCACCAACAGTAACTCTTTTGTTCCATCATTCACGAGGTGCGTATATTCAATTAGCCTGATCAATTTCCCCCACCTTGACAGAATGACCTACAAATTGTTGCTTATCTACATTTTAGTGATAGAATAACTGGCAGAATGTTTAGATTCCACATGGTTTCATTTTGGACTGTAGTTCTATTTTATTTTGCCACTTATTCACGACTGGATGTGGGCATTGCCAGCTTTTATTGTCCATTTCTATTTTGCCCTTGAGAAGCTTGCAATGAGATATTTTTGAATCGCTGCTATCCAAATTTCAGAAATATTTCTGGGTTGTGGACAAGCGACTGGTAGATTGTAGACAGACAAAAGTCCCGGGTTGGAGACAGTGGTATTTCCAATGCATCCTTCTTGGTGGAGGAGGTCAAAGGGTTTTGGGGGTGCTATTAGAGTAGCCCAGGTGAGTAACTACCGGTGGGCGGCGCGACTCTCGTCAGCAGCGGCCTCTGCAGTCTGTCCGCGGTTTATTATTTTTTGTCTGTGTTTTAATGTAGTTTTTGTTATTTTTTGTTGGGGGGGTGGGGGGGTGGGGGTGGGGTGGGAGGGAGGGGGGGAAACTTTTTAAATCTCTCCCTGCACTGGAGACCCGACCTTTTTTTCGTCGGGTTTCCGTTGTCGTTGGGGCCGCAACGAGGAGCGGCCTCCAACAGGAAGAAGCCGGGGACTCTGGTGCTACGACTCAGGAGGGAGACCGCTTTTCAGGGCTCTCGCAACGGCGACTTCCCCCGTCCGAGTTGCGGGGTCGAAGAGCTCCTGGAGCGGGGTCTTTACAGCACCACCCCGCGAGGCTTGGAACGGCCGCGGGACTCTGCGAGCGCACGCCGGGGACTCTAACACCAAGACCCGGTGTGCGACCTCGCATCACCCGGCGTGGCTTTAATGGCCGCGGGACAATCGCCATCGCCAGCCGGGGGCTTTGACTTTGACTCTGACATCGTGGGGGGGGAGAGTGCAGTGGAGAGATAAGTGTTTTTGGCCTTCCATCACAATGATGTGATGGATGTTTATGTAAATTATGTTGTGTTGTTGTGTCTTGGGTCTATTTGTTTGTAATGTATGGCTGCAGAAACGGCATTTCGTTTGGACCTCAAGGGGTCCAAATGACAATTAAATGTATCTTGTATCTTGTATCTTGTACAGTACAATGCAGACACAGTGTTCCAGTGGAGGAAGGTGTGAAGGGCAATGGATGGGATACCAAACATTTGTGACTCCCAGTACTTACACTTTGACGTAGTCACATTTAGTGGTATTCACATTTTCACAGCCCATCCATGCCTCACGAATGGTATTACTTCCCTTCCAAAAGCCTTGCATTGTGCACCCGTTGACATCACCGTGATACGAGGCAGATCCGAATACCAACAAGTCACTAAGAATTTCCAGCATTCATGAATAATATCAAGACAGTATATCCAGTCTAATAAAGTACACAGCTAGGAGGCGCTTAAGACATAAGCTACAGCTCCAGCTGAACTTTCAGACACTTTTTGAACTGTGGAATGCATCCACTGGCGAAGCAAGGTTGAAATATCTCAAAGTTCCAACTTCTAACAGCTGACGAAGATCAACACCTCCCCCCTGTCTGGGATGGAGGAGAGGGATTGCTTCCGAAGGGGGAAACAAGTGTATTATAAACAAAGATAGCTGCTCTTCTCCTCCCCTCTGACAACTGCAGTGCTGATGTTGGCTTGCAACACCTTTCATCTCCTTTGGACACAATAGGAATGGTGCATAGTGTTTCCCCTGGTGATTAATTGTGTGCATATTCAGTGAGTGCTCATCTATAATTGTTGGTATTAGTCGCCTACTGCTGTGAATTTGGGTTTGGAAAGGCAGGCATCAAAGTCAGTGCTCTCTCAGTATTGCCATTCCGTGATTTGCAGTCCAGGATACTAAATGGTGAATGTATGAGAACAAAATTGCTATCTCTCTCTCTCTCTGCTATTTAATTATCCAAGGTCAATTTCATGCCCACAAAATGCTTTGGGACACTGGTAGGAAAGGGATTGCATACCCAACTTTCTTTGAAGCACAAGAGATTGAAGATGCTGAAATCTTGAGCAAAGAGACAAACTTTTGGAGAAACTCAGCGGGACAGGCAGCAGCGGAAGAGGAAATACGCAATTGTTTTGGGTCAGGATCCTCCCTCAGACTGGGAGATCGTCCACCCTTCCCAACTCTAGGTCTCCTAGTTCTCTTTCCCTTCACCCCTTTCTTCCCTTCTACCCTGGTGCTATATTTCATCCTTCACCTTCTTTCCTTATCCACCACCTGCACCCTTTTGTTTTCTCCACTAATCACCTCCAGCATTGGTTATTATCTCCACACTTCTCCCCACCACCTGATTAATCTGCCGGGCAATCTTCCCTCACCTCGATTCACCTGTTACTTGCTAACTTGTGCCCCAACCCTTTCTTTAACCTCATTCTATCAGCTACACTATCAGAATGAAGAAGGTATTTCACCTAGTCCCTGTCTCCAGAGATGCTGCCTGTCCCGCTGTGTTATTCCAGCTTTGTGTGTCTATCTTCAGTTTAAACCAGCATCTGCAGTTATTTCCCACACAATATGAAGAAGGGTCCAGACATGGAATGTTGCCTGCCCATTACTCTCCACAGAAGTTGCCTGCCCCGCTGAGTACCTTTGGTAGTTTGATCTTTTCCCAATTTTCTTACAGTGGCGAGAATACGTCAAGGTCTGCCTCCGTTTCAACACTGCCCCATCTTTCAGTATGAACAGAGAATTAGTAAAGGGCCTGTCCCACTTACGCGATGTTTTTGGCGACTGCCGGCACCCGTCATCGTCGCAGCATGTCGCCGAAAATATTCAAAATGTTGAAAATCCAGCGGCGACCAGAAAAAGGTACGACTCTTCGGGCGACTGCTCACGAGCGTACAGACATCCTCCGCGCAACATCGCGGGGTGACGCCTTTCTCTGCTCGCCGCTGGATTTTCAAATTGTGGGTCAGGCCCTTAAGGCACAAATCATGAAATTGAAATGTTGATAGATTCCTGAGAGGGAGATTGGATTTCTTCCACCTGTCTCACAATCTTCTCTTCAACACATGTCTACTTGTGAATTTAGTTCAGAGCATCAAAGAATACTAGAAACAGGGGGGAAAGTTGCATTTATACTATACCTTATCACAACACTTCAGACTTCCCAAAGCACTTCAAGTACGATGAATTACTTTTGAAATGTTATGTCTGAAGATATAAAAACTGTCTACATTGTATAAGCATGATGTAAATGCATCATTGCATTTACTCCAATCTTTCTTAACACTCTCATCATTTAACATAATCAGAACATGAATTAGCCAGTAGGCACACTCTGTGATGAATGCATCCTGATGATTTTTTTCAATGATTCACATGCATCTTCTATCAGAATCCATTGGCTCATGGGCCAGGGCTCAACCGGTGAGATTAGACCTGCTTCTTTTATAGACTTACAGCTCTGGACCAATTCCAGGATTTGGCTCATGACTCTTTCTGGCACTTCTACACCACAGATTCGATGTTGTTATTTCATTCAAAATGAATGTAAAAGCAAAAAGGCTTTTGCTGCCAGATCAATTTGTCACCTGTGAGGGTCAGGGCAGCATGAAATCCAGGGCTAAACAAATGATTTTCCTCCCGGTTTCAACTCTGTCTTTACCACAGTATACTCCTCAACAGCTCTGAAGTGTTCAATAGAAAAATAGGATTCACTGACAGACTTGCTCTTTCAATTTTCTCAAGGGCATGTTAACAAATCAGAAATTTATTGGGACTTATGTTCAATAAAAAGTAAAGTCAAAAAATGTAAATTATGATCTGGTGGGCAAAATGATTCAAGAAGCATTATTTTGAAAGCTCCTTTGTGTCCAATGATCGATAATGGAGAGGTGAATTTTAGGCGATAAAAATGTTTTGTTCACAGTGAAACAAGTGATTCTTTGTCATGTAACCTGGCTTTATGTCACATTTTAGTGCAATGTTAAATTACATTAAACAAAGATCACAAACAGGCACAGAGAGGCCATCAGTAGGACGTTGCCTCTCCGCCCTCTGCCTCAAGTCGCATGCCATCGAATTGCTCAGGAATCCGTCATTATAACAAGTACCATGGAGAGTATATTGCAGTGAAGACCAAGGAAATTACTTTGAGATAATAACTTCACTTTATTACATGAATATGTTATGCCACTTTGGAAAACAGAACTATTTCCACATTGTCCTTTTTACAGTAAAAATCCAACAATAAAGCACTGTTGGGACTTTATAAGGGGCCGGGCTGGAAGACGTACTATTACCACTGTCAATACATCATTATAGACAGGGTACACAGGGGTACACAGTGGTAAACCATTGCTCACAGTAGAGGTGTCTATAACCAGAGGATATACATTAAAATTAACTAGTAGAAGGTTCTGAGGGGATATTAGGAAGGGCCTGCTACTATGGCATATGACTTTTCACTGTTAATTCACTTTTGTTTGGATGTTACACAACTGTATAATACATTTTTCAGAGACCAGGTGAGTTTCATGTGACATAGAAACAGGCCCTTCCTGATGTCCCCTCTGAACCGTCCACACGTTACCTTTAACCAACGCCCTCCAGTTACAGACATCTCTGTTATGGGGGAATGTTTACTATTTTCTACGCTATTTGCTTTTGCATTCAGTTTGAATTAAAAACATTGAGTCTGTGATATGAAGTGCCAAAAAGAGCCCTGAGCCAAAATCTGGAATTTGCCTAGAGCTGTAATTCCGCAAAAGAACGTGTTTGAGTCTTGACCCATGAGTCTTGGTTCCCATAGAAGCTGTGTGTGAATCAAGGCAAAATCCATAGGGACGCATTTATCGTAAAGTGTGCTTACAAGCTAATTCATGTTACATTATGGGAATGTTAAGAAATATACTTTTAATTCATTTCTGTTTCGCTGTTGCACAGCAATATAATATATTTTCCAGTGAAACGATGAGTTTAAAGGAGACACGGGATACTGTGGCAAACAGGGCTCAAACAGGGGAAAAAAGGATTTTAAAAGAAGCATTTAAATGAACGCACCCAGTAATTTTAGGGGAAGGGCGGGCAACAGAGAGTTTAAAGAGAGGGCGGGAACCTGAACCGATGAACAAGGCGCTAAAACAACAGGATTTCTAAAAAAAAAATCAGCAAGATTTATTCATTGTGGTTTCTAAACTTGATTTAATACCAGTTCAACCTATTAGCTTTCTGTAATAGAATGGTATGAATATAGTGGCTTTCCTGCCAGCAGGATGTAGCTAAGTACTTAATCTTCCTAATTAATGTTGTAATGTAAAATAACAATAATGTGACAATGGTAGATAATTTGTTCAGATAACCAATGGCCAAAATACTGTAATTCCCCTGCTCTTCTTTGAGCTCATTCCATGCAAACGATCACATCCACAGAAAGGACATTGCCAATGAATGACTCATGGGCTTGTCCTATTTACGCGATTTTTCCGGCAACTTGCCGGCACTCCGAAAATCCAGCAGCGACCAGAACAAAGTACGACACTTTGGGCAACTACTCATGACCATACAGGCTTCGCCCCGCGACATGTCACCAGGGTGTCTCCTGTATGGTCGTGAATAGTCTCTCACTCACCCAAAGAGTCGTAGTGTCTTTCTGGTCGCCGCTGAATTTTCAACGTTGAACATTTTCGGCGACCTGTGACGGGTGCCGGCAGTCGCCGAAAAAGTTGTGTAAGTGGGACGGGTCCATCAGTATAAGGTGGTAACTGTGGCAGAGTTCTGTGGCCATATTCTCTCAGTAGTGCAGCGAGGTTTCAGCCTAGACCTTGTACTCAGTCCTGAGGAGCAGAACTTGAACCTTTCTCTTAGAGGCCGCCAAGCATGCCTGATGCCACGTCAAGTCAAGTCAAGTCACATTTATTTATATAGCACATTTAAAAAACAACTCTCGTTGGCCAAAGTGCTTTACATTTGTTATAAGAATAGTATAAACAAACAAACTACATACATAGGTTACACAAAAAAGCTGGAGAAACTCAGCGGGTGCAGCAGCATCTATGGAGCGAAGGAAATAGGCAACGTTTCGGGCTGAAACCCTTCTTCAGACGGATTTCTTATTTCCTTCGCTCCATAGATGCTGCAGCACCCGCTGAGTTTCTCCAGCTTTTTTGTGTAACCTTCGATTCTCCAGCATCTGCAGTTCCTTCTTAAAAACTACATACATATATACATATAGCCCTCACTCAGTGGACGTCAGGAAAGGCTTGGGAGTATAGATATGTTTTTAGTCTTGACTTAAAGGAGTCGATGGAGGGGGCAGTTCTGATGGGAAGGGGGATGCTGTTCCACAGTCTAGGAGCTGCAACCGCAAAGGCGTGGTCGCCCCTGAGCTTATGCCTAGACCGCGGGATATTCAGCCCCAAGTCGGCCGATCTGAGGGACCTGGAGCTGGAGTGGTGGGTGAGAAGACGTTTAATGTAGAAGGGGGAAAGCCCATTGAGGGCTTTGTAGACATAGAGGAGGGTCTTGAAATGTATACGGAATCGCACAGGGAGCCAGTGGAGAGAGGACAGGATCGGGTGTAATTTATTTTACTATAACAATGTTTAGAAGAATACTTTAAATGAAATATAGTAATATATAAAATAGAATAAGTTAGTGTATGCTTTCTTAAAATGATTATTTTTATCAAATGATTCTTCATGTGATTGAGGCCAAGTAACACAATACAGCACCCCCACATGTCATGTTAACAGCATTGTAAAATAATGCTAATTAAAATTTAAATGAGTAATATTTTCCACAAATATAAGCATATTTAGATGTAAAATCAGCTAGTTCAAATAACTCTGTAGTTCCACTGCTAATAAAAAGTGTTTGGTTTTCTTGACTATTAAAATACTTATGAAAGGTGTCAACAAAAAAAAGCTTTAAAGTAAAAAGAAGACACAAAATACTCTGGGATGTGCCCATAAACATTGGTTTATTGCAACCATCTTCTCCTTTTTGTTAATTCAATATTACACATCAAGGCTGCTATTCAGAATATCAGACATTTGATTTAATAACTCATGAAAACTCAATATTTTTGGTTTCTCCCACATCTTACTGGATCAGATGTAATTGGATCCAATTCTCGACCTGTTTGACACAGGCTCTCATCTTACAATTGCTCCCAATATGGGCCTTCTAGGAACTTGCTCCACACATCTGAGGTAACAGAAGACTTTCTGTTGACAGATATCTCTCTTTACTTACAGAATATACACCGGGAAAAAAAATAAAGCATTGATTCAGATCTATTTTAATAAAGGCAATCCCAAAATGTTACTTTGATTGATTGGCAACTTTCAAGCCACTGACGAAAGGGTAAATCTAATCCAATTATTGAGTAAGAAATTTGTTTAAGGTCACATCAGCTTCTGGCATGGAACAGCAGATGGCCTTTTGATCTCATATTTCATTGCTCATATTCAATTACAAGTTGCCCTTGCAAGACTCCATTGCTCTATTTGTGAGTATTAGTCATTGCAAAACACTGGCTAGTATTTAAGTTGGTATAAACAGCCACAACTGTTTTTATTATTTCATTGCAGTTATCTTGTGCTCATTTGGAGCGAAAAAGTGCTGTAATGTCAAAGTTGTCAACATGACTTGAGACGAATTTGGGAGCAGAAGAGCATGCGGCTGCCTCACATACTCTGAGAAATTCTTTGCTCATACATTCCGTTACATTCTGAGACGATTTGTGGTTAAAGGTTTTTGCATTGACGATGACCCAAAAAATAAAGGCGCACCAGTTAGGATTGTCCTGCTAATTAAAGCTTCATTGGTGATTATGATATAATACGATGCAATAGCACTTTATTTATCCCAGAGGGAAATTGGTCTGCCACCAGTCAAAAGACATAGTTACTTTCAGCAATGCAGGTTAACAAAAATACTGGGGACATTCTTAAACAATTACAATTTCCCCTTAATAATTGTGCTGCTGAAAAGATGGATTTTAAACCAGGGTAGGTGATGTGAGGCTGGGAATCATGACACGACAAAGTGACAAGGAGTACATTCAACCAGAGTTGACAACCAGGATGAATTCAGGTCGGTAAAGCTAGTGTCAACCTCTCAAGCTTCAAAATATTACAAAGACAGCGACCCCTCACTGTACCATTCTACAGTTTTTTTTTTAATTGCTGTTTTTTTTCCCTTTTTCCTTCTGCCCACAATATTTAATATGTAAAGGAATATGTGATTCTGTTCCATTCTGTTTGTAGTTTGTTTGTTTGTTTTTTGCACAAAGTCCCAGAGCATTGCCACTTTTCATTTCACTGCACATCTCGTATGTGTATGTGACGAATAAACTTGACTTGACTTGACTCTTATTTTCTTTGTCAATTGGCTTTGCCAACTGTAGTGAACTGCTTCCCTTCAAATAACTGTCTCTCATAAAAGCATAAACGTAACATAAACGGAAGATGTAGCACTACAAGCAAGGACTTGTACTCCGTGGAATGAGTTTGCACAATGGCATTGATGTCAGTGGACAATCAGCATTCTAGTGCTTAAGGCAACTTGTTCCATTTCCAGAGAAGCGTACAATGCCTAGCGTGGGTTCAAAGCCCGACAGCTCTAATTTCCATCAGTACTAATTGGCTAAAACAAATGGATGAATGCAAACAATTTAACTTTGCTCTGGACATAAAGTCTTAAAATAATTTAAACGAACTGGAAAGGGTATTTGTGGAAATAGGAGAGTGTATTCCGGCCCATGTCCATCTGCATTTTGTTAAAAAAGAATGTATTAAAAAAAGAATGACACTCAAATGACTACAACCCAGTTGAATGGCTGTGGCCATCTGCAGCTGGGATACAAAGTTGGCCTAGAAATCTGTTCAGAACCATGGATGTCCTGTCAAGGGATTCGACACCTGCTCCTGCATTTGACTCGGGCAATGTGCACCATTTATGTTATCCCTTTAGTGTAATCTCCCAGGATAGCACCCAAAGCTTTCCTTCCTCGTATCTTGTGGCGTGCCAGCCTAGGGCATGTGGCAGATTATTAGGACTTTATTTCTTAATGAAAAATGTTGCTCTTGCACTCCCACTGTGTTGGCAATTCCAACCACACCAGAAAATGGGACTCAGAGACCAATGACAATGTTTTTATTGGTAATATAATTGAAGGAATAACTGAGGGAGCTCACAACGTGTGGGATACTGTAATAGAGGCTGTCGCGTGCAATGGCGGGGGAACTCATTCATTCCATTGGTGGAATGCATCAGCATTGGAAAAACAATGTCAGGAACCCAGCACCAACAGTAAAGCCACAATTCAGTGAGTTTATTGACCTGACTAAAGTTACAGAGACAGGAATAATCTCTGACTTGTTCACATGCTCTGCTTATATCTCAGCTTTTACTCGACTCCACTGTTCATGTTCCTTCATTTTCCTCCAAGACAATATTTCAGGTGGACATTTTTCCATCACAGTCAAGCATCAGGCAGCATCTCTCCATTGTGTATCTGTAAGAATTCCTCTACAACATACCTTATGTGTTCGTGCAGAGTAAACAGACCACTCCACCCTAAGTGAATTCAATGGTCAGTTCCATTAAAAACACTTACCATAACAGAACTCCAACAGCTTCCAAGGGATCAGAAATATTTCCATCTTGGCTCAGGAAGCCAATCTTAACATGGACTTTCGAAGACAGAGTATTCCGAATAATTGATATTAACTGAGTATCATGTCTGGAGAGGGATTTTGGCCACCAGGGAGATGTGTTTGTTGCCCTCTTTTGGGATGACACTTGGTCATTGGACCTTGTCTTTTGCTCTGACTTTGGCAAGCATGCAGCTAATTCTCTGACAAGACATCCACCATTGATCACTACATTTTGCACATGCTCAATGCAATATCAGCAGCCTTCGTCTTCCCATTGGGAAACAGGTTATGATAGTACTAGATAAGGGGAAGGGAGCATTTAAATCTACTGCAAAAGCTGCCACAGTGGTTCCTAATCATTCATATAAGCTACTGGATAGCACAGGGACTGAGTTCATTGAAGAATTATTTTTTTTTTTGCTCCGCATTTGGAGTTGGTGTTTATCACTCTAGCGAAATGAGGGTGAGATTAATGTGGAAACACAAGAAACTGCAGATGCTGGAATTTTAACGAAAACACAAAGTGTTGGAGGAATTCAACAGGTCAGGCAGCATCTTTGGAGAGAATGGACAGGTGACGTTTCGGGTTGGGACCCTTTTTTCAGACTGATTGGAGTAAGTGAGAGAAAGCTGGAAATGAGAAGTGATGGCAGGACAAGGCCCGGCAAGTGATAGGTGGTGAGGGAGGTGTGATTGGGAGATTGGTGGTTATTGGTAAAGGGTGGAGGTGAAAAATAGATAAAAGGGTGTCAGATAAGGAGAGAGAAGGAATGAAATGTAAAGCCGGAGGGGAAGGGATTACGAAGGAGTGGAAAGAAGGTGGATTAAAGGGAAAATGGGGGACAGGTACAGGAGATGAGTGAATGAAAGTGGGGAAAGGAGCAGAGTGAATGGGGAGACTGGGAGAAGGTGGGGGAATTTAGAGTGTAGTAGGGTGGGAGTGGGGAACAACATCTGGACTGCAAGAGGACATTTGGACATGGCTATAACTGCAAATGACTGCTGGGTGTATTACAAAGGGAGGGTTAACTTAGGGGTGGTTAGTAGAGCTTTTGGTTATTGGACATGAATTGCTCTCTTTCCTTTGCACTTGCCACTGCCCAGTGGTGGTAATTGGCTCCCCCCTCATTTACGCTGAAGTCACTGGACATGTAGGAGTTGGTCAAACCTCTCTGCTCAGTGATGTGTGGCAAACTCCCCCCTTCCCCCCCCCCCCCCCCCCCCCCCCCCCCCCCCCCCCCCCCCCCCCCCCCCCCCCCCCCCCCCCCCCCCCCCCCCCCCCCCCCCGCCCATGGTTTGGACAAAATAAGCTTTGCTTGAAGGTTCTAATTATTTGCCTAGTAACATTTCTTGTGGCAGAACTGCAGTCCATAGGGTCTGACTTGCAGCTGTGTGTCGGTTTACTGATACAACCCCCCCACAGAAGATAGTCCAAGTCACTCAACTGGTCAGCTTGGAATATGTGGAACACAGTAGACAGGTGAAGACTGAGATCATGGGACCACCCAGACTCGTTACATTTATTCAACTGGCAGCAGAAACAAATAAAAACAGCAGCAAAACCTGCTTATTTTAGACAAAGTAAACACTACAGAGGGATGAAAAACACCAAAGATTCCCCACAAGTAAACGAGCAGTCTGATAGAAACATAGACATAGAAACATAGAAATTAGGTGCAGGAGTAGGCCATTCGGCCCTTCGAGCCTGCACCGCCATTCAATATGATCATGGCTGATCATCCAACTCAGTATCCCGTACCTGCCTTCTCTCCATACCCCCTGATCCCCTTAGCCACAAGGGCCACATCTAACTCACTCTTAAATATAGCCAATGAACTGGCCTCAACTACCCTCTGTGGCAGAGAGTTCCAGAGATTCACCACTCTCTGTGTGAAAAAAGTTCTTCTCATCTCGGTTTTAAAGGATTTCCCCCTTATCCTTAAGCTGTGACCCCTTGTCCTGGACTTCCCTAACATCGGGAACAATCTTCCTGCATCTAGCCTGTCCAACCCCTTAAGAATTTTGTAAGTTTCTATAAGATCCCCTCTCAATCTCCTAAATTCTAGAGAGTATAAACCAAGTCTATCCAGTCTTTCTTCATAAGACAGTCCTGACATCCCAGGAATCAGTCTGGTGAACCTTCTCTGCACTCCCTCTATGGCAATAATGTCCTTCCTCAGATTTGGAGACCAAAACTGTACGCAATACTCCAGGTGTGGTCTCACCAAGACCCTGTACAACTGCAGTAGAACCTCCCTGCTCCTATACTCAAATCCTTTTGCAATGAAAGCTAACATACCATTCGCTTTCTTTACTGCCTGCTGCACCTGCATGCCTACCTTCAATGACTGGTGTACCATGACACCCAGGTCTCGCTGCATCTCCCCTTTTCCCAATCGGCCACCATTTAGATAATAGTCTGCTTTCCCGTTTTTGCCACCAAAATGGATAACCTCACATTTATCCACATTATACTGCATCTGCCAAACATTTGCCCACTCACCCAGCCTATCCAAGTCACCTTGCAGTCACCTAGCATCCTCCTCACAGCTAACACTGCCCCCCAGCTTAGTGTCATCCGCAAACTTGGAGATATTGCCTTCAATTCCCTCATCCAGATCATTAATATATATTGTAAATAGCTGGGGTCCCAGCACTGAGCCTTGCGGTACCCCACTAGTCACTGCCTGCCATTGTGAAAAGGACCCGTTTACTCCTACTCTTTGCACTTCCCTGATGTGTGAAATTAGTGCACACAACCTCTCTATAGCTGACGAGGGATTCTTCCAGCTGCCGGGCTCAGTATTTGGTGGGAAAGGAATATAGGAAAGGGGTCTATCAGAATCCATGAGTAATGTATGGACACGTGATGGTCAGCATGAACATTTTGGCTGACGTTATGGTTTTGGCACCATCTCACTCCATGACTCATTACTTCAAACTCCATCAACATGTCTTTCTGCAGCCAACACATCTATGATGTTCACCATGCTGCCTAGTGCAGCTGCTGCTGGACTTATGCACTTTCCCTGCCCAGTGCTTGTTCACCTCAGCGAGCTGGTAAAAGGTAAAGCAGCACCTTGCAGCAGAACTTCCACTTCGCCTGTTTAATTTCTTTCATTCTATCTATATTTGAGAATAGAAGCTGGGATGTAATGTTAAAATTGTACAAGGCATTGGTGAGACCAAGTCTGGAGTATGGTGTACAATTTTGGTCGCCCAATTATAGGAAGGATGTCAACAAAATAGAGAGAGTGCAGAGGAGATTTACTAGAATGTTGCCTGGGTTTCAACAACTAAGTTACAGAGAAAGGTTGAATAAGTTAGGTCTTTATTCTCTGGAGCGCAGAAGGTTAAGGGGGGACTTGATAGAGGTCTTTGAAATGATGAGAGGGATAGACAGAGTTGATGTGGACAAGCTTTTCCCTTTGAGAATAGGGAAGATTCAAACAAGAGGACATGTCTTCAGAATTAAGGGACAGAAGTTTAGGGGTAACATGAGGGGGAACTTCTTTACTCAGAGAGTGGTAGTGATGTGGAATGAGCTTCCAGTGGAAGTGGTGGAGGCAGGTTCGTTGGTATCATTTAAAAATAAATTGGATAGGCATGAGAAGGGAATGGAGGGTTATGGTATGAGTGCAGGCAGGTGGGACTAAGGGAAAATAATTGTTCGGCACGGACTTGTAGGGCCGAGATGGCCTGTTTCCGTGCTGTAATTGTTATATGGTTATATACAGCTAAGGTGAAACCAGTTAGTTTGGAATGGGATGTTTAATCTTAGTCCTTTTACAGAGAGTCGTCTGGATGAGAGTCCACCTGTCAGAGAAGGATAACACTCAGCTTATAAACAGTATCGAAGGCTATTTAGAGCTGATTACTTTCTCACTGCAGAGATTGGCATATCTGTAAACTATTATATTTTTAAACGTAAGAGGTTACTGGTCGAAAACAAAGTGGGCAGGATGAGCAGTCTGCTTTACTTCCGACTCAACAGCTTCATTCTGCAGTGTGAATGATAATGCCTGTTTCAACAGAGCCATTTAGTTCAAGTGGCCCAGGAAACACTCATTGCACATAGCTCACACCTGAGAGTGAAATACAGATCAATATATCGGTGGAGACTCTGCACTGTAACTTCACAAATCGCCGATCAAGAATGTTGCATTTAAACAAGTTCAACATTTTCAAACATATCGGATTTGTTTCCAAATTACTTCTCTGCTGTTGGGGGTGAGAAAAAGTCCCAGCATCGCTGAGAAGCACTTTTTGTCCTCAGATCAGAAGCCCAGCAGAGCTCTTTCCATTATGGATAAAGATATATATATATATTTGTAACAGCTCCAACGAAGCTAATGGTAGGAACCATGACTGGATGGATGGCTATCTGTAGATACATATAAGAAAATTGCAATTTAATTTGGATCACCAAACCATTGAATTGTATATTGTAGGAAGGAACTGCAGATGCTGGTTTAAACCGAAGATAGACACAAAAAGTTGGAGAAACTCAGTGTGTCAGACCGCATCTCTGGAGAAAAGGAATAGGTGACGAGACCCTAATTCATACTGAGAGTCAGGACAAGGGGAATCGAGAAATCCAGATGGTGATGTAGAGAGAAATGAGTGAACAAATGAATATCTCCCTACATCACAGCTCATATCTCTCGTTTCCCTTTCCCCTGACTCTCAGTCTAAAGAAGGGTCTCGACCCGAAATGTCACCTATTCCTTTTCTCCGGAGATGCTGTCTGACCCGCTGAGTTACTCCATCTTTTTGTGTCTATCTATTGAATTGTATTAAATTTTTCTTAGACACCTGAAAATATGGGAAAAAAAAAAAAAATCTTCCAGGGAAAATATCCAGAGTAAGAAATTGTCCCAGCCTGGATGATATGTGACTCCACACCCACCCATGTGGTTGACAGCTAACTCCTCAGCTCAGGGACAAACAGGGATGGACATTAAATGCTTTTGTTGGCAGTGACAGGCATATTCCATGTGAATAAAATAAGAACAGTCTGTGTTATTCACACACACAGCACTCTGATCACTGAGACATGGGACACAGTTCATTTTATGTTCGTATGTTTATTTTTGCTTGCATTACGCTTGTTATTAAGAAAAAACTAAAACGTTGATAGCTGTCATTTGCAAGGTGCAGAGGAGCAATCCAAAATGCATATATTTAAAGAGGGTTTCAATTCTGTCACTCTTATCAGCTGCTGCAGAGTTTAACAATGACTTAAACACAGTTTGGTTCTGCAGCTGACTGGCAGTTCACTTAATCAAGTGACACAATGATAACAGCACATTGGAAAATAAAGTAGGCCAGGGAGATAATGATTGAAAAGACGAAGTGTGTTGTCCAAATTTATCAATCAAGCATTTTTTTCTGATGTAAGACTCGGAGTGAAGGGTGAAAGTTGATTAAAAATAATTCTCGTTACTATTCATTTCAAAACAACAGAATATGACCACTTGGTTTTTCTTTCACTTATAGTCCAACATATTTAATTAAAAAAACCCAGGCACATTTTGAATTATTGATCTTAATGTTTCAAAAAGAAGCCACCTCCGTGTATATTCTCTTCCATGTTAAAAATATTGATTGCTTATAGAAACATAGAAATTAGGTGCAGGAGTAGGCCATTCGGCCCTTCGAGCCTGCACCGCCATTCAATATGATCATGGCTGATCATCCAACTCAGTTATACATAGAGGTTGATATTTTTCACTTTTTATTTTGGCTCAATGCAAGGGCAGTGTTTGCAGTTTGATTCAAGCGACACAAGCTCGCTGTATTTTCAGTTATTAAGCAATTTCTGTCAAAATGTGCATCAACCTTCAAGCACTATTTAGTTTAGTTTAGATTAGTGTAGAGATACAGCGCTGAAACAGGCCCTTCGGCCCACTGAGTCCATGCTGACCAGCGATCCCCACACATTGACACCACACTAGGCACAAATTTACATTATGCCAAGCCAATTAACCTACAAACACAGTACATCTTTGGCGTGTGGGAGGAAACTGAAGATCTCGGAGAAAACTCATGCAGGTCATGGGGAGAACGTACAAACCCCGTACAGACAGCACCCGTAGTCAGGATCGAACCCGGGTCCTGATGCTGTAAGGCAGTGGCTCTACTGCTGTGCTACCGTGCCACCACTAACAATGCAAAAATGGTCAACTTGATAATAAAAATCAATGCATAATCAGAGTCATATTCCCTTATTTGCTGCAGTGTACTAGGCCAGCACCATCATTTCACCAACCTGCACAATCCACACACAAGTGGGATTATCCAGCAAATGCTATACACTTTTGGAAAAACCCATAGATTATTCCTGAAGCAAAGAATGAAAATATGATTTCTGTATTCATGGCAAGCATTAAAAAAACAACTGTTTTTCAAGTAAGCCTTTGGGGGTGTTACCCCAATTAAAATAGCAAAAGGACTTGAGTATAGGAGCAGGGAGGTTCTACTGCAGTTGTACAGGGTCTTGGTGAGACCACACCTGGAGTATTGCGTACAGTTTTGGCTCCAAATCTGAGGAAGGACATTATTGCCATAGAGGGAGTGCAGAGAAGGTTCACCAGACTGATTCCTGGGATGTCAGGACTGTCTCATGAAGAAAGGCTGGGTAGACTTGGTTTATACTCTCTAGAATTTAGGAGATTGAGAGGGGATCTTATAGAAACTTACAAAATTCTTAAGGGGTTGGACAGGCTAGATGCAGGAAGATTGTTCCCGATGTTGGGAAGTCCAGGACAAGGGGTCACAGCTTAAGGATAAGGGGAAAAATCATTTAAAAACCGAGATGAGAAGAACTTTTTTTCACACAGAGAGTGGTGAATCTCTGGAACTCTCTGCCACAGAGTCGAGGCCAGTTCATTGGCTATATTTAAGAGGGAGTTAGATGTGGCCCTTGTGGCTAAGCGGATCAGGGGGTATGGAGAGAAGGCAGGTATGGGATACTGAGTTGGATGATCAGCCATGATCATATTGAATGGCGGTGCAGGCTCGAAGGGCCGAATGGCCTACTCCTGCACCTAATTTCTATGTTTCTATGTTTCTAAAATCAAGGGATCCGAGCTCCTTCCTATATTACACATTGAACTTAATATTTAAACTTAGGTCCCCAGAGGTCAACAGATTTGGAACAGCTTCAGATAAAATACGCATAAAACATTCTCATTGTAAAAATCCAGGGATGCATTAAAGAAAATGTTAAAACAAAATTAATTGATTCACATAAACACCTTCATCTGTCAAGATATACTTTCGTCTTTTAAGATATACTTTTATCCTTTACAACTTCTAAATTGAAAGAAAACAAACTGAACAGATGGTTATCATTACAGTAATTGCTTAGAAATTTGTAAAGAGGCATAAAGCAGATGTATTTTTACAAGTGATATGAAATAAAAACAACAGAGGTGTAATGAAGTAGAAAAACGGAGTCCCAAAAGTGATAGGTCTAAGCAGAAGGAAATGGATTTCAATTGGCTTCACTGTCACAAGATTTCAACGAAACATAAGCTTCGTGATAAACTTCAACGAAACCAGTGACAGTTAATCTTTTTATAGTACTTTGTTTGGCAAGTTAGATTTCAAAGATAAATTTCTCAGTGTTTTGGTTTGCAGAGTTACAGGTTAAAGGCTATTTATTATTGTCAGATCATTGATAGATTTGCGTATGTGCCTTTGGCAGTTGCGGGCTTTTACAATTTGTTTTTGTTTAATTTACTGAGATACTCGGATGCTTAGCAAGTCATGGGCAGCCAACCACCATTAACGGCAGAAAGGTTTGATGACAGTCCTAAAGTTCATGTGGGATAGGAAGACGAGGAACTGATTAATTTGGACTAATTCAGGCTAAGAGCGACATTGATAACTCCTGACTGAACATAGAGTCAGAGAGTGAAACAGCGTGGAAACATGCCCTTTGGCCCAACTTGCCCAACATATCCCAACTACACTAGTCCCACCTGCCTGCTTTTGGTCCATATCCCTCAAAACCTGTCCTATCCATGTACCTGTCTGTTTCTTAAACGTTGGGATAGTCCCTGCCTCAACTACCTCCTCTGGCAGCTTGTTCCATACATTCACCACTTTTTCTGTGAAAAAGTTACCTCTCAGATTCCTATTAAATAATTTCCCGTTCACCATTAACCTATGTCCTCTTGTTTTGATTCACCTGCTCTGGGCAAGAGACTTGGTGCATCTACCCAATCTATTTCTCTCATGATGTTATACACCTCTATAAAGTCACTGAATGCATCTGAGCACTCATCCCCAATTTCTGCATAAAATTGGACAATGTCTTTCTTCTTGAATGGATGCCTTATTGCTTTGCTTAACAAACAAGTGGTTTGCTTGGTAACCTTTGGTAGCATGTCAAAGCTAGTGGGGCATCATAATATCAAGGAGAAGTAGCGTCAGTTCCAGAGGGATCTACTCACTGTGTTCAGTTCTGACAATATCAGGACTAAGAGGCTCACGATAAAATGATACTTTTATAATGCTGATAAATTTGTCATCAAAAAGAGTTTCTGTTTTTTAAACTTAGAAGGAAGTAAGCATTGGGCGTTCAGATCCATTGTTATAACCTGGTAGGAATCACAATTTAAGAGCCAAGAGCAGACGCAAAATGCTGGACTAACAGCGGGACAGGCAGCATCTCTTGAGAGAAGGAATGGGTGACGTTTCGGGTCGAGACCCTTCTTCAGACTGAAGACCCTTCTACAACACTGTCTTCGGCCCACCGAGTCCACACCGACCACTGATCACGACTTAGTTCAGTCAATGGCTTGAGTAGGATAAATATATTTCCAGCACTTGAACTGTGATTACTGCATTCACATGTGAGATGAAGCATGGGATGTCAAGTGGGCAAAAAGACTGTCCTTGGCGGTAAGTGCGTGAAGATCAGGCAGCAACACGAGTTGCAACAATTCCTTACAATAAGCCATGATCGTCCTCAGCATGGACACCCAATTAACAGTCTCCTATCCCCAGAGAATATGCTTTATGTAAGAGATACGCAGGACATATTGCAAATTGTCACAGGTAAGTGTCTGATTCAATAGTTTAAAGGGTTGGCAGAGAGATTAGCAACAACAGTAACACGGAAACGCCCTGTGATGCGTAATAATCAATCTTGGAAGGGCTTTAAATCAAAGGCAGACTGCACAGGTGGAATCACACTGGCCATGCCTTTCATAGTTCTGTTGTGTGATATCCTAAGGTGCGTGAAATGACACAAAGAGATTTTAAATGCCACAGGAGAATATCGGAGTGCTGTGAAACCTTTCTAACTGCAAACCCGTGTGAATGCAGATCGCACAAATATTTTGACTAGATGTCAAACCAATGTCCCTCATGTTGTCCCTTCCAAGATCAATTGTGGAATGCTGTTGTCACTGGTGAGGACAACATTCGTTACCCATCCTTAATTGGTCTTGAGGAGAAATGCGGCAGTCCATTGGGCATTTCTGAAAAGGCTGTGCTATGACTCAGACCCTGCGGATATGAATGAATGTTGATATATTTCCCAATGATGTAAAACTTGGATAGGAATCTGCAAATGGTGGTATAACTACTACTCTTGTCCTTCTCGGAAGCAGTTTTGAGAAGTGCATTTGAGATAGAGGGAGGGCGGGAGAGTGGTGCAGCTGGTAGTGCTGCTGACTTAACAACGCCAGAGACATTGTAAGGTGTCTGGCCTTGATCTTGCTGCTGTCTGATCTTGATATGTTCACCGTGTGACCGTGTGGTTTTCCTCCAACTGCTCAGCTTTCCTCTCATATCCCAAAGACTGGAGGTGCGGACGTTAATTGGTCTGTAAAGTGCCCCACGTGTGTAAGGAGTTGATGTAAAAGTGGGATAACTAAGAACTCATGCAAATGGATGGCATAGACTCAGTAGATCGAAGAACCTGTTTCCATGCTATATCTGTCAATTAATCGAATAGAAACTGTGGTGCGTTATGTAGGTGGTAAACACTATATTCATGGTGGAGTGATATAGTGAGTGAATGCTTACAGTAATGCATTGGGTCCCATCAGGTAGGGTGTTTTGTTCTGAATGGTGAGGATTGTTGACACAGCTTCACTCAGCTAGAAATGTTTCCGCTCTGACTTGACCCTTAGAAATTGTGGAAAGGCTTCAGAGAGTAAGGAGGCGAGATTTAGCTGCAGGATACCCAGCTATTCCGACTGTCTATCTTCCCTCTCGACACTCAGTCCTGATGTAGGGTCTCGACTTGAAAGGTGAGGACCAGGGGAAGTCTGAAGTGTTGCGTCTGGGGTTAGGGGGAACGAGAGCAGAACCACAGGACACAGAGGGGACACGGGAGAGGGATCCGTCTATGACAGCTGGAGGGAACCATGTTTACTAAAGTAACACGGATGTCCTGGAATATAAAGCCTGTAAAGAATTCCAGTGAAGTAAAGGAGTATTTACGGTGTTCCATTTTTAAAAACAAATAGAGCAATTATCAAACTACCATAAAGTACTATTTCGCTACAAATGCTCAGGTTCAGATTATTTCACAATGGTGACCAGAACCCTGACAAGACCAGCTTTGCTTTACTGCATAACTTTATTACTGCGTACCTTGAGTCTGAAGAAGGGTCTCGACCCAAAACTTTACCTATTCCTTTTCTCCAGAGATGCTGTCTGTCCCACTGAGTTACTCCAGCTTTTTGTGTCTATCTTCAGTTTAAGCCAGCATCTGAAGTTCCTTCCTACATACCTTTATTCCTACTGTGATGAATCCTAACTATTTGCAATCTCCTGTTGGCCACGAAGTTCCACCAAGAACATTTCTGAAAATGTGCCCATGAAGATGTACAAAGGATAAAGAACATTTGGCTGTCCTCATCATTCTTAAATAACATAGTTGATTCAACATCACAGTGAGGAACAAGTAAAAAACTAAGAACATTATTTCTGTTCTAAAAATATGTTAGTGATGATGGGTCTGTTAAAAAATAGGAAAACGAGGCAGGGTATAAAATATGCTTTTTATTATTCCTGTGAATTTGAAAATATTCAAATGTTCTGATGTGCACACTGATAGCTCAATTGTTGAATTGGAACAATGTTCTTTATTGAATTAGACCAATACACCATGAGATATTTTATTGAATCAGTCTATGAGAATGCAGAATATGAAAGGGAGCAGTTCAAGTATGAGAATTTAATGTCTCATACACATAATAAAACAAGGGAGTGAAATAACTAATCATTCTAAGGAATGCTACTAGGGGGGCAGTCTAACAATTAAATACAGATGAGCTCATTTGTTTAAAACTAAAAGTAAAGTAATCTTACGGAGATCAAGCAATAAAATGGACGAAATACAATCGGCCATGAAATGCAAGCTGAATAAGCATTTTTAATTGTCTGATCTCCATAAGTGCTCCGAAGCTGCTATTCCTTTATCCAACTTCCAGCTTTGCACATATGGAACTGTTTGTGTTTCAGTTATTTTGGATTATAAGACTGAAATGCATTTTAAGCTGATGGCTGTTATATATAAATGCAAAGCCTGCTCATGTTGAAATAGCGGAACGTGAGATCTTTAGAGCAAAGGCCAAAAGCTGTTGCTCAAAGTCTAAGCAGTCAAGATGAAGACACCCGTTGGATTAAATCCAATTTTCAGTAAACCCACGCACAACTTGCAAAAAATCAACTCGGACCTGCAGCTCTTATTGCCAGAATTACCACCCGACTGGACAATCCTGTTCCGCACCTGTTTGAACAGTGGGACCCACAGAGAGCAGTTCATCACGTGACATAACACAGTACTGGGTAACCAGCAAAAGGGACAACCTTGAAGGGGCAAGGAGAAACTCAGCGGGTGCAGCGGCATCTAAGGAGCGAAGGAAATAGGCAACGTTTTGGGCCGAAACCCCTTGGGTGACTTAACGTGGTCGCTTCAGCCGTACGGCCTCGCGGGGCCGGTCCCACTTTGATCGCCGGTGCCGTATGGAGTTGTGCGGTGCTGGTCCCGACATCGCGCGGAGCTCCGGAAAACTGACAGAGTTCAGAAATTCCACGTGGCAACGGCCTGCCGGCACGCAGCCGCATTGAGACCATACGCACCGCCACGACGGGCGTGCGCAGCGTCTCGATGCAGTACGCAGCATCTTGACGCCGTACGTCACGCGCGAACTTCCCGCGGACTTCGCTCAAACTTCACGTCACTCACTCGACCTCCGCGTGGCCCCCGCTTCCAGTTTGGTCGTGCTTGTTGCATGCAGTCACATGCTCATGGGACAGGCCCTTTAGATGCTGCTGCACCCGTTGAGTTTCTCCAGCACCTTTGTCTACCTTCGATTTTCCCGCATCTGCAGATCCTTCTCAAAAACCTTGAAGGGGCAATCATTATTCGTAACTAATATTACCGGAGCCCCAGCACAGAGAGATAGGTTACAGCATATCTTTAAGAATTCCCATTTCTATAAGGACATCAACCCCAACGCTGCGTTGTCTGTGTCGGTGATCAGTTCAATAACGGATGGGAAATGAAGAGAATCAAGACGCCATCCTAACACCATCACTTGAATATATTTGCACATGCAAGGTAGATAAAATGCTGGAGAAACTCGGCGGGTAAGGCAGCATCTATGGAGCAAAGGAAATAGGTAACGTTTCCCTTCTTCAGACATCTTCTTGCACATGCAAGATTGCTTCTGCATTCAATGCAAGAGTGAGAAAATGAAGGGGAAACCAGATGCAGGAAATCACACAACTTGTAAATTATATTGGGTCTCTTGGGCTAGAATATTGCAATGTGCCCGAATGTACTTTACTGAAATGGTGTCAAAAGTCGAGGATCTGCACCAGTTTTGTGTGAGGTCAGTTGTCGCGACCTGGTGCCAAGACCACAACCGCTCTCTCAATGTTAGCAAGATGACGGAGCTGGTGATCGACACAGGAAGGGAAGTGGCACACATGCACACACGACGGCTCCGAAGCAGAGATGGTTGAAAGCTTTTGTTTCCGAGGAGCAAATCTCACCAGCAACTTGTCCTGGACCATCAATATTTACGCAACGACCAAGAAAGCACACCGATGCCTCGACCTCCTTACAAGGCTTAGACGTTCAGCATCTGCCCCCACTACTCTCACCAACTTCTACAGATGCACCATAAAAAGCATTTTATCAGGATGCATCACAGCTTGGTTTGGGGTCAGCTCCATCTGAAATCACATGAAATTGCTGTAATTTCTACATGGTGAAACCAAAATGTAAAAAATGATCTTTATTAAAATCTGACAATGTGCACTTTAACCATATGTGATTTTTTTCTATTACATATCTCAAATTGTGGAGTACAAAGGCAAATAAATAAATGATGGGTCTTTGTCCCAAACATTATGGAGGGGACTGTACCTCGGACCCTGGAGACCCTCGGACTATCTATAATCGGACTTTATCTTGCACTAAACATTATACCCCTAATCATGTATCTGAACGCTGTGGATGGCAGTGCTACATATCATGTGCTACTATGAAGAGTGGGTATGTCAGCAGTGATACAGACCAAGGTAAGATGGGCTGAGCTTTGCACGATGTGACAATCTTTCCTTTCGTGATTGAAACAGACTATTTAAAAAACAGAAGCAATGAATCATTCACCTTTGCTCCAAACAAATGTTGTATGTCTTGGTGTGGCTAGGAGTGACTGAAGCAATTGGTGGGAAATTAGTAGACAATGAGGTTGTATGATTTAAAGGAGACATATGTCCTGTAATTGCAAAAGACGTTTAGAAACAATAACATTCAATGAACTATAGCAAGGCAGATATTAGTGCCAAAAATGGCAGCTTTAGACATCCAACTTCAGCGTTACCAAAGGAATATTCAACTGCATTGTTACTCCATGAGTTGTATGTGGAAACATA
This sequence comes from Leucoraja erinaceus, assembly GCF_028641065.1. NCBI lineage: Eukaryota > Metazoa > Chordata > Chondrichthyes > Rajiformes > Rajidae > Leucoraja > Leucoraja erinaceus. The sequence continues at coordinate 5,261,606 of NC_073399.1, read as the reverse complement.
CGCTGAAGATTAAAATAAAGAGCTGCTGTCAAGGCGTCTGATTACACTGCGCTGTTTCAGTTCTACAGAGGAACATTGCCCCGTTTCTGGAGCGAAATACAAATTCAAGTGTTTTGGGGTCAAATTGTGTTATTCCAGAAATTTGTGTCACAAACCACAATTATGAGATTGTTCTTTTTTTCCTGGAGGCCACTCATGTAATGATGTCATTCTTAACGCAATATTCATCTTGGCTGGTTGCCACGAGGTATTAGTTCAAAGTGCAAACTCAGTCCAAAGACATTTCAAAGGAACTGCTCACTCTGTGACAGCATGAGTTGAAGGGGGCTTCCCTGATCAGAATCCAGCACTGGGACTTGAACTCAGCCTGGTTACTTTTGCGCAGACACAGACGGGTGATTCTTCGGTAAGTGTCTACTTTGAAGTTTCTGGAAACCCGAAAATAAAACTTAAATGTTTGCAACTTTTAAAGTGGTTTCACATAGATGAACATCTCTACAGCAGGATCTTGATCAATTACCTGGGTGGGCTGAAGAATGGCTGATAGAATTTAATGCAGATAATTTGAGGTGTTCCATTTTGGGAAGTCTAACATGGGCAGGACCAACACAGTGAATGATAGGGCTCTGGGGTGTGTCTTAGAGCAGAGGGATCTAGGAGCATAGTTCCTTGAAGGTGGAGGTGCAGGTAGGTAGGGTGATCTAAAAGGCTTTTGACACATTGGCCTTTATTAGTTATTGAATATAGAAGTTAAGAGGTCACATTACAGTTGTATATGATGTTGGTGAAGCCGTATTTAGAGTATTGTGTTCATTTCTGGGCACCATGTTATAGGAAAGATGTTGTCAAGCTGGAAAGGGTACAGAGAAGACATGAGAATGTTGCCAGAACTAGAGGGTGTGAGCTATAGGGAGACGTTGAGTAAGCTGGGACTATTCTTTAGACCTGAATTTGCAAGTGCCAGGTCCATGACTAAAGCAGTCCAGCGAATATCATCACTGTGAGGCTGAATGCATGCCTGGTTCATGTTAAATAAATCATGGACATGGAGGATAAATGATCAATTTATGTGAAAATCAGAAAAATATAGATATGGAAGTCTTAAATAAACAAAATATTCTGGAATCCTTCATCGGGTCAGACAGCATCTGCTGAACGAGATTGTCGGTAGCTCTCTCTTTCTTTCTGGATCAAAACTGGACAATTCTGCCATCATCCGCCAATTCTACCATCATCATTTAGGCTCGGATTTTCTTATTGTATTCATTTGGAATAAGCTGCTGGGCATGTCCGAGTGCCTCACTGTAAACCTCACATTACACAGACGAAGAACAGCTAGAAAGCAGTCCTGAGCTACTATCTACCTCATTGGTGATGTCCCCCTTGGACTATCTTTGATCAGACTTTACTAGCTTTACCTTGCCGTAAACATTATTGCCTTATCATGTACAGTATCTGTACACTGTAAATGGCCTGATTGTAATCATGTATTGTCTTTCCGCTGACTGATTAGCACACAACAAAAACTTTTCACTGTACCTCAGTACACGTGACAATGAACCAAAACTGAACTGAAGATGTATCGTGTGCTTATAACTATCCTTATTAATCCACTCAAACTCACCAGAGATATTCCCTCTGTTCTATCCATCTGCCCCCCATCTTCTCTACTGCTGAAAATTAACTTATTTTCACCCTTTCATGGATCTGAAATATAAACTGTTTCTCTTGCCACAGATGCTGCCTGACCTGTTGACTTGCATTATCTGTTTTGGTCAAATTAAGTACTGCTTGTGCTATGAATTAACCACTGCATTGACCCTGAAGTTGCTTAGCTCCATGGATGAAGCTAATGTACCGCACTCACCCATATAAATCGCAGTGAAGCAGATGGGCCAGCTAATTGTAAAATATATATTTTAAATAATTTGTACATGGTGTTTAAAAATGACACCACTGAGTTTCCATTGTGAAACCAACCATTTTTCAGCAATAGATACAATGTAGTTTAACTGGCCTAAATCAAAGTATAAAAGTATGAAGTACAGAAAACATACTGCCCAAACCAACCAGACAAATTAGGTCCACAGCAGTTCTTTTTTGTTTCTAAAAGGGTCTGCAGACACCTTGAACACGGTACTTTAAGAATATGTGGCACTAAGACACTACACATGCCAGTATGTGTTTACATTCACGCTGTAGAGGTTTAAATAAGCATGGGTTTCCACCAAATACTTTGTGCCTGCAGGCTGATTATTTAATAAACAGTGGACAGGTATTACAATATTTACCTAACAGTTCATGGTCTTTTTTAAAGTCTTCCTTTCTCGGTTGCATTAATTTCCTGTATCTGACACTTGCAACATATTAAATGTTGCCAAGAGATATTGCTGCTTCATGGAAACCAAAACAAAACTCAAGTCTGTTTTGCCTCCCAATTTTAGCGCCTAAGATCAGAAAAGTTTATTATTGTATTAAAAAATTATTTGGGGAATGGTGATTAGCAGCATCTGAAGTGACAAATGCCACGATGTATATGTCCATTCAGTGTCTGATCGCTGACAACTCTCCATGCGATAACATCCTACAATCCATGGGTAACGGAAAAGCAAGAAATAGGAAAAAAATATATTTTTTAAAATTATGCAAAAGAAGAGGTATTTACTCAATTCTAAAAGTTATCAAACAATAAGGCGCTAAATGGAAATTGATCACAATAAAAAGTGCAAATGTCCTGACATGGAACCATGTTATTTCAGAAGGGCATGCCTGAATTTTGACCAGATGAGTGAAGATTTATGACAGAAGAACAAAATAGGATCTTTTAAGGAGTAAGATGAGCAGATCTCAAGATATTGACCTTAAAATATGTATTATGTCTATAGCAGACCAGGATGAAAAGTACTGTCAAGCCATTTACCACACGTGTGTACAATTTTTGAAAGTGAAAAACATTTTTCAATGCATTCATTATAATGTTACTCACTAGTAAGCCAATCTATAAAAAGTGAATAATAAACGGAACAAATTGTGAGAGTGGTAATGTTCATTGTTTTAGATTTGGAGATGTGAGGGTACGTTTTTCACACAGAGGTGAATATTTAAAACTGCCAGAGGAGGTGGTGGGAGCAGATACAATGACGATATTTAGCGCACGTTCGGACAGGTGATTGGGGAGGAAAGATGTACAGGAATGTGGACATAATGCAGGCAAATAGGATGAGTATGGATAGGCATCGCAGTGCATGGATGAGGTGCTGCAAAAGGGCCCATTTCTTTGCTCTATTATTCTATGTTTTAATGCTCAAGTCAAGAGTGTTTTATTGTCATTTGTCCCAGAATGAATTTTGTATTTTCAGGGGCACAACAGAATATGTAAACAAGAAAAGCAAATTCCCAGGTTCCACTGATGCCACTATTCAGAATAACAAAATATGATGAAATGCATTGTCTAGTTATTGTGGCATTACTGACCAGGTCAGTGTCAGTGTCCATCAAGGCCAACATTATTGTCCATTCCTGGAAGTTCTGAGTTGTATTTGTTTGCCTATTACAAGGGCAGTTAAAAGTCAAACATGTTAAGGCTCAGTCATGAGATGGTTGAAAGTTCAACCTACAGCATAATTTAGCATATTTAGAATATTTAGCATAATTTAGCATAATTTAGCATATTTGGAATATTTTTTTAAGGCAGCATCATTTATAGAGCTGGAAGATCCCAGCACATAGCAATAATACCACACAGAACTGCTGCTATCTCTCAGCTTATGTGTTACCAAATTGTGCCCAAACCTGCCTGAAGCTCCTCATTGCTCACGGCCAGGCTGGGCGGCAACACTCGGCTCCTCATGAGATGGGTTGCTGGCAAGTTACCCAGAATCTCCTCATTCCACCAGCACCGCTTGGACCTTGGAAATGTACAGCAGGTCCGCTCATGTGGAAGCTGAGCAGTGCTTGTGAGGAACGGAGGCAGTATAATTAAATAAGTTTGTTTATACCGAAGATAGACACAAAATGCTGGAATAACAGTGGGACCGGCAGCAGCTCTGGAGAGAATGAAACGGTGGCGTTTTGCGTTGACCCCTTTTTGAACCAGCATCTGCAGTTCCTTCCCACACAAGTTTGTTAAACATAATTCCTTAATATTATATTTGTTATTTTGTTTTAAATACATATTTAAGATTATTTTTCAGATCATTTAATTTATTCATTGTTTTTTACATGGATGTTAGGTACTATAAGTCTGTTCATTTAGAATGGAGAGGATTAGTCAAAGACTTTCAAACATAGTCCTTGACAGTTACCGCCAGTAAATTGGACATTTGTACTTTATGCAAGGATTGTTTTGATCTCCATAACCCAGAAACCATTTTGAATTGAAGTTGCTTCATGCAGTAAGTAGACAGTAGTTGATCTTGGAGAGGTAGATCCATACTTTACAGCAGAGTCAGTGATGAGCAAAGGCAACTTACTGCTGGCAGCACGTCCTGGTCCATGCTATCCAGAACTTAGGAGTTTCATGGAATGTATCTTTAGCTTTACCTGGTTTAGCTCAGATGCAATGGTTCAGTTTAGTTCAGTTGAGTTTAGTTTAGTTTAGAGATCCAGCATGGAAACAGGCTTATCGGCCCATCGAGCCTACGCTGATCATCGATCACACATTCACACAGTTCTATGTTATCTCACTTTGGCATCCACTTCCTGCAGAACAGGGGCATTTTTTTTACAGAGGTCAATGAACCTACAAACATACACATTTGGGATGTGAGAGGCTATTGGGGCACCCAGAGGAAATCCATGAGGTCACAGGGAGAATGTGCAAACTCCACACAGACAGCACCAGAGGTCAGAAGCGAACCTGTGTCACTGGCTCTGTGAGGAAGCCGCTCATCCAGCTGTGCTGTGCTGTACTGTGCTGCCCAAGTACTGATGGATTGGTGTGAAAGTGAGACTGTCATTTCCTTCATCCCTGATGTGTTGAGAATAATCCCAAAGGTTCCATGGAGTTGCAGACTAAGACAGATAAAAACAAAATGCTTAGGAAGGAACTGCAGATGCAGGTCTCCAGTTTCCCTCTTCCCTGACTCTCAGTCTGAAGAAGGGTCTCGACCTGAAATGTCACCAATTCCTTCTCTTCAGAGATGTTGCCTGTCTTGCTGAGTTAGCATTTTGTGTCAGAAATCAAAATGATATTGTACTTATGAACTGGCATCAAGGTTACATGTTATTGCAAAAACTCGGTAAAAATCAATGAATTGGACTGGGGAATGTGTTCGGGGGAGAAAGAACAAGAGTTAATAATCAAAATTGTGAATTTGTGGAATTCCCTGCCACAGAGGGCAGTGGAGGTCAAATCACGGGATGGATTTAAGAGAGAGTTAGATAGAGCTCTAGGGGCTCGTGGAGTCAAGGGATATGGGGAGAAGGCAGGCACGGGTTATTGATAGGGGACGATCAGCCATGATCACTATGAATGGCGGTGCTGGCTCGAAGGGCCGAATAGCCTCCCCCTGCACCTATTTTCTATGTAAAATTCTAACCATAACAATTGCAACTTAGAAGTGTTCAAATGCGCATTTTGAAATGCTGGTGGATTTCAAAGTTTTTTTATTCAAAAGTCAATGGTGACGAATAAAGTTGACTTTGACTTTGACTTTGGAATTTATAAATTCTTGATGTGTTGAATTGCTGGACTACAATGGTTTGCATCTATGTGTGAAAACATTTGGCTGTGAAGAAACGAGAATGCAAGTACCTTGGAAAATCTATGATTGTTCAAACTGCCTACATTAAATACAACTGATTTCCCGCAACTGTTTTCACTTTTCAAACTTTCCTAACTTTATTCTCAATATGAAACAACATTCTCAATTACTTTAAAACTTAGAACGTACATCCGGAACATAGGAACTGTAGTTGAATAGATATATGTCTACCAAATTAGTATAGTTAACTCCCCAAAACACTGATGTAGTGATTAATGTTTAAATAATTTCTTGGTTCTGAATTGGAGAGTGATTTGATGAAGGCATGATTGTCTTCAATAAGTGACTTCAGGAATATTGTGTCTGGCTGAACAAATGGTAGCTGGATTCAAAAACTATCGTTAAAAAAAATCATAGAGATGCTGGAATCTTGAGCAAGGCACAAATTGCTGGTGGAACTCAGCAGGTCGGGCAGGATTTGTGGAAGGAATGGATAGATGACGTCATGGGTGGGGATCCTTCTTCAGAATGGTTAAGGACAACAACCTTGAATTTGCAGCTCTCACCAATGGTGCAGACCACGAATTGCACGTTGAATTCCTGACTCAGACCACAAGCTGGCAGTTAATTTAGAATCAAAACATATCAGACTTCAATAAAGAATAAATTGCCATTGCCAGCTGCCATGAGATTTTCCTGTTTCTTTAAGATTTCAATAAGAAAAGGGGGAAATGGCAATTCAGTTAATTTAGATTGAATTACCTATTTACTCCCTAAGCAAGAAATCGGAAAAGAACACTTCCCATAGATTTTGCAGGTACATCAATAAATTGCATCCATATAAAGACTTTTATAACCATATAACCATTACAGCACGGAAACAGGCCATCTCGACCCTTCTAGTCCATGCCGAACACGTATTCTCCCCTAGTCCCATATACCTGTGCTCAGACCATAACCCTCCATTCCTTTCTCGTCCATATAATTATCCAATTTATTTTTAAATGATACCAACGAACCTGCCTCCACCACTTCCACTGGAAGCTCATTCCACACAGCTACCACTCTCTGATTAAAGAATTTCCCCCTCATGTTACCCCTAAACTTCTGTCCCTTAATTCTCAAGTCATGTCCCCTTGTTTGCATCTTCCCTCCTCTCAGTGGGAAAAGCTTATCCACGTCAACTCTGTCTATCCCTCTCATCATTTTAAAGACCTCTATCAAGTCCCCCCTTAACCTTCTGCGCTCCAAAGAATAAAGCCCTAACTTGTTCAACCTTTTTTACCTTAATACTTAATACAGCCACAGCCTTTGCATCACAATGGATAGCATTTCCCGTGATTATTATTTCAGCAAATGTTCTTGGTGAAGCAATTATATGTAGGTGCCATTAGCAATAGACTGATGCACCTCATATAGAATTTTGTACAGTTATGTAACAGCATATTGACAGAGGCTGCTCTGGAATCAATTCAAGAGTAGTCCAAATAAGATGAAATGGTAAGTACAATCAGGCATGTAAGTAACATGTCGATTAAAATGTCTTACTGGATGTTTACTATAAGCTATATCTGATGGAGATACATTTGGAAATAATTCAAAAAACACTCACAATATGATAAGAAATGAAAATACGGAGACGTGCAAATCCTGCTGTAAATTCAAAATCCATTACGATGAGTTAATTGGGCTCGAAGCTTTATTTTGATTGAATTCAAAATGGATACTTAAATAAACAAGGAGCTGAACAAAGTATTCTCAGCCTTCTGCAATCGATGAGACTTTATCAGTTGTCAAGCCTTAATAGGAAATGTGGTGATTTTTGTAAAAAAAACAATGGCAAAGGTTACATTTAACTATTTAATCAGTGAATTGATGAAAAGGATCATTGGACTTTGAGCCAGATGGTATAGGTACAGGTATCAAGTACGTGTGTGTGTGCAATGTACGCAGGTACAGAAGGTACACATATCAAGTATGTAGGTGCTTGTAATGCTTCCGACAGTAGATTTGTACATGGATATAATAACATTGTCAGGATCACAGGTTACGATTTATTTTTGATGCCAGTTGATTGGTTGGGCTGACAGTGAAACCCTGATTATAATCAATAGCCAAAGGAGTTGAAGGTAGACACAAGAAGCTGCAGTAACTCAGTGGGACAGGCAGCATCTATGGAGAGAAGGAATGAGTAACTCCAGCTTTTTGTGTCAATCTTCGGTTTGAACCAGCACCTGCAATCAGTGGCGGACTGGGTCTAAAAATATTGGTTGCCAGGAGACAAAGGGGGCCCACTTCATCAGGGGCCCACTTGCCATCGGGCAAGCTGACACCGTGGCCAGTCCGCTACTGCCTGCAATTCCCTCCTACACACTGAAGGAGTCGGTCCACTTGAAGTGGAAATATGGTTTATTTAAGGCATTTTGTACTTATAAATCCAGTTTCACATCTATACTAACTACAATTTCTGCCAATGTCGTGGCTGTTACTCTCGTAGGATGGATATTAAAAAGAAAAGTCTCAACATCTGGTAAAAAAACGTAATTTGGGGCATGGCACCTAAAATTTCTAAAGCAGATAAGCCGCTCTAAATAAGCACTGGATAAGGGATCTGTACTAGTTCCGTCCATAACATTTATGAATGATTATCATATTCATATTGTATGCAAGGTATGTGCATGTGCACCGTAAATCTCAAGCCTTTAAACCATCGTTGCATAACAACTACACTATTTCAAATTAACCACAAATTTAAAAACACCGTTTGCCACTATAGTAGGAGCTCTTGAGATGTTAATCCACAGGATAGGCTCACTTTAGCCTTTCCTTGGAGAAATGGGCAGAGGCCAGAACAGGCACAGTTTCTGACAGAACATGGGACAGTGAAATGTTCAAGGTGGGCATCCAGAAAACAACAGGGTCTTGAGAAATAAACAAAAGGCTGAAGGAATTCAGCAAGTCAGGTAGCATCCGTGAAGGGAATTGGATAAATTCAGCCTTGCCTGCTCAGTTCCTCGTCTTTTCTTTTTGCTCATAATTCCAGCATCGGCTCATTTTTTGTGTCTCCAATGAAAGGCTTGGATAGAGTGGATGTGGAGAGGATTAGTGGAAGAGTCGAGGACCAGTAGCCATAGCCTCAGAACAAAAGGATGTTCCTTTAGGAAGGAGATGATGTGGAATTTCATTAGCCAGAGGGCAGTGAATCTGTGGAATTCGTTGCAACAGAAGGCTGTGGAGGCCAAGTCAATGGATATTTTTAAGGCAGAGATAGATAGGTTTTTTGATTAGTACGGGTGTCAAGGGTTATGGGGAGAAGGCAGGAGAATGGGGTTAGGAAGGGGAAGATAGATCAGCACGATTGAATGGTAGAGTAGACTTGATGGGCCAAATGGCCTAATTCTGCTCCTATTACTTATGACCTTATGAACAGGATGTTATCAGGTGGTGTGGCAAATGGGCCGACTGTGCTCAGCCACTTATTAATTTTGTGGGCAGTGAATCAAATTAGCTGGAGACTGGCTTCGATGTTGGTGGCGATCATCAAAGGGAACTGTGATAACCCATCCACTGACTGGCTCGGTGTGCGTGGAGAAGATGTAGGCCAGACAATCCCTTGGCTGCCTTTCAAACCAAAAACATGTTTATCTTAGGCTTGAAAATATTCAATGATTGAGCAAACCCTGCTCTCTGGAAGAGATAATTCTGAAGATTCATGATGTTCTGAGAGAAGATGTCATTCCGTTTCTCCACTTTGTGGTGACTCATGTTCTCAAACTACGCCACTCGTTCCAAATGCAACACGAGGGGAACTATCGTGACAAAAAACAACTAACTGACAAGCTCCCCCAAAATCCCACACGTTTCATCCCAATGAGGCAAGGCCCAAACATAAGGGCCTGTCCCACTTAGGTGTTTTTATAGGCGACTACAGGGGACCAGCCTGTCACCACATAGCCACCGTGGTGTCACCTGTATGGTCGTGAGTAGTCTTTGTCGCCCAAAGAGTCGTAGCGTTTTTCTGGTCACCGCTGGATTTTTGAAATGTTCAAAACTTTTCGTTGGAAGTCAGTGTCCGTGGGCTTGACGTAGCTTGTCTTCTCCTGACTTAGGTGGTGTTGTAGGTTGTTGCCGGGTGCTGACTTGGGTGAATTCCCTTGGCGACTACCTACGTCAACCGGCGACAGGTGCCAGCGTGAAGAGAAGTCTTCAGTTGGCTTCAGTTGTTGCCGACAGGGTCGTAGCTTATCGCAGGTGGAGATTGGTTGACTTTGGTTGTGGTAGGTTGTCGCCTGTGTGGATATAGGTTGTCATAGGTGGACATCCTAAGTCGCGACAATTGGGTCGCCGGCGGTTGGTAGCTTGCCGTAGCTACACGTCGACTAGGTGGTAGGTTGTCGTAGACATTGTCGTAGGGGGGGTCTAGTCGCTGGTTTTTCAGCGACCTGCTACGACAGTCGCCGAAAAAATCGCCTAAGTGGGACAGGCCCATAATTCTCCTCACAGGTCAACTACTTGTGTTCTAGGAAGCACCTAGCTCAACTTTCACCTTGAATAAGGAGAGAAAAATTGTATGAGACCAATGCACATAATGTACATTACAAATAATGTAATGTACAGTGCAGGTAGACAGAAAAAGCTGGAGTAACTCAGCGGTTCAGACAGCATCTCTAGAGACAATGCCGGATTTACGTATAAGCTAAACAAGCTATAGCTTAGGGCCCCCACTTTCTAGGGGGCCCCCCGAAAAAATTGATGGGCCTCGAGGTCTAGGGGGGCCTCCGGCCAAGGCAGAACACCTACCGTTCAACTCTGGGCGGCCCCCCCCTCTCTATCTCTCTCTCCCTCCATCTCCCCCCGCTATCCGTGTCCGGGCCGCCGGGCTCCGCTCGCTCCTCATCCGACGGCACGGCAGGCCGCCTTGCACATGCGCACAACCACGGCCAGCACATCATCGGCCGCCCTGCGCATGCGCACTGCAACGGCAACTGGTCGGCGCTGGGCACTTGCTCCCTCGCTTTGAATTGTGGGAGATTTGGCCGCCATGGCTGTCCGGTCGTTGGGGGCCTCACAAGTGGAACAGCTCAGGGCCTCTCTTCATCTAAATCCGGCACTGTCTAGAGAAAAGAAATTGATGATGTTTCGGGTGGAGACCCTTCTCCCTAAACATCACCTATTCCTTTTCTCCAGAGATGCTGTCTGACCCGCTGTGTTACTGCAGTTTTTTGTGTTTATCTTTGGTTTAAACCAGCATCTGCAGTTCCTTCCTGCACATGAAATGCACAGTGCATTGGTGTCAGTAATGCAATGCGATATCACAAGGCCAACATTCCTTTTGCCTTCTTAATACTTGCTGTGCTTACATGCTAACTTTCTCCATGTATCTCTGAGATAACGATTATGAAAATCCGTGAATGATTCAGAATGCATGTACGGAGATCTACATTTTTAGAGTATCAGACCATGCAAGATAACAGCAGAACTGTTTTTTTGCTGCCATAATATTCCTGTTGATAACAGCGGTAGCTCATCAAGATAACATCAGGCCCCCCACGTGCAGGCCACCAAATTGCCAAAAAAATCATTGCATTGTCATTATGCGCTAAACAACATTACTTATTGCAAGTCTGAAACATTTAAGATTTCTGCTCAGTCAACCAACAAATAAGTAAAAAACATTCATCCATTTTTAGCCGTAATATGTACTAGACTAAGTGGGACCCATTGGGTCCCATGTTCACACGGGAGGGCTGGTCCCCCAATGCAACTATTTCACCCCTCCACCAATTCCAATAACAATGGCCAGTGGGGGAAGGGGGGGGGGGTGGCTTTCTGGAGCACTAGTATGGGTGCTGTGGCCGAAGGCACAAACAGAAGCAAAGCCTCAGGCATGGTCAAAAGCCAGGGAGTACCAGAGACTAGTACAGTGGGGGGCATGATGTGCAGCGGGGGCGAATAGATTCTTGGGCTGGCCTGCTCTAGACCTCGGTACCTCCAGGAGCAGCTGACCAGCTGGTGGGGACTGGGCAGCTCAGGGTCAGCAGCTCAGGGGTGGTGGGAGCTGGCAGCTCAGTCACTCAGGCCACCGGTGGGCTGGGGAGGCAGAATTGGCGATATGTGCTCCCTCTTTCGAGTCCCTGTCAAAAGGCGAGCAGCAGCATTCTGAACCAAACTGGAGACGAGCCAGTGAAGAACGGTGAAGGAGCGCGTTACAGTAATCCAGCCTAGATGTAATAAAGGCATGGATTACTGTTTCAAAATGCTGCCGCTCGAGAATGGGCTTCACCTTCGCCAGCTTCCTTAGGTGAAAGAAGCTGGACTTAACCACCGCGCATATTTGGCGATCTAATTTAAAGTCACTGTCCATCCTAAAACCCAGGTCACGGACCTAAATCAACAAATGGAGGTTCACGGCATCCATTGGGATCAAATAAAATCACCATTTTCAAGCAGAGTGCAGGGCCACCAAATTGCCATCAAAAAAGACATTTTACATTGTCATTATGGGCTAATAACATTACTTATTGCAAGTACATTGCAGACTCACAATTCAGTTGATTCGCAGCTTAGAATCAGTTGTGGACTCTCCCTCGCGATCTTCCAGACTGACTGACTCATGTCCAGGCACCCGAGGTTTATAGTCCTGCCACCCCCCCCCCGCCACCCCCCCCCAAGAAGGGGCGTTACCTTCATCGTGGTGATTGACAGGACGAGAGGACCAATCAGCTGATCTCAAGATTTTTTAAACACTCATAACTTTTTTATTTTTCATCGATTGAACAATCCTCGGGGCCGCCTCAGCAGAGGAGGACTGTGAGTAAGATGGCCAAAACTCATAGCGATACATGGTAGCGTTTTTTCAAATAGCACACGAGGGTTTAACACAATAATACAGCGCACAACAGTCCAGGAAGTGGTCAAGATCAGAGACGACACTTTTAGTTACTGCATGAACCAGGGTTCAGGATTAGTGGCAACCTCGCTGTCCATTGAAATGTCCATTTTTTGGGTAACAGCCCAACCACTCCCCACTACCACACACACACTCTCCTCCAGTTTGCCCCCACACCACCCCATTTTCCGTGTCCACCCAGATGTGTACCCATTTCTCCCCACTATCCTGCCCTTCTCCTTGTCACCTTCCCTACTCCATCAATATCCCTTCCTCTGTCCTCATATTTCATTCCTCCTCTCCTCTTAATGCGTTTTAACTTTGTCCACCCATCTACCAAATAAAATTCCCTCACCTGTATCCACATATCACTTGCCATGATTTTTCCCGCCACTTTTCCAGCTTTTCTCCCCGACAATTATTCAGACGAAGGGCCCTGATCCGTATCATCACCTATCCGTATCCCCCAGAGATGCTGCCTGTATCATTAAGTTACTCCAGCAATTTGCGTATTTTGTTCTCAGAGCAGTATGGTGGCGTAGCGGTTGAGCTACTGCCTTACAGCTTTCGAGGAGATTCAGAGTTTAGACTTCCCAGTTCAATCCACGGCGACTACGGGCGTTCCTCGTCTGTATGGTGAGTTTGTACGTTCTCCCCTTGAAAGGCCTGCGTGGGTTTTCGGTCTGACCAGCAGAGACTTCGGTTTCCCAATAGAAAACACCACAGTCCAACGGCAGCGTATAGGTTTGTAGGTTGATTCAGGAAGGGTCCTGATCCGTATAAATGTAAAATTGTGTATCATAAAACTGAATAGTGTTAATGTGTGGTGACCGCTGGCCGAGGTGGACTCGGTGGGCCGAAGGGCTCGTTTCCGTGCTGTATCTCGAAACTAAACTGAAAAGTTCAATAGTTCTTACCATGTGTTTCTTTCTCAATGTCTTCCTCGTTGTGTCATCATCTGACCACTAGTGGGAGTTGATAACAATGGAACATATATGAAACCTGACCTCCCACAAACCCAGGACTACTGCATCTTTAAAACAGAAAAACCAAAGGATGCTGATTTATTCACCGACATGAAACATGACTGACAAATTATTGAGTTTTCTGTCATCCGTAAACTCAATTCTTGCTGCTCAATTGACGCTGTTAATAACAGGGTGAGGTCAGTATAAATTCGATTTCAACCAGTATCTGCAGTTCGTTCTGACACATTTTGCATATAAATTACTTTGGTTGGATGCCGCTAACCGAGTACAACATTGATTCAAGTTCAAGTTCACATTTATTGTCACATGCAACAATTGATGCAGTGAAATTTGAGCTACCATACAGCCATACGAATAAAAAGAACACAAAACACGATGTGGTTGAACATAAACATCCACCACAGTGGAATCAACATTTCTCACTGTGAGGGAAGGCAATAAAGTTCAGTCATCTTCCTCTTGTTCGCCCGTGGTTGGGGCCTTGAACCCTCCGCAGTCGCCACTACGGACGACCCGATGTACAGGCCTTCTTGCCGGCATGATCGAAACTCCGGTGTTGGAACGGAATGGAACACCCTCTGTGGCTTCGAGTTTCCGAATCGGCCGCTTCTTACCGGTGATCGCACCTTCCGAAGTCCACAGGCCCCATTGGATGGAGCTCCAACACTGGTGATCCTCAGCAAAAGATCCCAGGCGTCCGCGATGTTAAAGTCAGCGTCACGCCTGCGGCTAGAAGCTCCGCAGACCACAGCTCCACAATGTTAAAGTCAGCAGGCCCAATACTCCGGAGCTGGCGATCCCCAACAAGGGATCGCCTCACTCCGCGATGGTAATTCCACGCTGCGCTTGCTGCTGAAGCTCTGGGCTGGTCTCCGGTTGGGGGGGGGGCAAAGATGCGACTAGGAGAAAAGACGCATCTCCGTCCAGTTAAGTGACTGCAAAACTGTGACCACACAACTAATTATATTTGCGAAGCTTTTCAGTATGGAATTTATCCAATTGGCTATATACAGTAAATCTCCAAATCTCCAAATGCAGTAAATCTCCAAATGTACATTTAGTTTATTACCATTTACCCTGGTGACTTAGTTGAATGTACCTGCGAAACTGCTGCAAAATTTGCTGTTAACACAAATGTAGATTGGAATGCAGATTGTAAAAAGATCTAAGTGAAGCTGCAGGGGTGTGTAGATGTTAAATAAGTTAGCAAGAAATGGTAAATGGAGCTTAATGTGAGAAAATGTAAAAATATCAATTTTGGCAGAAAAATTAAAAAAAAAAGTTATACATGGCCAGAGTCTGCAGAGCTCAAAAATGCAGAGGGAATTGGATGTCTTAGTGTACGATTTGCAAAAGGCTGGTTTGCAAGTTTTGGCTAGTATGTTCAGCAAGTAATTAAGAAAGCCAACAGAATGTTACCGTTTATTGCTCAGAGAATGGAATACAAAAGCAGGGCTTCAGTTATAATAGGGCATTGGTGAGACCACATCTGGAAGACCATGTGCAGTATTGGTCTTGTTATTTAAGAAATGGTGTTAATTCATTGCGCACAGTTTATACCAGGTTTATGAGACCAATGCCTGGAATAGGCAGATTGTCTTATATGAAAGTCTAAGCTTGGAGCCGTTGGAACTTAGAGTGAGAAGAGCCTTGATTGAAATGTAAATGATCTAGATGGATGGATCTCGACAAGATTGATGTTGAGAAAATGTTTCTTCTTGTGAGAGAATCTGGAAGTACGGCTCACTGTTTAGAAAAGAGGGCATGTCCATTTAAGACAGAGATAAAGTTATTTTCTTTTCTCAGCGAGTTGTTTTTTTTGGAACCTTTCCACAGCATTGGAAGCAAAGTCACCGTACAATTTTAAGGCAAATGTAGGTAGACATTTGATGAGGGGATGAAAGGTTTTGCAGGAAAGTGGGAATGCATAGTTGGGATCACAGTCAAATCAGCCATGTTATTACTTAAAGGTAGAATGGCCAAATGTCTGTCTTTTGCCAACAATTTGTCTGGTCATGTGCTTTACTGTCATCTCCTCCACTGTTATCATCAGTTCACATACAATGTTATCTACAGCAATCTGGAGAAGAAACTCCCCAGAGACAAACTCTTCATGCTGGATGAAGATACCGCTGATCTAGCAATGTTCCATCAGTTCCATCTGGTCTTAATTCCTTACTCCACACCTGGCTTTCAGATGGAATACACCACATGCCAGTAGATGTCGAAAGCTGCACAATCCTGACCACAACTGTTTTCTACGATCCTTGGGCAAGCATTCCAGTCTTTTTCCTCCCCCACCCTCCAAGATCATTTATTTTTTATGCATTCTTAGGTACACGAACAATAGGACTGGTTCTGCTAAAATTTATATCACTCCAATGGTGGGGGGCAGCTGTTGGTTTTATTAACAGCCTGTCAATACTGTAGAAATAAGCCTCAGATGACATTAACATTACTGAGTCCCTCTCTAACCAACCACCTGATGGGAATATCCTTTGCTGAAATATTGCTTGGTGTTCAGTTAAGGAGATTCAATGGTGTTAAATGTCATCTATGTATATCAGTGAAGAATTCACAGGTTGGCTATAAAACCAGTAGTAACCCATACTATTAGCAAGTGATAAAAACAATATCAAATCATATCAGGAAGACCAAGTAAGCAGACAGTGTCTATGAAATGTCAAATTGTACAATAATTGGTGGTAAGATTTTTTTTATTTCTTAAAACTTTAATTAAGATAAGGATAGGAAAAGTCTAGAGATATGTGCCAATCTTAGATAGTGCATCTTCGATGGCATGTACAAGATGGGCCAAAGGGCCTGTTTCTGTTTTGCATGAATCTATGACGCTATGACCCTCTACCCAGTGAGACGCATATTAGATGCACAGATCCTTGTCTGATTGCCGATCTATATACAGTTTTATAGTAAATATCATGGATATTTCTCCAAACCCACAGCAGCCCAGTTTAGTTTTAGGAGTGTGTCTGTAGGTTGGTATCATCAGACTAGTATGTGTCACCCACAGATCATGCCAGTTCATGACCGAATGGCATTGACACAACAGAGTGCAGCAAGATCAACAAGAGCAAAGTGTTTACCAGCATCAGCCACTTTAGGAGATTTGGTGCAATGACCCTTAACGCAACATTGCTTTGCCACAGGTTAGGTAGAATGTCCATGTTAATGCCCTCCCAGTGGAAGTGGAACTGGGAGCAGTGGAGTCGAGGTTCTTGGTTCTTGGTTTCTTGGTCCTCCAAAATATTCCAAATGGAATTTAAACTGGAGGTGGTGAAACATAGAAACATAGAAATTAGGTGCAGGAGTAGGCCATTCGGCCCTTCGAGCCTGCACCGCCATTCAATATGATCATGGCTGATCATCCAACTCAGTATCCCGTACCTGCCTTCTCTCCATGCCCCCTAATCCCCTTAGCCACAAGGGCCACATCTAACTCCCTCTTAAATATAGCAAGTGTATAGCAAGTAGAACAGTACCAGCCAAGCAAACCCTGGTCCCCTGACACTCATCATTACGCCCCCCACCCCGGAGGACATCACAATCTCTTTGCCCCCCTCTCTCCACGGCCAAACCTAGGGTGGATCCTGACTGACTTCCACAAATCTATAGAAGGGCAAGTGTAAGGCAAAGAGATTTGGACAAGGGTGATGAAACCGTGGGCCAGTTACCAAGTGACAGTACATAGTGAAAAGGAATCTCCAGGGGGAGATCACTAAACACCAGAGGGCATGTGAAGGGAGGGCTTAAGCCAGAAAGGGTTTTTGGGAAGAAAGAGCTACGATAAATTTAGTTGACCACGCTTCTACACCACAACATGCAAGATTGAAGATGAAATACTGATTTCCATTTATATATAAGCAAGTTACTGTTTCCAGTCCCCACCACCAAAGCGCATCATAATTAGTTTAGTTTAATGATTGATGCCACAGCATCCAGAACCAACATCATTGTTGGGCATGTGGAGGAAGGAACTGCAGATGCTGGTTTAAACCGAAGATAGACACAAAAAGCTGGAGTAACTCAGCGGGATGGTCTCGACCCGAAACGACACCCATTTCTTCTCTCCAGAGATGCTGCCTGGCCCGCTTAGCTACTCCAGCTTTTTGTGCCTAATTATTTGTTGGGCATAATGTCCCTTCACGGTGCTGAGGCAAATGCATGCCTTAACGAGGGAGCATGTGCAAACTCCACACAGACAGCAGCAGAGGTGTAGGTTTGAACCAAGGTCTGCGTGCTCTACCATTCTGTCTCCCCATCGCTGCGAAACAGGATCTTATCCTTGTATATCCACAGTGCTCGTGAAACATCATTAAACACCCTAAACTGTGAATGTGGTTAGAAAACAAAAATACAAGCAAAGTGTCTAATGGTAGATTTATACATACACATCATAAACCAGAAGAATTCACACCTCAAACAAAAGTCTGGAAACAATATTAAATATCCTCCATTAAACAGCATGTGTTATGTGTAAGACTCGTTACCTTCCATTAAACTTCATGTTGGATATTCCTGCAGATTGAAAACGGTTCCTAAATGGAGTAAGGAAGGGAAACTGCTCACATTTTACTAACAGCATCAATACCAACAACGCTGTTCCTTTGACAAATTCTCACTGCACTTGGGCCAGAAGTTACTTGCGCTCCAACCTTCTGTGCACCGGGACGTTACGTGAATATCTAGTGCCGTTGCAACCCCCCCTTTATTGTTCTGAGAGTAGTTATCCATTCTTCATTTATATACAGAGTTGCTATTGTGTTAACAATGTGAAGATTACCATGAACCTGAACCCCAACTATAAACGCTCAGCAAAACACTGTCGTTACTGAAATGTGATGGGTTTTATGCTCAGATGCCAGACAGACCCATTCAGGTGATTTATTTTCCACCGTTGCTGTATTCTATAACAGCAGATTACTTGAAAACCACTTGTTACTGCAGTGCAAACTTTCAACAATATATTGTTAGTTGGGTGCCATATTTACTTTGATCTGACCTTATCCACTTCAGGGTCAGTGCAGCCAACTGCAGACCACATGCACGATCTCAGCTATCCCAGCTGCTACCCCCATCTATAAATATCTGATTGCTCTTTCATGTTTCCAAGTTTTTTCTTTCCAAAGGACTCCTGCTCAGTATTTGGAAAAAGGTCATAATTGACAGTCTAGAACAACTGTTCCACAATAACCCTGACTGGCCTGACGCAAGGGCAACGACATGCCAGTGAGACGGACGAGAATTTGAGGACTTTGAAAAATGTATCTGGGTGACGCTAACATAGACCACGGAAATGATTCTCCCGCTAGAGGAAATGACATTACAGTGAGATGAGTGACATAAACTGAATGTGGACGAGTAGGCACCTGACAGAACTGGAACGAGGAAGGTCCAGATATATTACATGTCTTCCATAACTATTCCTCAGAAGGTATAAATCGAGCTTGTGTGACAGTGTATTTCCTGGCTGATCTGCTAACAAGGGATAAGTAAATTCAGTATTTTTTTCTCAATCATATTCAGAGATCAAAAAATCATGGTTGTCTTAAAAAAAGGGAGAAAATCATCTTTGGTCACAAAAGATATCCATGAGGCTCAGGCTCTGAACTTAATAGATGCTGGAGTCAACTCAGCAGGCCAAGCAGCATCCCTGGAGAGAAGGAATGGGTGAAGTTTTGTGACATAACATCGCCCATTCCTTCACTCGAGATGCTGCCTGTCCCTCTGAGTTACTCCAGCATATTGTGTTTATCTTCAGTGTAAACCGGCACCTGCAGTTCCTTCCTACACATTTCGTCTGAACTTAATATCTCACTACATTCGCTTCAACAGAGCAAAAGGTGTAGATGTAAGTAATAAGTGGCCGGTTATGTTTAATATGTTTAATGGTAGTAACTAAAGACTACATTTATTACCCCATCCATTTACCACCATTCAAAGCAAAGTAAAGCACTCCATTACCCAAATTGGTGAGCCACGGGCAATATTTAATTCTGAGATTCACGAAAGGAACAGAGAAACAATGTCCACAAAAATGCTGGAGAAACTCAGCGGGTGCAGCAGCATCTATGGAGCGAAGGAAATAGGCAACGTTTCGGGCCGAAACCCAAAGGAAATAGGCAACGTTTCGGGTCGAAACCCGGAAGGGTTTCGGGCCGAAACGTTACCTATTCCCTTCGCTCCATAGATGCTGCTGCACCCGCTGAGTTTCTCCAGCATTTTATGTGTACCTTCGATTTTCCAGCATCTGCAGTTCCTTCTTAAACAGAGAAACAATGTCAATGGGCTTTCAGGCTTTGTTTCTGTGGCTTCCTGTCAAAGCAATTGTTGCAAATTGGGAGACATTTAATATTACCCACAGTAATGTACTCAGACTCTTTTGCCTGGTCTCCCAAATCTAAAGTATACATAAAAGATGACGTGTTGAAATCAAAGACAAGCTGCTTTGTAAATAAGCCGTGGCATAATGTTTACTGAGTAAGCGGGAATCGGTGCCCTTCATCGTTCCGGTATAATTTGTTATTCATGTCTTTTGTTGGCTATCTGAAACAATAACAATCTGTTTTTGAAACTGTTCCCCTGAATTTTCTACACTGCTGTTTCAAGTTATGTTGGCATCTGCACTTAATTCAGTGCCTATATCAAAGTAAGATCAACCTGAGAAACATGGATTTGGATATAGAGTTCACCTTTACATATCGTGTTGGCCACAGAAGGGAAATTCACGGAGACGACAGTGGACTGGGAATTTAATGCAATCTTCAAACGCTGTCGACCTGCATTTTTAAGGAGTGTGATCTTCATCAGACAACCTCTCGTCCTGGCGATAACTCTACTTCAGCCGAATGCAAGTTATCGGCCAGCTTCCCGCAACTTTATTCTCACGGTGTTCCAGCTGGCAACCAGGTGGAAATGAATAGTTTATAAAAGAACTGCATGAGTTGCCCCTCCTGCTGGTTGCTCATGGGAGAGCAAGCAGCTATTTCACTGTTCTGGGAGAACCCCAGATTATCCAGTTCCATGACACCAACAGATGAAAGAGGGAAGAACAGCTAGGAGAAGAAACAGCAAAAAGTGAAAATATCCAACCAGCCCCAAATTGTTGGATAGCAATCACACCTCGTCACTGAAATATGTACACAAAACCGGTTGAAAGTTATTATGGCGGTGAATTACAGCTTTTGGCTTTTGCATAAAGTTCAGTGTAGCTGTTTAAATAAATAAATGTTTTTGGCAAGAGAGTGCTGCACTTAAGCCTTTATAGGTGTACCTGATACTCTAGCTGATGCCCGATTGTCTCTTCAACATGTGGTCCATAGAAAAGTGCCAAGATTAAACCCAAAGTCTTGTTACCTCCTTTGATTCATCTCTGTGAGAGGCAGACCCTGCTGCTCTTCAGTACTCATTGTGGTTCACTAAACTCCCTTATGTAGCACACCACTCAGTCTGCAATAATCCACACTTTGCACTGCAGTCCATGAATGATGGGTTTATGGATTTGGTACAGAACTCCTTTGGTAGAGGGAGTATTGATAGTGTTATCAAATGTTCATATATGTACATTTACACAGACCCTGTACAAAGTTATGAAGATCTTAATAATATGTAATGATTTTATCAAAACCAAAATTAATTGGGTATGTTGCTGTGAATTAAGAATATCATAATATAATTATGAAACATATATAACTATGTTATGTATTAATCATTTAAATATAGCCTGAACTTTAATTCATATATATATATATACACCCTAGCACTGCAAGATATCTTAGGGTAAATATGATAACCAAAAACAGGTGCAAAAGTCATGACGCTGGTTTAATCTGAACCCTTTACTTCCAATGGAGACGTTTAATTCTGTTTGCTAATTACTGTGGTTCATGACTTTCTTTTCTGTTTTAGCCAAGGAGGAACACAAGAAGATGAGAAAACTTGGGAAAGTTAATGGGAATGTCATGAGGATAATCTGTGTTACAGTCATGGAGGTGATGGATGTCCTAAGTATTATGCACAGAGCCTCTTGCCCAGAGTAGGGGAATTGAGGACCAGAGGACATAGGTTCGAGGTGAAGGGGGAAAGATTTACTAGGAATCTGAGGGGGTAACCTTTTCACACAAAGGGTGGTGGGTGTATGGCACAAGCTGCCAGAGGAGGTCGTTGAGGCTGGGACTATCCCACCATTTAAGAAACAGTTAGATAGATACATGGTTTAGACAGGTTTGGAGGGATATGGACCATGCACAGGCAAGTGAGACTAGTGTAACTGGGACATGTTGGCCGGTGTGGGCAAGTTGGGCCGAAGGGCCTGTTTCCACACTGTATCACTCTTTGACTCTCTGACTCATATGAAGGGAGATAAATCTCCCCGACTGATCAGATTTCATATGTTCATAGGAGTGATAGGAACAGAATTAGGCCATTCGCTTCATGACAATTAAATTGACTCTCTCTTGACTAATCAAGTCTACTCCACCATTCAACCATGGCTGATCTAACTCTCCCTCCTGATATCCCCATTCTCCTGCCTTCTCTCTATAAACCCTGACACCCGTACTATCTATCTCTGCCTTAAAAATATCCATTGACTTGACCTCCACAGCCTTCTGTTGCAATGAATTTTGCAGGTTCACCACTCTCTGATTAAATAAATAAATCCACTCTACACAGGCCTTTGACGAAGGACATTTCTCCAGGGATATTATGAGAAGCTAGAGAGGAAATTACAGGAGTCCTGACTAGGATGAATAAAATATCAATAGACACGGTTGAGGTGTTGGAAGACTGGAGGGTGGCTAATATTGTGCCTTTATTTAAGAAGGGCTACAAAGAAAAACCTGGGAACTATCGACATAAATCATGCTAGGTTTAGAGGTATAGACGCCTAATGCGGGAAAGTTGGACTAGCTTAGATGGGGCATCTTTTTTCATTGTACCGCTGCTGGCAAATTCATTTCACTAGTACTTTATGTGCAAGTGACAAATAAAACTTGACTTGACTTGGGTACTGATGTCCAAATAGTGGGAATTGTATATTGTGTGCGTGGAACTTGTGTGTTTTCACAACTGATACAACATTGGAGGTGCCCAGAACCTGTGTATTAAGAATCCACACTTGCACCCACTCTAAATTCAGAACTAGGCTGTGGTCCACATGCCCAGAGCCTGGAAAAGTAATTGGAGTTTATGGACAGACATCAACAATTCTCATTGCTTATTTCTGGTAAGGATCAGGCTGGATGATGTGGGGATTAGGTTGAAATTCAGAGCTAAGTTGTCATGAGTCCATGTGATATAAAATGTGTGTCCAAGAATTTGATGACAATTCAAAGCTTTTCAATGCTTCTCCGAGTAATGCATTAAAGGTTTCGTCCCACAAATAAACGGCACACACAATAGTTATACTAAGAGCAATTTAGAAATGTTCCTATGTTATATTAGCATATGTGAAACAAAAGTGTATTGTGGCCAATTTAATGCACAATTGGCATCAACCTATTAAAATGTTAATCTCTATTAAAATAGTAGGAACAAATAATTTGCAGGATTCCCAATTGCAGTAATGCAATGATAATTCTATAGTGTAGATGCGCTCTCTATATGACTATAAGATATCAAGTTTTCCATTAAACTTATAATGAAGGTCATCTGATGGTTTCAAAGAAATAAATTAAAACAAATAAATATATATTTAAACATTTAGATATTTTAATTTCATTTTCAGTTTGGAAGCGTGTTTTCTTTCCCTTGCGATAATATGTTCACTGTCTGTGTGGGAATATCTCTTTCCAAAGTCTCAATCTTGCCAATTGAGCCAAAATATGTAACCCAAAGACACAGTCTTGTTGCAGGGAACACTGTTCAATGCTGACTTTCCAAATCAAGTGAACCAGGATCATTTAGTGAGATAAATGTCAGATAACATGTGTTTTTATATTTTTCCCTCGTATATTTATTTACCTGCTGACAGGTACCACTTAGCAATACAGTGCAGTACAGTGGATCAAGTTGTCCCTAGTGTGTGTAGATAATGTTAGTGCGCATGGATCGCTGGTCGGTGCGGATTCGGTGGGCCGGAAGGCCTGTTTTCACGCTACATTTCTAAACTAAACTAAACTGTGTATCATTCACAATTGAAGTTAAAACAAGATCTTCACTTCTTCCTCAGAGTGGACATAATAAAAGATCTCAAGGAATTATGATGAAGAAGAACAAGGTGATTATCCTTGGTAACCTGTTTTAAATTTATCCACGCATCAACACTGTAGAAATGAAGCAGGGTTATTCTTAAGAACCACATAGTTTTTAATGGGAGCTTGCTGTGTAGAGATCAAATGTATGTATTAACAGTACGTTGAAAGTACTTAATTGACTAAAAACACAATTCAGGATGTTCAGAAGGTGGAAAGGCACATCTATCTGACTTTCTTTTTCTCTTTTGCTCTTTACGTGCAATTCTCAATAATATCTTACAATACGGTAATATTTCAATCTATCACGCTGTTTTTGTAAAGAAAGAGGAAACCAAAACTTTACTTATTCTCAACAAAGTACAAGAGAAATGCCAGCTGTTAGTCGCACCAGCCCCAACAATGTATGTCTGGAATAGGGAGAAAAGGTGCAAGATGTCAAAATAAAGAGACAGCATGTCACTTTTCCCTTGGTTTACCTAATCTAGAATTAAATCACCAAAATCTATTTTAGTTCTGAAGTGGCCTCTGTGTTTTAAAAGGTTCAAATTTGCTCAAAAACATTGTATGCTTCCAAATGTTTATTTAAATATTGCATTATACGTTCATAAAGCCTTAGAATGTATTCACCTTTGCTACGAGATTCTTTTGCTCAATGCTTTTAAAACATCCTGTCTTTTGATTATGTTTTAGAGTGAATTGTATCTGGAGATTGTTTTTCATGCTCATCCGTTATATGATGAACTGTCCACTCAGCTATTGACGATGGTCTGGCCTTTTCTCAGGTCAAGCCACTGCAATAAGAAAATTATTTGCCATAAGTTTGCATTACCTGCCCATTTTGTCATTGCCACAATTAAGGAGTAGGATTGAATTGAAACTTCAGCGTTATTCACATTGACCACAGCTTACACAGCTTTAATGGAGCGTATACAGAAACTACGTGTAAAGTTACGTTTGTCTGCCAAACTTTGATGAATATCATTCCCACATCATAACTAATGTTCCAAAAACCAGCACCAAACATAAGGTGAACTCACAGTGAGGTGAAAGAAGATGCGATTTCAGCATGAAATATTTTGGTTCAATTCCAAACTGTCTGACCTGTTTTTAAAACACCCATCCTGGCAGCTATTTAAGAAAACTGGATTGGGAATGAAAGCCTTTCAATTTATTATAAGCACAATGTGTGTCCGTTGAGTTTCACCGAACCCTTGGGCATTGGTGGCTACTGGTGCCATCTCCTGGTTCTCCAGTTAATTCATGATTCAAAAGCCTCTTTCAACTAGTAGAATTATACTTTGTTGAATTCTGAATTGGATAATAATGTGCACTAAAGATTCATTTGTTAAATAATTGCCACAGAAAACCTTTGCTTTCAATTAGTTCTGAAGATGGATCTCGACCTGAAACGTCACCTATTCCTTTTCTCCAGAGATGCCGTCTGACCCGCTGAGTTACTCCAGCTTTCTGTGTCTCTCCATGATATCATATGATATCGCTTTAAAGCTCCCTACACCCCATTTCACTTTTAGTCGTTAGTTCAAAGCAGGCAAGTAAATATTCTGTGCAGGTAAGCTTTTCAAACCCTTATCTGCTAAAGAGAGCGCAGAAGAGGAGTCAGGGAGAGACTTCCCTTAAAAATAGCCGCCTGGCCTCGGCTTAACACTCCCAAATGCCAGCACGGATGAAGTCAGGAACTCAAGAGATCAAATGGACCCACATGCAGCAATGCTGCACTAGGTCAAAGGATACCTATGACGTAAGTGCTTTCATTAGAATTTCTGTCAAATCAGCTCTCCCAATTATAGGCACGCAGAACCTTTAAACCATGTACTATGTGATCTTGTACCTCATTATTCTTTCGATCTTCACAGCACTCCTCCTCCCCCACATATTTGTCTTTCCAATGTGGGGGTCCAGCTAGAAATAAATTCTCCCGAGCCAGGAAACAAATCCAGCAATTCACAAACGGTTCGTTACAAACCTAGTCCTGCACAAATGGTCTACTACAGATATAGAGTTGTACAAGAAAGAACCGCAGGTGCTGGTTTAAATCAAAGGTAGACCCAAATGCTGGAGTAGCTCAGCAGAACAGATAGCATCTCTGGAGAGAAGGAATGGGTGACGTTTCGGGTCGAGTCCCTTCTTCAGACCCACCTGCTGCCTGTCCCGCTGAGTTACTCCAGCATTTTGTGTCTAGAATTGCACAAATGGGCTATACGACTCATAGAGCTACACACCATGGAAACAGGCCCTTCAGCCCAACTCATCCATGCTGACCAAGTTACCAAACTGAGCTAGTCCTGTGTCTGGTACTTAAGTATTAGTTTTAGACTCTAGTTTTAGACTCCCCTACCCTTGGGAAATAACTGTGGCTATTATCTTATCTATGCCCCTCATCGTTTCAATACCTCTATAAGGTCTCCCCTTAGCCTCCTACACTCCAGGGAACAAAAATAGACCAAGCCTATCCAGCCTTTCCCTATAACTCCAACCTTCCAGACTCAGTAACAATCTGATAAATCATTTTTGCACCATTTCAGGTTGAGTGACATTCTTCCTGTAGCACAGCAACAATAATTGGTTTGGTATGACTGCTAAATTGTCCCTAGTGTGTGCAGGGTAGTGTTATGTGCGGGGATCGCTGGTTGGTGCGGCTTGGTGTGCCGAAGGGCCTGTTTCCACACTGCATCTCCAAGCTAAACTATACTACTCCACTCAGTCTGCAGAAGGGGTTCAACCCAAAACGTCTTTTGTCCGTCCCATCCACTGATGCTGCCTGAGTTCCCCCAGCACTTTGCATTTTGCTTTATATCTAGCTGGCTAGTTTGCCAGTTTGCCCTGAACCTCATGTAATCCAATCTACCAGTATCTTGTCAAAGGTCTTGCTAAATCCCCTGTAGATAATGTCTATCATCTGCCCTCATCACTCTTCATGGTCAACTCTTTCCTCTCACCTATTCTCTCTCATATGCCTCCCTCAGATTCTCCTACACACACTTGGCACCAGGTACAATTACATTGCCAAGTAACACATTTTTTGGGGGGAAGTGGGTGGAGCTAGACCTCCAGGAAACCACAAGATCACAGGGAAAATGAACACACCTCATGCAGAGAGCATTGGGGGCTCTGGAATTAACCAAGTTGCCAGAGGTATGAAGAGAGGTGCTACCTAAAACACAATTATGTTACCTGAACTGAGATAAAACAAAGACTGGGCAACAGATTGTAATTAATTTGGTGCGTGTGTTCTGCTCATTGCACCACATTATTGAGACGAGGGTTTTGGGCCTTTTTAATGCAGGGACAAATAAAGCAGATTCTCAATCATTAAAGGTTATTAAAGGTCATATTAAACTGCAAGCTCTCCATACTTTCTGCCAGATGAACAAGATCCTGGTTGTCTTGGGCATTAGACAGAACCTTTATCTATACTGAAACTAATGTTTAATGCAAAAGCATAATATACTAGATGCCAGAAATCTGAACCAAAATTAGAAATCACTGATCTGATTGCACATGTTGGAAGAGAAACAGTTTGCAAGGTGTATTGGTAGTAAGGAAGACCAATGCAACGTTAGCATTCATGAATGTGCTGGCATTGGAGAGGGTCCAGAGGAGGTTTACAAGAATAATCCCGGGGATGATTGGGCTAATGTATGATGAGCATTTGATGGCTCTGGGCCTGTACTCGCTGGAGTTTTGAAGGATGAGAGGGTGCATCATTGAAACCCCCCGAGTAGTAAAAGGCCTGGACAGAGCAGGTGTGGAGAGCAGTGGCAGAAATCCCCCGGGGGGGGGGGGGGGGGGGGGGACACAAGTCCCCCCTCTGTTTTGAGAGGTGGGGGACGAACCCCCTCCCCATTTTTTGTCATCCAGATTTTAAAACCTGGTGAAATCTACGCTTTCCGCGAGACAGTGGGGGTGGGACTGCTGATCGAGGGCGCCGATTGGACGAGAGAGACGTCAGTCAGCAGGCAATGGGGGCGGGACATGATGATTCAGCGCGATGATTGGAGGAGGGAGGTGTCAGTCAGAGGCGGAAGTGGGGGGGTGGGACTGAGGATGGAGTGCGGTGATTGGAGGAGGGAGACGTGCTCAGGTCACAACCGCAGCCCTGGACACGGACCTGTGCCTCATCCACAACCAGGATCGATCCCAGCCGGCTCTCCGGCGTTGCAATCACTGCCGAACCGCCGCTGGACCATCCCCGTCCCCCCCCAAGTGCCCCCCCCCCCCCCCCCCCCAAGCCTGGGGGTGGCCAGAGACGTCGGGAGTCAGACGGGCACGGTGCTCCAAGGCCCACAGCCAGCGCAGAGAAGCAGCGCTAAACCCAGCTCAACTCTGCCTCTCCCGCCAGGTTAACCTACAGCCCTGCCTGGATAAGGGAAATATGGCCCAGGCTTACAGCCAGTGCGGAGAAGCAGAGCTAGCTCCACAGCTCCGTCAGTCCAGGCAGGGCTGTAGGTTAACCCGGCGAGACAGGCAGAGTTGAGCTGCATTTAGCACTGGATTGAGCTGTAATTACCGTTCACAAGGCCCACGGCTGAAGCCTTCGAAACCTCGCGTGTGTGTGTGCGCGCGCATGCGCTCGCGGCCGCCAAGAAATTGTGGCCCCTCTGTACCCCGGTCCCCTCCATATTTTGATAGCGATTTCCATCATTGGTGGAGAGGATGTTTCCACAAATGGGAGGGTTCAGGATCAGAGGGCACAGCCTCAGAATAAAAGGACATATCTTTATACAGGAGATGAGGAGGAATTTCTTTAGTCAGAGGGTGGTGAAACTGTGGAATTCATTGCCACCAACGGATGTGGAAACTAAGTCAATGGGTATATTTAAAGCGGATATTGACAGATTCTTTTTTAGTGAGGGTGTCAAAGGTTATGGGGAGATGGCAGGAGAATGGGGTTGAGAGGGCAAGATAGATCAGCCATGATTGAATGGCAGTTTATACTCAATGGCCAAATGGCCTAATTTTGCTCCTATGTTTTATGAACTTATGAAACCGAGCTAATGAGTATCTGCAGATGCTGCAATTCTGACATAAAAACAGAAAATTGGAGAAATAGCGGGTCACACATCTCAGTAGAAAGAGAGTCTGAGTTAATATTTCATGTCTGAGACATTTAATCAGAATAATTTCATTCCTATTATGGACCTAAAATGGCTGGATGCTTCAGCATGGAGTTATAATGTAAAACCAGTAATTGATACATTGGCAATTTTTAAATAGAAGTATTTCTTAGCCATAAATAAAAGCTGATTATTGTAAGCAAGGATTGCCAGCATGCTTCAAAGTTTATGGACTCATGTAAATCTGTTCAAAACATATTTGGGTACTTAAAACCTACTTTTAATATTGAATCTAAAAGGACAAATGGAATGTATCTCAATTCAATTTAAAAAAAGGTCCATTTAGACTAACTGCAGATTTTATATCCAGCTCATGATTCATCTACAGAGATAATTTTCAATGGGTTATCTGATACTTCTTCAAACATATTATTTTATGGGTTTTAACACAAATTGCAGACTGTGAGAAAAAAAATACAATAACACTTGTTTCATCAAGTGTGCCACCCATTAAACTGATAATAACTGTAACAGTATAGTTCTTACAAAATATAATGGAAGATCCAGTGTGCGAGTGTAACATTTGAGTGTGCAATGTGCATCACACCCTGTTACAGCACAGATGCAGGAAGGTGCCTGAAAGCTTCCCGACGGGCCGTGGATGTGGACTGCGAACGCAGCCGGAGGCCTTTATCGAGGCACCGTGGTCTCGATGTCTGACGGATCGCCACATAGGAGCCTGGGTCGAAGCCTGGGTTGGGCGAAGTGGTGGACGGGGCCCGTGGCTGGATCCCAGGTGGGCACCAAGGAGGCGTGAAGTTGGGCGTCGACAGGGGTGAGGCCTTGGTGGCGGCAGCGGTGAAGCCTCTTGACGATGGGGTCTCGGCGGTGGTGAAGCCTCGCGGGGGTGGCGATGCCTCATGGGTCGACCCGTGGTCGATGGTCGATGAGAGAATGGAGGACCACCATGAGGGGAGAAGGGAAGAACATTGGAGGACCTGGCGTGGGGGAACTGCTGTGGTGGGGGGAGGGGGGACAAAATGGCGAGCCGGCGTGCCTTGTCACTTTGTCAGCTCCGTAGGTGGCTGCTATTTGTACACATTGTGTACGCAAGCGAAGAATCTCACTGTTCCTCATCACACATGACAATAAAGTATTCCTATACCTAACATTCCAGTAGATCAATATCTGGCATCTTGCGCAACAGATACTGTCACTGGCTCCCACGCTCCCTTCCGGCTCAGTTCCCTTCCACTCTACTGATTCACAATGTCCCCTGTTTCCATGCTCCCTTCCCAATCATTGACTCCCCTGGTTCCAATGCTTCCTTTTCAAACTTTGGGACCCCATTCACGATGTTCCCCTTTCATTCATGGGGCCCCAGTCTCTGCACTTCCTTTCAACTTGTTTAGCAATCCTTAAACATTGGCTCCTATAATTGCTGGGACCCCAGTTTCCGCATTCCCTTTCAACCTACGAGTGCCTGCTTCCCGAGCATCTTTTAATCTCATGGGGCAATCATTTCAGCACATCCTTCCCACACACGAGAGTCCCAGATCCCACCCTTCCCTTTCCACCCACTTTCCATCCTCCGGCCACCATTCCTGCGCTTGCTTTCAACATATCTAACTCACTGGAACATTTATTATCAAAGTGTGCAAATCTGTAAGAAAAATGAATTAAAGGAGTATTGGGATGTTAATAGAAATAACATGCAATAGTCTGGAAAATCCGCCTGTCTGGCAGCACTAAAATCCCGAGTGTGTTGGATTAACAGAATATTATTGTACCATAGAACCAGATGATGTTAGTCCAGTTTTAGAAATCATGTCATTTGAGCAGAGTTGAATCATGTCCAAAAGATTAACAAAAATAGTTTATAAGGTGTATATACGTGACAAATTTGAATAACTGAATCAAGCTGTAATGACAATGATTTTGCTTCATTCACCAACTTTCAATGTTAGGAAACACCAGAAACACGAGTTTAGATGCATTTTGCATAACAGGTTCTCAGTGGCCATTTACTGGGAATTACTAGATGGCAAGTCACAATTTTCAGTTGTGGTCTTGTATACTCAGATAGCATTCTTAGTCTTCACCATTGCCACTAGTCAGAGGAAAAAACTCACAAATCCTCTTTTGTGGATTTAGATTACAGATACATTCCTCAACTTCTGCTTCTAGCTGTTACTTTCTTGATCTCCATCTGATGTTAGCCACTCCCATGGGCTCCGAGGTCACTTATTTCCACTCCAGCTTTGTTGGCTGTCACATGGCCAATGAAGCCAAGGTGGGAATTGGAGTCTCCTCCACAGCAGGGACATGGTTCTGGCCTTCACCTGGCCTCCAGATTCTCAATGCTATCCCCGATGGAGTCAGTATCTGAACTTGAAACCTTTTCACTGTCATAGAGTCAGAGTTAGAGAGTCATAACATGTGGAAATAGGCCCTTTGGCCCAACTTGCCCACACAAACAACATGTCCCATATGCCCCACCTTCCCATATCCTTCTAAAACTGTCCTATCCATGTACCTGTCTGAATGTTTCTTAAACGTTGCGATAGTCCCCGCCTCAACACCTCCTATTGGGCGGCACAGCAGTAGAGCTAATGCGTTTCAGGTTAAGTCCCTTCTTCAGACTGATTGTAGCTGGGGAGAGCTGGAAATGAGATGGGATGCAGAGAGGGGAGGTTTGATTGGCCTGGTGGGCGGACAAAGGCTAGAGGTTCAAGGAAGACTTTAATTTATACCCAATTTAGACATTAGACGATAGGTGCAGGAGTTGGCCATTCGGTCCTTCAAGCCAGCAACGCTCAATTAAAAACTAGAATATGTTGAAATAGCTGCTGACTGCTGGGCAGTGATTTCAATTCAAGATAATTTCATAGTAGTTCATGCTTCACTTTACAAGCTAATCAGATGCATCCAAATGCCACTAAAGAGTCAAACTGAAGTTCCTATACAGCTCAAAGCATGAGCTAAACAATAATCAACAGTATTAAATGTGGCTCCTCTGGAACGGGTTGAATTCTGAAAAGCCTAGTAAAATATTTAACCACAGTTTGCGAATTTTGCATTTACAATCTGCTGTTTTTCAATCGCACCTAACAATGTCTGAGAAAGCAAATATATCTGTCTGCTGCTGGCATCATTGTGTGGAAAGATCCATAATGTGGTTCATGGTGTAACACAATGAACAAGTCAGATGTCAACTTTACACAATCAACTTATTCTCACTAAACCATTCGATCGGAAACTCAGACTTTGCAAATAATTTCTATTTCAATGTTGTTTTATCCTCACTTTTCTCAAACACATCGCCTATCCCACAATGCACAAGAGTCGATTTATTACTTTGTTGTGCAGTCGCTATTTCTCTCAATCGCAGTGAAGACCACAGTCAAACAAGGATGCATTATTGCCGCATCTTTCCTGTGGTAATGTTACTCTTCACATCAAACAAATATACTCCACCAATACACATAACCTTCACACGAGTGAGAATTGTAGAAAATACTAGACTAAGTGGGGACCCGTTGGGTCCCATGTTCACACGGGAGGACTGGTCCCCAAACGCAATATTCCACCTCTCCACCAATTCCAGTATGACTCAAACCACTGAGAGTGTTTATTAGAACAATGCAGAATGACTACCAGTCACAGCAAAAGCAACATTTGGAATTGCATTCTACATTCAAAAAATCTTCAAAAGATAGGTTATACATAAAGTGTTTAAACGCCTGGGAATAATTCTGGACATAGTTATTGAAACCATTTTCATTTCTATGGTTGGTCATGGAAAATTAACTTACGTTAATACTTACCCACAATATATCTCTGCAACATGTAAACCCTGATATTCTAAAAATATTCCCAGCAGTGAATATCTGGAATTCCTTGGACTATTACTCCCCAGTTTAAGTGGCTTTTGAACACATCTGATTAGCTTGTGAAGTGAAACACTAGTGGTTAAGGGGTGACTTCTCCAGTCTGCACAAACTCTGAGTGGTCTGCATTGCAACTTTTTTTTTACATCATTTGGTTTTCGACAGCAAAGCTATCAGCACCTTTGGTAATGTCACACTCACCATCACGGACTGCCACTCAGATTCTGAAGCCATGAGTTGTAACGGAAAACACTCTGATATTTCACGAGTACTTATATCATAATCTTGTACATTATGTTCTGAAACAGTTTTTTATGCTTTTGTCACACGTTTCCATTCTGAGTGCCAAAAAAATCTGAGTGAAGTCATTCCTGACTCCACAAAGCTTATATATATATATATATGGGCTCATTCAGTGAACTTAAGAGATGAAGATTTACTTTATCACTTGGACAATAAAGCAGGACATAAAATATTAGGAAATAGAACTCCATTTTGCAAATTAATTGGCTTTTTAATCTTACCTCTATGTAGAGGCAGACACACACTTTTGTTAAGATAATGTTGAGTTATCCCAGAACGAGTTACTGCAAAATCTGGGAAATCCCATTAAATTTAATTGTTGAGATAAGGCTGAAGTTACAAACCTGAATGATAAAAAGGGTGAATATTTTTATATATTTAAAATTATGAAGGATATTAATAAGATGAATAAGGCAACAGCATTTCAATTGATGGAAAATGAGGATACAGTACGTTATTGATTTAAATGTTTCATGTTGAACGTATAGCGAGATTCTGTGGAATTCTGGCAGCGGAGGAATTGTGCATTCAATAGGGCATGGGGAAGTGGTGTAAGGGTGGCTACCAATGGGTTCATTCCTGAATCTCAGGACCAAGGTTGGGTTGAGAGGAGAAGTGGTTGAAATAGTCAACGGCCTCAGCTTGGTTTGATCCAGTGAGACCTCTGGCACGATCGCCTGCTGGCAGCCTCCTCCCAATAGCTGATAAATGCCCAACCCGCTATCTGCATGGTCATGTTTTTGAATGCTTTGACATGAACAAGCTCATTGACTCATAAAGATATGAAAATGTTGTTTAATTTTATTTAACATTTTGAAATCTAAAAAGCGCATCTACGCACTTTAAATCAATTAACGGCATCAAACCTAACTTAAGTAAATAATAAAAAGAAGCATAATTAACCTTTGCAGAGGTCAATATCTCCCATATGTTTAAATGGACACTGCAATACTTACAGTAAGTGAGATTTAACCTCATCAACATTTCTTTTAAAGGTGTCCTCAAAACTTTGAAGGGACAGAATGCATTATAGAACATTGGCTCGGCGTATTGTATGCTGTTCTTGTCATCCCATCACTGGAATCTGTGAGAGGGTGCGGAAGAGTAGGGTGGCATGGTGGCACAGCGGTAGAGTTGCTGCCTTACAGCACCAGAGATCTGGGTTTGATCCTGACTACAGATGCTGTCTGTACAGAGTTTGCACGTTCTCCCCGTGACCGCGTGGGTTTTATCTGGGTGCTCCAGCTTCCTACCATTGTCCAAAGACGTACAGGTTTGCAGGTTAATTAGCTTCAGTATAGATTGTAAATTGTCCGGATTGTTTAGGATAGTGTTAGTGTATGGGGATCACTGGTCGGCACGGACTCGATGGGTTGAACGGCCTGCTTCGAAACAAAATGAAACATCACATGCTGCAGCACTGGTAAGGCAAGGCAGTACCTTTACCACCTCAGGCAATTGAGGACATTCAGAGTGCCTCTGAGAATCCTCCAGTGCTTCTACTCAGCGGCTGTGGAAAGCATCTTGTCCGGAAACATCACAATTTATTTTGGGAACTGCTCTGCCCAGGACAAGAAGGCTCTGCAGAGGATAGTCCGCTCGGCCGAACGCACTATGGGAACTACACTCGCCCCCCTGCAGGAACTATACAACAGGAAGGTGCAATTCCAGAGCCAACAAGATCATGGGAGACCCCCTCCACCCAGCAATGGACTGTTCCTGCTGCTACGGTCAGGCAAACGCCTCCGTTGCCACGCTGTGAAAACGGAGAGGATTAGAAGGAGTTTCTTTCCAGAGGCAATCAGGACTTTAAACTCCTATCTCACCAGGGACTAACTTTACTGCACCGATTTACTGTTGTGTGGTGTCTTTTTTAAAATTGCTGTTTTTTTTTTTTTTTCCTCCCACAAATATGTAATATGTGAATATGTGGTTCTGTTCCATTCTGTTTTGTGTTTTTTTTGCACAATCCGCAAGCATTGCCACTTTTCATTTCACTGCACACATCTCGTTTGTGACGAAAATAAACTTGACTTGACTTGACTTGTTGTAACTAAAACTAAACCAAGAGTTTTACCAGGATTAGACGGCATTAGTTATAATGAGAGGTTGGACAAACTAGAACAGTTTTCTCTGGAGAATTGGTGGATGAGAGATCTGTTAGAAATATATTAAATTATGAAGGGAATAGATAGGACAAACCTTTTACTCAAGCTGGAAATGTCAAAGACAAGAGGGCGTAGCTTTAAAGTCAGAGTGAGAACATATAGAGAGGATGTGTAGGGCAGGTATTTTTATTTAGAGGTTGGTGTGTCCCTGGAACATCTGCCAGGGGTGGAAGTGAAAGCAGAGACTATTAGATATGCACTAGCAAATGAAGGGAAAAGTGGGATATGGATCACATGTGGGCAGAGGAGCTTCATTTCATTTGACATTGTGCTCTACATAGACATTGTTGTCCAAAGGACTGGTTGCACTGCTGCACTGATCTATGTTCTAACGCAGTCCTTTGTAAGTTGGGCACAAGGATGGTGACTGCCTGGTTTGGCAACAGGCACTGATAACGAGATGTAATTTCATGTTCATTTTATATTAAGCACTTTTCTGAGGAAGGGTCAGTCCCAAAACCTTCACTGTTTCACTTTACATAGATTCTGTCTGACCTGCTGAGTGTTTCCAGAATACTCGGCATTTATTTCAGATTTCCAGTATTTATAGTTTTTCAATTTTCACCATGATCATATTTACAATGTCAGAAATGTTTTCAGGAAGTCTTTAACCCGATCTTGTAGATTTTTGTCTCCTTCTGCAACACTGCTAATTGAGTGTAGGATTTCATTAAAAAAACTATCAGGCAGATCCAAGGTGGGGTAGCGGTAGAGTTGCTGCCTTACAGCGCTTGTAGCGCCAGAGACCCAGGTTCAACCCTTGCTACAGCTGCTGTCAACACCGAGTGTGTACCTTCTCCCCGTGACCACGTGGGTTTTCTCCGAGATCTTCGGTTTCCTCCCACACTCCAAAGACGTGCAGTTTTGTAGGTTAATTGTCTTGGTATAAATGCAAAATTGCCCCTGGTGTGTAGTGTTACTGTGCGGGGATCGCTGGCCATGTGTGGACTAGGTGGGCCGAAGGGCCTGTTTCCGCGCTGTATCTCCAAACTAAACTAAACTAAAGGTTATTAAAATCTCAGTTTAATAACTGATGTGATACCAGTGCAGTGTAAACATGGAAAGGGATTTTAAATGGTGTCAGTCATATTATATTTTACAGCAGGTTTTTGTATAAACCTTCTTTAACAAAAATGTTGTTTTGTTTTTGAATTGGGCACAAGGCACATCCACACTGAATCCATTCAAAGAGTGTTAGAAAGTGATGCTGGTTAAACATTTGTGGGTGGGGATAAGAAGATGTCTCTACACTAATCAGTGTGCCATCATTAGACTGATAATGGCAGTAATGTCCCTTGGCTCAGGGATGGCATTAAAACCTCGGAGCTTGAAGGTTGTGGGTCCACAGATACAAAAATACAGTCTAGTCTAACATATCAGAACTACATTTATTCAGGAATTGTTCTTTTTATGAGATTTTAAAGACACAAGACATTTTAGGTGAAATTATTCAGTGAACACTAATAGAAATACACAAATGTGAAGATGGGATTCCTTTCTTATCTAATACACCTATAACAAATTACCTGCTCATTTAGCTTATTGCTGTATGGAACATCTCTGCTACATACTTAAAACACACATATTCTCTTTTCCAAACCATTTCATTGCAGGAAACTACTTTAATTACACTTTGTGTATCAAATTAGGATCGTGTAACAACCTGCAGAGATGCACACAGAGTGTGTTATCATCATATAATGTGGAGTTTCTTGAGGCAAATGTTTAAAGATCAGAACTGAATCTGACAACGGCACATAGTCATGTTACAGCTAACAGGCTGATAACATCAGTGGTAAAATACTCGTTGAAAGATAAGTTAATTGAAGATTAAATTTCTTAAGCACCAAGCAGAGCCCTGAGGAAGACAAATGTACTGAATTAAAAAATCACTGACCTCCAAGAATTTCTAATCAACTCAATAACACAGATCCAAGTAGTAGTCAATGTGTTACTATCAATATTTGCACTAAAAGAACTAACAATGTTTAACTTTGTAAGACTGCTTTAATCAAACCTTCCCATTTTATTTGCAGTAATGAAAGAAAATAAGTTGTGCAAAGGAGACTGTCAACAGGAATGCTGTGCTGAACTATAAATGACACGGAGATTGTAAAGTTCCTGTCTTCAATAAACTGCTGGATTGATAATCTATATTTCTATTGAAAATAATTCTCCAAGATTAGTCTTTGATGCTTTGCATTAATTGCAAACAACCTTCCATTCCATTTAAATTTTAGGATGGGAAAATAACTTTGCCACACACATTCATAGATACATTGATACTGAGACAATAGGTGCAGGAGTAGGCCATTCGGCCCTTTGAGCCAGCACCGCCATTCAATGTGATCATGGCAGATCATCCACAATCAGTACTCCGTTCCTGCCTTCTCCCCATATCTCTTGATTCTGCAAGCCTTAAGAACTCCTTTGAATGCATCCAGTGAATCAGCCTCCACTGCATTTGAGGCAGAGAATTCCACAAATTCACAACTCTCTGTGTGAAAAAGTTTTTCCTCATCTCAGTTCTAAATGGCCTACCTCTTATTCCTAAACTGTGATCCCTAGTTCTGGACTCCCCCATCATCGGGAACATGTTTCCTGCATCTAGCGTGTCCAACCCCTTAATAATTTTATACGTTTCTATATGATACCCTCTCATCCTTCTAAATTCCAGTGAATACAAGCCCAGTCGCTCCATTCTTTCATCGTCTGACAGTCCCGCCATTCCGGGAATTAACCTCGTGAACCCACACTGCACTCCCTCAATAGCAAGGATGTCCTTCCTCAAATTAGGAGAGCAAAACTGCACACAATACCCGAGGTGTGGTCTCACTAGGGCCTTGTACAATTGCAGAAGGACTTCTTTGCTCCTATACTCAACTCCTCCTGTTATGAAGGCCAACATGCCATTCACTTTCTTCACTGCCTGCTGTACCTGCATGCTTACTTTCAGTGACTGATGTACAAGCACACCCAGATCTCGCTGTACTTCCTCTTTTCCTAACCTGACATCATTCTGATAATAATCTGCCTTCCTGTTCTTGTCACCAAAGTGGATAACCTCACATTTATCCACATTAAACTAGTTGACGTTTGTCATGCAAAACCTCACGTCCACTTTTCTCCATACAACAAAATATATCCTACCATTCTTCCGCTCGGTGAGAGGTGGGAGTGCTTGGTCTGTCTGCACAGGCAGATCCTTCATCTCGCTGGTCAGACAGTCGCTTGTAGGATCGCAATCTTCTGTCTTCCGATGAACCGGATCAGAATTCTGGTCCACCCCCTCATTGTCGATCACTCCATTCAACTTGCTGGGAGTGGGAATCAGTTCTTTCACTTGCTCCACTTTGAATATCTCAGCTTAACAAGATTCATCAAAGTTAAGCAGACCTGAAAAATGAAATAGAAGTTACTGGGCAGTTCAGTGTTTCTGTTGGTTGTTTTATATTCAAGAATAACATGCATTTCTATTCCTTGTTAATGCTTAGTTTATGCAGCAGAGCATCTATTTATAATGCTGTGTCAGCCTTGACTTAGAGGATGAGGAGGAGTATGGATGGAGGGTGTTTGTCTTGGCACCCAGGAAGCAGTCAGAAATAAAGACAATTTACTCAGATTGCTTGGGCAGAGATCCTTGTGAAGGATATCTGTCATTTAACACTGAGAGACGAATATAATACTGGTATTAAGGGATTAGAATTTATTACAGAAAACAAATCGACTTCTCCCAATAAAACAGAGTAATCTCTTGAAAAATATGTCCCGTGCAGGATAGTTATATGCAAATTATGCACATTGGACGAATCTGCCGTCCTCAGTGCGATTGTCAGATTAAGTTACAGGATATTACCCAATTATCTCCATTCTGGGCATAGTCACTGCACTAAATGTTGCCTTTATATAATACCCTCTCTGGACCAACTCTGCCTATTCTCACTTTATAGCAACCCAATAACTGTAAGGATCTGGCACAATAAAACAACTCAGTAATTTAAATGTTACAAGATAATGGAAAGTTAGACCGTCAAGCCCCGGCAACGGGTCTTGGAACTGCTTCTCTTTCCACAAACACTGCCGGACAAGCTTTTTGCATTTTCCCTTTGATGTCAAATCAAGTAGAATTGAGGCAGGGTTGGATATGTGTGTTTTTTTTTCTATTATTCGTTTTTGCTGAATAAATTATTTGAAAACTTTAAAAGGTGTTGACATTGCAGTGTGCATGATTACGACGAAAACTGGATTTGTATGTCGTAAATTACACTGAAGGACTTGATAATCTCTGCTCTGGGATTTGGGACAGGATGAGGAAAAGCAGGCTTATGGAAATCCAACCACACTGCCTTCCAATGACGGAATGGGCTTTGGTATTTCTACATCTTAGTGCCCATTTTCAGATTATAAATCTCCAGCCTAAGAGCTCAAGGAACTGACACTTCTGCTCAAAATAGGCATCGCGTAAGGAAGACAAACCAACAAAATTTAAGATTTTGCACAATGTTTCAATATAAGATTCCTTTAAAAATAAAATCAAAATAAACTTTATTCAGAATAAAAAATATATACAAAACAAAAAATATGCAAGGATTCTTCCGACATTGTTGGGGGGGGGGTACATATATTTGCATCATATCATAATGTTCACTAATATTTTGCCCGGCACCCTTGCCACTCATGAGGCCAACTGGGGTGATATCCCTTCCCTCGTTTGAGGGGTGCCTCCACCACACCCTTCCCCCCATGTCAAGCAGCGGAGTGACTCTAGACTGTGGTCCTCCCCCATAGAGTCTTGGCTTTGGCTGCACCGAGCTTCAGTGTGTCCCTCAGTACGTACTCCTGCAGTCTGCAAAGGGCCAGTCGGCAACATTCCCCGACGGACATCTCGCATTGTTGGGAGATCAACGAGTTTTGGGCAAAGCAAAGAGCGTCTTTCACAGAGTTGACCTTCCAGCAGCACTTGACGTCCGACTCCGAATGTGTTCCTGGAATCAGTCTGTAAATCACAGTCCTCTGTTATTGGGCTGTTCAGGATAAACCGTGACTGGGTTCCTTGCAAACATCTCCAGACTCTCTTTGCAAATCCATTAGTTCATAAGTGATAGCAGTAGAATGAGGCCATTTGGCCCATCAAGTCTACTCCACCATTCAATCATGGATGATCTATCTCTTCCTCCTAAGTCTATTCTCTTGCCTTCTCCCCCTATAACCTCTGACACCTGTACTAATCAAGATTCAATCTGATTCAAACCCTGCCTTAAAATATCCACCAACTTGGCCTCCACAGCCTTCTGTGGCAAAGAATTCCACAGATTCACCACCTTCTGACTAAAGACATTTCTTTTTCATCTTCCTAAAAGAACGTACTCTGTTACTCCACACTCTGCAAAGAGGTGGGCAACCATCTCCTCTCCATAACAGCTGCCCTGAGGGCAGTGTGCGCTGGTGGTGAGGTTTCGACGGTGCAGGAAGGATCTGACTGGGAGGGTCCCTCTCACTGCCAGCCAAACCAGGTCTTGGTGCTTGTTGGTGAGTTCTGGCCTTGCTTTCTGTGAAGCTGAAGATTGAAGCACAAGTTACAGTTCATTCCGTGCTGCCTACACTTTTACAATGTTTGCTGTTCACAAGACGAGCATGCCCTGTTTGGAATGTGTTTCTTTCAATGCCCAATCATTTTTATAATTAAGATTGGCCAATTATATCTTGTAGCGAGTGAAGTTTTAAAAATATACATTCGATTCTTGTCTGGAATTAATTTTTTAAGGAATCTCTAACTGACAGCACTGTGACCATCTCCCCTGCTTTAAGGAACAGTTCTGGACATTTTATTTCTTGCTCAGAAATAACTGACAGGCGTTCCTTCAACTTAAAGTTCTCCGACTTTGTTTGCAGTGTCTATTTTTAAGCACAACGTTAATTTACAATTTCTACATAATTTGATTACATTTATTTGAAATTCCTGACCACATTTAAGAGGAGTGGAACGTGCCTCACTTCAGGATTTGCTGCCAACATATTAATTTACAGACTCTTAAAAGAGCAGGTCTTGTACAGGCTCCAGCTTGCCATAAATATTAATGCCACTGTATTTGCTTTTCTGTGCTCTTTAAGAGAGCCATCATTAGTCCACGAAACACATCATTTAAGATTTCATTCCGCAGACCGTTATTTTACACAGATTAATCAATTTCATTAATACTTTAGATCTCTACGTTACCAGGTCTCCGGCTGAATGGAGACTCCTCGCCCACATACAGATTCGACAACACATACTGATTATTTCTCTGTAGACCATCTGATTGTGAACTAATCATGTGGAAACCTGGACTGGAAGACCATTGATTGCATACGTTGATTCAGAACCTGTAATCAGCCAGTATGCAGATGCTCGCTTTCACACAAGGTTCATTCAGTTTCTGGCCAATAATGGGGACCATAACCCTGAGTTGAATCCAGATCACTGAAGTGAGTTAGCAGCCCCTAGAAAAGTTGGTGATAAGTTAGTCGTCTTCAGTACAATCTTAAGTCTGACCTTTGCCTGCAGCACAAGCACAGTAACTAAGCCTCAAATGTTTAAATAGTCCTGGTTCTACTGTACAACCCACTGTTTGTCTCTGTTGAACTTTCGATGGAAGTACACTGCTTCTGCGTATAATGCAATTTTATACTTTATTTTCGTTATCTACCATTAAATTCATAATGATATCAAATTTATCACTTCAATTCTTTTGAGCATGTATTTTGAGCTCTAATAATTAAGATGGCACGTAGAATAATTTCAAAACATTTGACGAAAAACAATTGACATGGACTGGACACAAGAATTAATAATACCACGAAAAAAAAATCAATAGCTAAGTTCTGATGTTACTGCAGATGAAGGATGCCATGTGGAGAGAGGAGAGAAGGGATCTGGAATTTGCAGAGGTCCAGGCTTGGAAGGTTTGCCAGCTGCCACCAGCGATGAGCACCATGGCACCACACTGATGCCAAGGCACCAGATGGAACTGTGATACACCAATGCTACAAGTTCCCAAAGCATAACATGCTCATTGTTTGTGTCTGTGTTATGAGAAACATGAACCAAGATTGAAAGACTCAATTTAAAATTCTTAGAGCAGGTTTTCTTCTACTTTGGCCTTTCCAATAATTTTGCGGAGGAGGCTGATGAGGTGCATATGATCATGTCGGATTTTGGAAAGGTAAATAGAGTCTGATTGTCCACTTTATCAGACAGTTTAAAGACAAGGGCATAAGAGTAATTGATATAGGCGATGGTGAAATGAAGCCTCAGCAACTTACTACCTATAAATGGGTGCGAGTCAGGACTTTCAGAAGACAGCCAAGGGGAAATTGTTTGCAGGGCTCTGAGGAAATGGGATTGTATAGTTTTCTCTAAAAGGAACCATCATGGAGTCACTTGGCTGTGACTAAGTCACTACCTTAACGAGTCTACGATTCTACAAATTGCTATTTAACTTACTACTGATTAAACTGGACTTTATTATTGACATTTTAATTTGGGGATTCGAATTTAATTTCTGAACAAGAAGGAAAATGCATCTCAGATGTGTTAAAAGAAAACATCAATGTAGGGAATGAGGGGATTATTTCATGTTTGTGGCATTTCTGCATTTTCTCCTTACTTACAATGCTTACAATATCAATATTTGCAAAAATACTGATTATGTTTCATAGGTATCCTCA
Source organism: Leucoraja erinaceus (assembly GCF_028641065.1). NCBI lineage: Eukaryota > Metazoa > Chordata > Chondrichthyes > Rajiformes > Rajidae > Leucoraja > Leucoraja erinaceus. The sequence goes on along the minus strand of NC_073399.1, from coordinate 5,218,666 downwards.
ATTGTACTTATTTACATTGGGAAATAAGATCAGAAAATGCTGGAAATTGTCCATAGGCCTATCAACATTTGGAACAAGAAAATATGGGTTAATGTTTCAGTTTGAGGCCATTTGTTAAAGCAAATAAGGATTTCTGCCCAAAGCAACAACGAGCTGCTCATACTGTTGCTGGACCTGCTGTTTATTTCCAGATTTTGCAGTTTTTTAACTCTAAATATATGAAAGGATCAAATTGTTTACGACGCACAGATGCCACTTTCGAAGATTTTTTTTTTCCGCTCTGCTTTAAAAATCATTTTTGCCTTTGATCTGTCAGGTCAGATGCATTTGTTAATGAGTGATAAACTCTGCAGATAACTCAGCAAAGGTCAAATGCAGTTGTCTTTTGTAAAATAAAAAGCAGAGGAGCGATGGCTGAATGCAACAATTGCTGGAGATTGCCATAGGCTCCAAAATCACACCAAACGTATCAAAAGCAACAGTTTTGCAATGATTTTGTTCATTTTTCTAAATTTATATTCAAGAAGGATCCTTTGAAAAGTTGAACAAGTTTGACAAGCATCTTCATTACTAATTTAGACACACAACCCTCGAGTAACGCAGCGGGATAGGCAGCATTTCTGGATAGATGTTTCGGGGCGAGACCCTTCTTCAGATTTATTCAAAACTCCCTTGTTGCTAATTTGTTTCTTGTTGCTAAGTCGCTGTTGCTCCCTTGTCAAAATTCTTGTCGCCACTGATGTGAAACAAGGAACCCTGCAGAACGGCATGCCGCGAGCAGGAGACTGATTGGTTACTGATGCCCTCAGAGATCACAACTCCACCAGGCAACTCCACAATCAAACAGTAAATTGATAGCATCAAGCAGATGGCTTTTCACATTCTCATTATTTATCTCAGTCTGATCAGCCTGTGCTCGCCTGCACTCTAACAATGAGCCCAACATAAGCTTGAGTAAATAGATGTGGCACGGTGACGCGGTGGTAGAGTTGCTGCCTCACAGCGCTAGAGCCCCGGGTTCTATCTTGACTACGGGTGCTGTCTCTGCGGAGTTTGTACGTTCTCCTCGTGACCTGTGTGGGTTTTCTCCGGGTGCTCCAGTTTCCTCCCACACTCCAAAGACGTACAGGTTTGTAGGTTGATTGGCTTCCGTTAAAATTGTAAATTGGCCCTAGTGTGTCGGAGAGTACAGGGATCACTGGTCGGCACAGACTCGGTGGGTTGAAGGGCCTGCTTCTGCGCTGTATCTCTAAACTAAACTAAACCTCATCGTCCAAATGGGCATTGAACATAGAACAGTACAGCGCATGAACAGACACTTCGGCCCATAATGTTTGTGCTGAACATGATGCCTTGTTATACTGAGCTCATCTGCCTGTACATGATCCCATCAGTCTGAAGAAGGGTCTCGACCCGAAACGTCGCCCATCTCAGTTGTATAATATCACACAGTAGGAAAACAAGCACTACAAGTTATTGGTCAACCCAGCAGTTTGTGTCTATCTTCAGTAGGAAGAAGAGTTCCAACCCGAAACGTCACCTATTCCTTTTCTCCAGAGATACTGCCTGACCTGCTGAGTTACTCCAGCAGTTTGTATCTATCTTCGGTATAAACCAGCATCTGCAGTTCCTTCCTGCACTACAAGTTATTTCTGCAATTAATTCTTATGCGTATGATCATCATTTTGATATTTCTTGTTTTCTACCGTTTTTACGTTGAGAAAATGTAGCAAAGATTACAGATATTAAGACTTAGTATATCAGAGGAGGGAAGCATACATGAATGTCTCATTTTAAAGTTTGTCTTGAAATATTCTGATTTAATAAGTGTTTGAAAAATGCACCATTAGGCTAGGGGAATTATGGAATGCTAATCCTTCAATGACTGGCTGATGTAGTAGGTATCGGACAGTGCATTCGCTATTTTCATATGCATTTAAAATGAGACCCAGTTAATGTAATGGATGCTTTATCTCTCTGTTGCTGACATAAATTTGGGAAGTCTCCATACACAGGGAAGGATCCACAAGAAAAACTGTCCCTAATTTGGCTTTCAATTTAGCAAAGCTTTTTCGGAGAAGTCACGTGAATGACCCTTGTGGTGAATGGAAAAGTACCATACAATTGTCAAATTTGGGCAAAATTCAATACTGTTGATACATGCCAACCAGTACTTCATCAATTATGCAAGGCATGTGCTCTTATGAGGTTTATTAAGAGGAAAAGTGAAAGAATGGGCGTTTAAGCAAGATACATATGCGCTGAATGTGCTTGATTTTGGCCCATTGCTCATGAATGTGTTCTGATGCTCAGTAATACGATCTATTCTATTCCATCCCCTCTCCCCCCCCCCACCACCACCCAAACCCTATCGCAAGCACTTTACTGATGCCAATGGAAATCTTCTCAGCCAAGTCTGATTGCACACTGGGTGAGGTGATATACTTATAAAGGACCCTATCACAGTCAACTATCTTGAAGATGACTGGAAATATTACACAGCAAATGTATTCACAGATAATAAGCCTTTAACTTTAATAACAGCTATTTTTATCTCATAGCGCTATCAGACTCATAAGGGGTAACTCAGCAGGACAGGCAGCATCTCTGGAGAGAAGGAATTTGTGACGTTTCGGGTCGAGACCGTTCTTCAGACTAGAGTCAGCGGAAAGGGAAATGAGGGATATAGACGGAGATGTAGAAAGATGTAGACCAAATGAATAAAAGATAGTAATGATGATAAAGGAAAGGCTATTGTTAGCTGTTTGCCAGGGGAGAACATGAAGGTGGGGGGGGGGGGGGGGGGGGGGGGGGAGAGAGGATGCCGGGGTTACTTGAAATTAGGGAAATCAAATTCATACCACTGGGTTGTAAGCTGCCTAAGCAAAATATGAAATGCTGATAATTCTCCAAGGCCACGCCTCGTGGATCATTAGGTCTTCTCCGTTAAAAAGATTTCTAACAGGATATTTGGCCAGGATTGAGTCTAACCCTGTCACGTCTTGCAGTATATAGTGGAGGAACAAGCATAGTCAGATCCCGTTGAATCCAATCTAGAGAAGAGTTCCCTGTACTTTGTTGAACAAATCCATGCTTTGGTAAATAGTGTACAGTCATGTCTCTGGAATACCATCTGGCAACCTTGTGCATCTCTGGCAAGTCTGGCCATGAGATAAAAAAATGTTCACTGCAGTTTTACAATGGTCAAGATAACTTTTGTAGCTTTGAACAGACAAGATAGGCTCAAATAGATTTTGTTTGCAAGGCTGTAAAGCTTGGCTGAAGATTTTACAAGGTAATTTTCTGAAATAATGCAGCTTTGATTCATGTTATTTATGATAAGTCCAATGACATATTAACAATCAGACCACAATATTCACCAAAGAATATTGAATCATGGAAGAGTACTATTCTATCTTCTTCAGCCCAATGTAATGTTTGGTTGAGTGCCTCTAGCAGCCAAAATTTATATTTTAACCCTAATATCGTCAGAGTTATTCCTGTCAATGTGAGGTGTGGTGGGTTGAAGATGATAGAACAATTTTTTTTTTAATTTAGTGAATTGCATTAGGATAGAGCACCATTGTGGATAATGGTGACAAGATGGTTCAGAAGTCTGATTGTTCACATGCAGTGGTATTTTATTACGAGTAATGGAGATCTTCCAATTCTCCAACACATCCTGTAGAATCTCGAGAAATAGGTTTCAAGGTGATGAAAATATCGATGATGCATATCGATGTGCAAGATGGATTTAAAAAGTCCAAAGGGTTTCCAGACATGCTAACAGGACTTAGGTGGCATGGTGGCACAGCGGTAGAATTGCTGCCTTATAGTGCCAGAGACCCAGGTTTTATCCTGACTATGGGTGCTGTATGTATGGAGTTTGTACATTCTCCCATGACCGGGTGGGTTTTCTCCGAGATCTTCTACTTTCTCCCACACTCCAAAAACGTACAGGTTTGTAGGTCACTTGACATAAATGTAAAATTGTCCCTAGTGTGTGCAGCATAGTGTTATGTGCGGGGATCGCTGGTCGGTGTGGACTCGGTGGGCTGAAGGGCTTGTTTCCATGCTGTATCTCTAAACTAAATCAAACTAAACTCGCAGAACGCATGAGGGAAGTTCAAAACCAAATAAAAGTTATAATCGTCCAGATTTTGTGGTTGTTATGACTGCAGAACCATTCACATTTATTTTTATTATACCGTGAAATTGAGAGTACCTAAAGGATTTCCTCACGTTCATAGTTTTGGTTGGAAACCTGGTGTTGCTGTCAGGGCTTCTCTGCAGCTTGGGCTATTTTGCAATTTTCTTCATTTAAAAGAAAAATCAGTGAATTAATGACACTATCCGTTTTTGACAAACTATCATGGTAACCATTTTTCCTGCAACTAGCTTGTCCAGTCCTTTTATAATTTTATATGTTTCTATAAGATATCCCCTCATCCTTCTAAACTCCAGTGAATACAAGCCTAGTCTTTTCAATCTTTCCTCATATGACAGTCCCGCCATCTCAGGGACCAATCTCGTGAACCTACGCTGCACTGCCTCAATCACAAGGATGTCTTTCCTCAAATTAGGAGACCAAAACTGTACACAATACTCCAGATGTGGTCTTACCTATACAACTGCAGAAGAATCTCCTTACTCCTCTTATTATGAGATCCACTTGTAATGAATGCCAACATTAATTTAGCTTTCTTCACTGCCTGCTGTACCTGCATGCCAACTTTCAGTGACTGGTGTACAAGTATGTATGCGATCTGTATGTGATAGTTTACAAAATAATGGAAGGGTTAACTGCAGCTGAAGGCATTGCCCATGTTTGGCTCTGCTTCATTAACATCAAATGGAACCAAATGCGCTGAGATGAGTATAACCATTGGTTGACATGTTCTCAGGTTCGCCTGCTCACATGTGTTTAATATACGGTACCTTCCATAATGTTTAGGACAAAGACCCATCATTTATTTATTTGCCTCTGTACTCCACAATTTGAGATTTTTATTAGAAAAAAATCACATGTGGTTAAAGTGCACGTTGTCAGATTTTAATAAAGGTCATTTTTATACATTTGGTTTCACCATGTAGAAATTACAGCTGTGTTTATACATAGTCCCCCCATTTCAGGGCACCATGATGTTTGGGACACATGCCTTCACAGGTGTTTGTAATTGCTCAGGTGTGTTTAATTACCACCTTAATGCAGGTATAAGAGAGCTCTCAGCACCTAGTCTTTCCTCCAGTTTTTCCATCTGCTTTGGAAACTTTTATTGCTGTTTATCAACATGAGGACCAAAGGTGTGCCAATGAAAGTCAAAGAAGCCATTATGAGACTGAGAAACAAGAATAAAACTGTTAGAGATATCAGCCAAACCTTTGGCTTGCCAAAATCATTTGTTTGGAATATCATTAAGAAGAAATCACAAAGGGACTGGCAGGCCAAGAAGACCTCAACAGCTGATGACTGAAGAATTCTCTCAATAATAAAGAAACAAACCCAAACACCTGTCTGACAGATCAGAAACACTCTTCTGGTCAGATGTGGATTTGTCAATGACCACTGTCCGCCGAAGACTTCATGAACAGAATTACAGAGGCTACACTGCAAGATGCAAACCACTGGTTAGCTGCAAAAATTGGATGGCCGGGTTACAGTATGCCAAGAAGTACTTAAAAGAGCAACCACAGTTCTGGAAAAAGGTCTTGTGGACAGATAGGACAAAGATTATCTTATATTAGAGTGATGGCAAGAGCAAAGTATGGAAGAGAGAAGGAACCAAGATCCAAAGCATACCACCTCATCTGTGAAACACGGTGGTGGGGGTGTTATGGCCTGGGCATGTATGGCTGCTGACGGTACTGGCTCACTTATCTTTATTGATGATACAACTGCTGATGGTAGTAGCATAATGAATTCTGAAGTGTATAGACACATCCTATCTGCTCATGTTCAAACAAATGCCTCAAAACCCATTGGCCGGTGGTTCTTTCTACAGCAAGACAATGATCCCAAGCATACTGCTAAAGCAACAAAGGAGTTTTTCAAAACTAAAAAATAGTCAATTCTTGAGTGTTCAAGTCAATCAATTTGAAGAAAGACTGGATAGACTTGGTTTATACTCTCTAGAATTTAGGAGATTGAGAGGGGATCTTATAAAAACTTACAAAATTCTTAAGGGGTTGGACAGGCTAGATGCAGGAAGATTGCTCCCAATGTTGGGGAAGTCCAGGACAAGGGGTCACAGCTTAAGGATAAGGGGGAAATCCTTTAAAACCGAGATGAGAAGAACTTTTTTCACACAGAGAGCGGTGAATCTCTGGAACTCTCTGCCGCAGAGGGTGGTCGAGGCCAGTTCATTGGCTATATTTAAGAGGGAGTTAGATGTGGCCCTTGTGGCTAAGGGGATCAGAGGGTATGGAGAGAAGGCAGGTACGGGATACTGAATTGGATGATCAGCCATGATCATATTGAATGGCGGTGCAGGCTCGAAGGGCCTAATGGCCTACTCCTGCACCTAATTTCTATGTTTCTATGTTTCTAATCACCCGATCTGAACCCAATTGGGCATGCCTTTATATGCTGAAGAGGAAACTAAAGGGGACTTGCCCCCAAAACAAGCATAAGCTAAAGATGGCTACAATACAGGCCTGGCAGAGCCTCACCAGGGAAGACACCCAGCAACTGGTGATGTCCATGAATCACAGACTTCAAGCAGTCATTGCATGCAAAGGATATGCAACAAAATACTAAATATGACTACTTTCATTTACACGACATTGCTGTGTCCCAAACATTATGGTGCCCTGAAATGAGGGTTGATGTATATATTTATTGACATGACCTCGATCATGGTTAATTGTTAAGATGTAGACTGAAGGAACTGCAGATGGTGCTTCACAAAAACCCCCCACAAATGTCTGGAGTAACTCAAGGGGTCAGGCAGCATCTCAGGAACACATGGGTAATGTTTTGGGTCTGAAGAAGGGTCTGGACACAAAACATCACCTATCCATGTCTTTCAGAGATGCTGTCTTACCTGCTGAGTCACTCCAGCCCTTTATGTTTCAATTGTTAAGAGCTGTGTCTCAAAACTGGATACTTGGTGAAAGTAATCAAAGAAAAAATATATTCAATGTTACATTTTTACGTCTTGATATTTAACTGAAATCTTTTCTTTTCATTGTAGTTCAAACGTTAGAAAGTAAAATGAAAAATTGGATGACTTATTTTTGATTTATTCATTTTTTAAATATAGTAACAGTGTATAGTGTTAATTGAAACCAAAAAAGGCAAACAAATTGGGTCATTTCAAATGAACATCTTGAAATTCATTCAGGCTGTGGAAAAAGGGGAATAGCAAAGCCGACACATGAAAGATGTCCATCCTTTTATTAAAGAGTTCTAGGTGAACATAGCTGTAATTGTTTGCATCCTGAACAAACATAATTTAATGGCAATTTTCTTGGAAAGAGAAATGGGGTAATTTATTTGTATTGAGACACTGGGCTCTTTATTTATTTAATCTCAGCATCCCACCACAGTGTGTGTGCGCAGTGTGTCGGCTTTCTTAAAGAATGGTTAGTAGCTTGCTAACAATGCACAAGGTCTTCCTATATGACTGCCTTAAGCCTGTTTACTTACAAACTTATTAATTCTAGTATTTGTGCTTATCGGGGCTGAAAGAAAATGAACTGAACTACTTTTTTTATTGGGATTGTCCTTAAAAATATCAGGCAATTTACTGTGATTCAACATCTCATTTCTTTGAATTGAAAGGCCAAAAATTCAGTTTCCATGTACCAATAACAAGGACAAATGCTTGGAGCCAAATTTAGATGGCAAACCTAAGTAGGGCTTTATATAGCTTTGATTTATTAAATTGGAAAATTAACAAAAGTAGAGAGAAGGAAGGAGACAATAGGGTACAAAATATGTATGAGTGAATGTGGTATAATTATAGAACCCATCTTCTGTACAGACCTTAAAACAAATAGATTGTAATGTGCCTGCCAACAGCTAATGCATTTTCATAACATAATATTTGCTATCCATACCTTGCTAAAGTATTAACAAAAATGTTGGGCATTGGTGGAAAGTATTCACCTATTCACTCTAATCCTTCTGCCTGCCATGTTATTTTTCCAATTGCAGTCACCATTTCCATGCTGTCAGCACTTATTCAATCCATGGATGCTCAGAAAGTAATGAATAACCACAATAAAGTGTTGGAAGAATTTACTTTAAAGGTTACTTTGCAATTATCCAGATCCTCCCAACCACTATTGCTCGTGAGTTGTGAATGCTGTCTAATGTCATAATAAATGTCAAAGAACAGGGGGAAAGTTTTATATTATTAACCTGCGTCACTTCTATAGAGCTTACGTGGGCCTCTACGTGGACTCGATGCAGGTAATGCAAATATTAGAACAAAGACATTTTTGCTAACATTGTAAAACGACATACATTTTTCGGTGTATTACTGGATGGAAGAGGAAGGTGTCACTACTTTTGTCTACAGCAAAACTACAAAAGAGCTCCGCACAATAGCACAGCTGGTTGAGTGCCAGGGACCTAGGTTTGATCCTGACCGAGGGTGCTGTCTGTGTGGAGTTTGCACAATCTCCCTAAGACTGTGTGGGTTTGCTCCAGGTGCTCTGGTTTCATCCCACATCCCAAAGACTCTTGGGTTTGTAGATTAATTAACCTCTGTAAATTACCCCTGTAATTCACGGAGTGGATGCAAAAGTGATATAACACAGAACTAGTGTGAACAGATGATTGATGATCAGTATGGACTTGGTGGACCGAAGGGTCTGTTTCTTTGCTGCATCTTTCAATCAATCAATCAATCAATAAATGCATGTTGAAGATGGACACAAAATGCTTGAGTCTCAGCAGGACAGGCAGCATCTCTGGAGAGAAGGAATGGGTGAAGTTTTGGGTCGAGACCCTTCTTCAGACGGAAAATCACGGGAAAGGGAAACAAGAGATATATTCGATGATGTAGAGAGCGAAAGACCAATAAATAAAAGATATGCAAAAAACTAACAATGATGAAGAAAACAGGCCATTGTTAGCTGAGTGGCATCTGCAGTTCCTTCCCTAAAAAAAAATGTATAACCATGGGTAAGAGTTGATAATTAAATGTGTTTCAATTCCACTGGGGTCAAGGAAAGAGCGTTCACCAATCTTTCCACCACCATGCACACGAGAGCAAGATACACACCATTGTGCAGATGCTGAGAAGTGTGTCCAGCTCTGGCTGAACAACTTCTAATCTTGTATGTGGACTCGATAAGAAGAAGAAGAATTCCCACTAATTAATTAAAATGATTGTAAGTGAGAAACCCTTTCATCTGTATTTTCTTTTACCTAATAAAACATGATGACCCTGGCTTCCCGCAGGCTTTTCGATGCAGTTCCTCACCTAGTTAAGCGGCTTTGAGACGGGAAACTTATCTCCTTGATGCACACCAGGTACTGTAATCTTGCCTGTGGGATGTGGACTCTTAGATTTCTTTGGAATTCCTAGTTGAAATAGGCAGGTGAAGTCTGTCTAGACACTTTTACATCTCGTACAACTTGCTAACATCAATGCAATTTTATCTAGATATTATGAAAGAATCTCTTAATATATTATGTTATTTGGGTCAAAAATAAGTTGCCTGTCTAGTCCTGCAGCCTATTACTTGCTTGCACTCAGTTCCGTCTAAAGGTATATTCCACAGCTGGCATTTATTTCTCCACAATTTTTTTAATTCATGGTTGAACTGTCAAGATCATTGGCAGCACACTCACCTGAATCACAATATAGTGGGCTCAAATCCCAAAGGAGCACATCAACTCAGCTGTACTCGGGTGTAACAGTGAAGGAACGTTGAACTGAGGAGGAGACATCAATTTGATATGATGTTAAGCTAAAGCCCCATCTGAAAGTTCAGTTTAATGTGCAAAAATCCATGTGCATCTTTTGAAGATAAGCAGGGAATTCTCCTGTTGCTCGAACCAGTTTATATTCATCAATTAATATCTGTATATCAGGCTCATTTCTCATTTATTTCAATGTATATTGTGGGCTGTTTCTGTGTGCAGATTGGCTTATTAATATACCGAAGGTAGCCAAAAAATGCTGGAGTAACTCAGTGGGACAGGCAGCATCTCTGAATAGAAGAATGGGTGAGGTTTCGGGTTGAGACCCTTCTTCGGACTGAGTCGGGGGAGAGAGAGTTACAGAGATAAGGAATTGTAAGACATCCAAAGAGATGCAGATCAACGGAAATGTAGAATAGACCATTGTTAGCTGGGAGAAGGTGACAACAAATCAGACAGAGATACACTGCAATACAATGTAATCAGAGGGGCAGTCAGACTGGTCAGGGAACTGAGAAGGGGGAGGGGGGGGGGGGGAGATGGAGAGAGAGGGAAAGCAAGGCTTACTTGAAGTTAGAGAAGTTAATATTCATACCGCTAGGTGTAAGCTTATTAATATCTGCAAGCCAGCATGATTAACTATAAAAAAAGACACAAAGTGCTGGAGTAACTCAGCGGGTCAGGCAGTATCTATGGAGACCATGGATACGTAACCTTTCGGGTTAGGACCCTTCTTCTGCTTGAAGAGGTCTGACCCAAAACGTCACCTAAACCATGGTCTCCAGAGATGCTGCCAGACCCACTGAGTCACTCCAGCACTTTTTTGTGTATTTTTTGTAAGCTCACACCTGCAGTTCCTTGTTTCTTGATTGACTCTAAAGCCATTTGAAATGCTTTGAGAACACATGGCACATGATAACAAAACACATTTGCTTTCATTCTTTCCTTGCTATTTAGAATTATTGGGGCAAAATAACAGTAGAAAAAAAACCAATTTCAATATACTTCAGCACACAATTTCTGCCCATTGATGTCGATCTATACTAATCCCATATTCAATTTTGGACTAAAATGGTAAATGCAGGACATTTGTGGCAAATCAGTCATTTAAGGCAGACAGGAGAGGAAGAGACTACATAAAGTAGTAAACACTGCCCAGTCCATCATCGGCTCTGACCTTCCTTCCATCGAGGGGATTTATCACAGTCGCTGCCTCGAAAAGGCTGGCAGTATCATCAAAGACCCACACCATCCTGGCCACACACTCATCTCCCTGCTACCTTCAGGTAGAAGGTACAGGAGCCTGAAGACTGCAACAACCAGGTTCAGGAATAGCTACTTCCCCACAGCCATCAGGCTATTAAACCTGGCTCGGACAAAACTGAACATTAATAACCCATTATTTGTTATTTGCACTTCATCAGTTTATTTATTCATGTGTTTTGTAGCCAATGCCTATTATGTTCTGTTGTGCTGAAGCAAAGCAAGAATTTCATTGTCCTATCAGGGGCACATGACAATAAACTCATTTGAACTTGAACTAACTTGTGAGCAGAGGAATATTTCAACACAACAATCTATCAGCTGAGTGTGTCCACCAACCATTGTTTTACTTCAGATTTTCACTATTTGCGTTTCAGTGTTTTTCTTTGGAGCTTGGAAGTATGGAATTGATACTGAAAATAGAGAACATACTCTATCATTCTGCCTGGCTATTTTGCCAAGTGCTTGAACTGCGATGCAATAAATTCCGCTTGAATTATTTTGGAAAATTGCAATTATACATTCTATGTTCTGTAAATGTACTTTTGAGGACCTGGAACATTTGAGTTAAATGAAATGGCCAACAGGATGAAGTGCCAAGATCCCAGGTTTATGTTTAATTACATTAGCCGATCTGAACTAAATATGTTGTGTGAGTCAGGTAAATAAAATGAACATGATATATTCAACTGTGTTCCTAAGGTAACAATTAAAGATCCCCAAAATATATGCAGTCAATGACACATCAGTAAAATATTTTATGTAGAGAAATGGGGAACTATCGACTCACTTAGGCCTTTTTATTCTCTTATTTATTCAGAATTGATCTATACAGTAAACCCTTGTTACTGTAGAGGGCCATGGGGGGGGGGAGAATTGTGTCCGGAATTTCAGATTATCTGTTATTACTGAGTAAGCTACTATGTAGATGAAACAACAAACTGCAGATAATGGTTGATACACACATGGACACAAAGTGCTGGAGTAACTCAGTGAATCAGGCAGCATTGCTGGAGAACATGGATAGGTGACGTCAGAATCCGGCTTCAGACTGATTCAGTGTGCTCAACTGTTCCAGGATTTTGTGTCATTTCACCTTAAAACTAGGTGCCGATGCTGCTGGCCTGCAGAGGAGAGCCTGTCTACACCAGCTGCTGCATGGTCTGGTTAATGCACCTGTTGTTGTGGCTCACGTTGTAGCCTCTGGTTGGCAGCGCTTTCTTGAGGCCGCTGCCAATGACAGGACGCGCTCAGTCACCCTGGGGCTCCCTCCGCTCCCACCTCCGGGGGGGGAGGCAGAGGTGGAGAGCGGGAAGAGGCTGAGTGGACAGAGCGACGGGAGAAGGTGGGGGCTGCCAAGTGGAGCTTTACCTACAGTTTCCATCCAAACCACATCCCATCTGCTGGGCAGAGGTTCACAAACCTGAAGTCTCACACCACCAGGTTCAGGAACATCCACTTTCCTACAACTAACAGCTCCTTGAGTCAACCTGCACGACCCTATCCTACCTCAGCAAAGCAACACTAAGTGCCACCTCGTACACAACCATGAATTTGTTTTCTAATTGTGTATTTGTGTCTTGTTTCTTTGTTTTTTTGCACTGTCTTTTTTTGGAGAATTTACATGTAATTTCCATTTACGCTATCTATCCCTCCCATAATCTTGCAATCACTATAAGATCCTCAAGATCCTCCTACACTTCAAGGAATAAAGTCCTAGCCTCCCTATCGCTGAGGCCCTTGAGTCCTTGCAACATCCTTGTAAATCTTTCCTGCACCCTTTCTAGCTTAACAAATATAACGGGGTGACCAAAAGTGAACAACATACTCTAAATGTGGTCTCACCAATGTCTTGTACAACTGTAACATGACCTCCCACCTTCTGTACTCAATGCTCTGACTGATGAATGCCAATGTGCTGAAAGCCATCTTGACCACCGTATCTACTTGTGACGCCACTTTCAAAACATGCCAAAACATCAGATTTAGAGTCTGCCTTAATTAAGCAAAGCCATAAGTTCAAATTTATATCCCTCATCATTGCTAAGAAATTAAAAACCTCCCTGAGGTGCTGCATGATGAACAGCAAACTATTTCCAGGAATCTTCAGAAGCTGTTCTCTAATCACCTCTGCACTGCAGTATGACATATTCTCAGTATTTAACATCTGAGTTATGGTCCTTGAAATGTTTCGGTGACTGAACGATTCGCAAACCAACAGTGTATCGTTGGCCAAAGATTGTATTCTGTTGAGACACCTCCTCCCGCACCATAAAAGTGGATAACATCTGATGCCCAAGATATTGGGTTCTGTGGAGTGCCTTGAGCAATCACTCCATTGAAAAGCTTTTCTTTTGTGTACCTGCGGCAAGTACAAAGGGAAATGGATTGGTTGCATGTCTTGCTTTAGATTGTTCCCACTGGGGACGGTAACTGCAGGGGTGAAGGTTGGCAGGAGGAAGAGGTGGCGAATGGAAACTTGTTGACCAACATGGATGAAACCAAGACTTCATGGAGTGGTTCATCAGAATAGAGGAAAGGGTAAAATCAGCTGTTTGGACTGGAAGTCAACTCAATGCAGATGGTGAGAGTGATGATAAACTGAATTGAAGCAGTTCTGATATATATATAGTTTGGGCCTGAAGAAGGGTCCTGACCCGAAACGTCACCCATTCCTTCTCTCTAGAGATGCTGCCTGTCCCGCTGAGTTACTCCAGCTTTTTGTCCATCTAATATAGTTTGGGAATTGTTTGTAACTGAGCTGCATGCTGCATCGTCATCACATCGTCATGCGCATATCAACCCGTCTAAAATGTAATTATTTACTTAGAAGGAAGGAGAAACTATTCATTGGTCTGGTACATCAACTTCGATACTTCTGCCCACCCTCCCAGGTTTCTTTTGGTGCTCGATGTACTGAGCATTAACCTGGATATAATCACACAATGGGTGAATCATTAACTGCAAGTAATTGCAGTGGCCACTAATGATGTAATGGAAAATACAACAGCACTTCACTTGGCTGAGATCACAGGAAATTAAACTCCCAAAGTAACATCAGAATGGAGTATTGGCGCCTGCTGGTGGTCTCCATGCCTGTAATGCAGGACTCCATTAGATTCCTTGGCAAAGGTCCGCTGGAAAAAATATGATAGGAGGGAATGGCATTCCATAGATACTTGGGGCAGCAGAGTGCATGGATTCAAAAATAGTAATGGCTTCCAAATACAAATTTCCTTGACAAATCCTTTGCCACTCAAAGTTAACATGACTATGTTCCAGAATGTTAATAGAATGTACATAGAACGTATATAGAACACAGGCCATTCAGCACACGATGTCCGTGCCAAAGATGATGCTAAGATCAACTAATCTCATCTTCACATGATCCATATCCTCCATGTTCATGTGTCTATCTAAAAGCCTCTCAACCGTCATTGCTGTATCTGCCTCCACCACCCCTGGCATCCCAGGCATCCATCTTCAAAGTCAAAATCATCAAAGACTCACATCATCCTGGCCACACACTCATTGCACCATTGCCATCAGGAAGAAGGTGCAGGAGCCAGAAAACTGTAACGTCCAGGTCCAGGAACAGCTTCTTCCCCACAGCCATCAGGCTATTAAACTCAACAACATATAAGCTCTGAGCTCTGAACTGCAAAATACTATTATTTTGCAGTTCAGAGCTAATAAAATACAAACAACTCCATCATTTTGTGTCTATATTTGGTGAGTTAACCCTTGTATAAACTGCTTGCGATCTGACAATGAGATATTAGATTGTTTGGTGGAGAGAAGCAAGCCATTCTGCACACAGTTAGGTATCTGTTGTGAACTTTATGCCGCAGTCTCCGGGGAGGAAGCGGCCGTTCCAGATACTCCAATGCCGCTGAAGAGTGTTCTCCCGACGCCAGAACTCCATCATCCGGCAAGAGGGCCTATGACATCGGGCCGCCGTTGCGGCAACTGCGGAGGTCTCAAATAGGCCCCGACCTCGGGTGAACTAAGAGGAGGAGGACTGGACTTTTTAGTGCCTTCCCTGACAGTGGAAAGTGTTGATTCTGCTGTGGGGGGACGTTCATTTTAAATTCTATAGTGTGTTGTGTCTTTTTTATTTTATATGGATGTATGGTAATCTGATTTCTTCTCTGTAAAGCACTTTGGCTTCAACGTGATTTGATTTAAAAGTGCTATATAAATAAAAATGACTTACTTTATAAAACTACTCAGCATGCTAGGGTCAAGGCAGACTATAAAAAATGCAAAAATGACAGGAATTTTTTTCCATGCATTCGAGACATTCTGGACTAACGACACACTGGAGAAAATATTGGAAAAAATGGAGCATTGATCTCCTCGCATCACAACTTGCACATATAAATAGTTATCTGCTGGAGCTACCCTTCTTTATCCATTTGAGTGCTTGCTGTGTCACTAGTTTCAGTGGAGTGACTAAGCTTCACCCAACCACCTCATGTCCAGCCCCACAATTTGCAACCAAAGGCTTCCCATCCTCCAGATAAGAACAGACAATGTGCTTCAAGGAATGTATCCTGCATGCATGAATGTCCCAATGTGCAAAATGCACACAACACTACTAGCACTGGGTCAGTTCTGCAGATGTGAATGAGACCGTCAGAAGAAGTTAACAGCTATCATCGGCTTTGCTCACCCAAGTTGTTTTGAAAAGCAGAAGTTTCCGAAGTGGGAATCATGAATCAACTCTATCGCACCACGTCTGCAGGCACATTTGATTTATATTTAAACTTTCGGATCACTGAACTAAAATTAACAGACTTGGACAAATATGTATAAATTTCTTATTGTGTAAACTGTTTACTTAGTTTTCGGGGCACTATAGAATTAATGATGATTTTTCAAGAATTTTAAGGGACACTGGACAATCTCATGCCTGTTGCATAAATTATGATAGTTTCTCAAAAGCGCAAAGCTATACACACACTATATAGATTATGGCGACTCCCAGGTATATTTATGTCTAACGATTGAAGCCAAGTCTAGTATGTACATTATAATTCTGATCCTCACTACAGTTCCTGGACACTTTACCCACTTACTGTCGATACAATCTAGGAACCTGGGTTCATTCCTGACCTGACGTTTTCACTGTATGGAGTTTTCACTTTTGCCCTGTGATCATGTGGGTTTCATCTGGGAAATCCACTCCCCAACCAAATTCAAACGGGGTGGGATTGCCAGGTGAATTGGCCACTGTAAACTCCGTCTGCTGCAGCGAGGTGGCAGGAAGACCAGGGAAGTTGATAGTTGAACCTATAGATTTGATATTACAATCCCTGCTATAATTGTCACCTTCTTACTAACTTGAGTGGGGTGGGGGTAAAAACTTTATTGGGGTCATCACGTGGGCACCTTCCTTCCTTGGTGTTTCGTTGATAGGCATCCCACTCTTGCTAATCATTTTGCAGCCCAGTTGGAGTCCTTCCTCTTCAGCCACAACCAGTTGCTGCTTGGCTCGGCAGCCTCTGACGGCTTGCTGGAAGGCCTGTCCTCGAACTCCCATTCCCTTCAGGAGTCTGGTTGGTGACATGGCGACAGAACGTCCTCTGGACACTTTCCGGAGCCAGCACATCCTTCCTCAGATATGGCTTCTTATGCCCCTGTCCCACTTAGGAAAACTGAACGGAAACCTCTGGAGACCTTGCGCCCCACCCAAGGTTTCCGTGAGATTAGATTGCCGGAGGTTTTGTGTGGAAAAGGAGGGTGGAGGGGGAAATGGGTGCAAAATCCAGGTGGTGCTCTGGGAAGAGAGCAGGGAAAAAAATAGAGGAGGGAGAGAGGGGGGTTACCCAAAATTGGAGAATTCAATCTTCGCACCGTTGGTTTGTAAGCCTCCCTAAGCGGAACATGAGGTGCTGTTCCTTCACTTTGCATGTAGCCTCACTCTTTAAGTAATTCTGAAGTGTTGTTGCTGTTGTAATGTAGTTGATACCAGACACGTGGCGGCCGTTTTTTAATGATGAACAGCATCATAATAATCATCATATAATTTGTTTTACCGTAGATGGTTGTACTGGAGAGAACCATTGGCCCAGTTACCTGAGATTACGTTCGTGCTTAGCTTTGACCCACTGCTTTGTGATCTATTAGGTCCAACCAAGAGAGCCATCAGGGACACAATTAACATCGTACCTGAGGAAACAGGACCCATGCCAGTGCAGTTTGCGTTCAGAGTTTGCTTTGGAGTGTCACAATAGATTCTGGTGCTCAAGTTATTGCAAGGGAATTGGTTTCATTATCTTCAGAGTTGCGTGGGGGGGGGGGGGGGGGGGGGGGGGGGGGGGGGGGGGGGGGGTAGGGGGGCGGGTGATACCCTCTGAGTGACAACATAGAGATCCAGCGAAGTTTAGCCAGCACATGGTTTGGTCAGCAGCATTCAGTAGTCTCAAGAGCTTCATGACAAGGATAGTCCCATTTCAAGGGAAGAGACGACACAGTATTTAGCAGCAGTTACAAGCGCTCGGGTGTCACATTCACCCCATTATCATCTGGCTTTCTCTATTAAATGAGCTAATCTAACAGTTTTAACCAAAATATCTGCCAATATTTCACAGCCAAAACAAACTATTGCATGATTTGCTACATTATGCAGTTATGGCCAATATTTCAGCTTAGAGCAGTTTCATTTTCAAACGTTTTGAAGGCTTTTCAGTTTCTGTTGATGAAACTATACATTATAGTGCTACAAACCAGTAACGGCAGAGACAAGCATTCATTCCAAACCAGGGATTTTCATTGTGTGCAGGGAGGAACTGCAGGTGCTGGTTTAAACCAAAGACAGATACAAAGAGCTGGAGTAACTCAGCAGGTCAGGCAGCATCTCTGGAGAAAATAAATAGGTGGCGTTTCAGGTCAAGACTCAAGAAGGGTCACCTATTCCTTTTCTCCAGAGATGCTGCCTGACCCGCTGAGTTGTTCCAGCATTTTGTGTCTCGTCTTCTTGTTTGTAGTTCCATTGTGACATGCAGCACAGGAAGATCAGAAAGAACAGCTTCGCCGTGTATATAACCTAAAAACCTATCAGTTTTCTGAAACAACATTGGTGGAGGCTTTGGAATTTTGATGTAACATAGAACACCTCAGTGGAGGTACAACTTAAACCAATTCCACCTGTTGACATCCTCCATGCCATAAATTCCTGTGAGTTTGTAAAATAAGTTCAAAGTGTTAGTTGCATAAAATCTGTTTCCTCCACTGAGATGAAATTTTCCCAGGTTAAAATTCACAAGACTTGCACCATTCAGTCCTTTTAAAAAGGAAGGTTTGCCAAAAATATTAACAGCAGACTATTTATATTGAGCATCATAATTAGTATCATCAAACAAATATGAAGCTGGACTATGAAAGCTGATATTAGACCAAATGTTGGTGAAGGACATGGGGTTTACGGAGATTTGTAATGGAGCAGTAAGAAATAGCGATGTTTAGTAGAGGAGTTACTTCATTTGCTTGCTGTATAAAAAGGACATGAATACGCAACTTGGTCACTCAAGCCTGATCTACCATTCAAGATAATCATGGCTGATCTGTCCTATCTTCTTAGCACCTTCTATGTCAGCTCCCCATGGTCACCAGTTTTCTGATTTAGTTTAATTTAATTTAGATGTACAGAGTGGAAATAGGCCATTCGGCCCACTAAGTCCACACTGACCAGCGACCCCTGCATATTTACACTATCTTTAGTGTAATTTTTTACATGTGTACCAATCGAATTAACCAACAAACCTGTACGTCTTTGGAGTGTGGGTAGAAACCAAAGATCTCAAAGAAAACCCACGCAGTCATGTGGAGAACGCACAAACTGTGTACAGGCAGCACCCGTAGTCAGAATCGAACCAGGCTCTCTGGCGCTGTAGATGCTGCAAGGCAGCAACCCTACTGCTGCACTGCCGTGCCACCCTAATCTTCCAAAAACATTTCTATCTCCCCTATAAATGTGTCCATTGATGTGGCCTCCAAAAACCTCTGGGACAGAGAATTCCAGAGATTCACCACCCTCTGCAATAAGTTCGTTCCCACACAGCTATGTTTTGAATAACCACCCCCTAATCTTAAAACCATGTCCCTTTGTTCAAAATTCTCCGACTGAGATGAAAATGACATCTATCCAGTTATGTCCCTGAACAATGTTATATGTTTACCAAAATCACCCATCTCTCTTCTAAAGTCCAAAGAATACAGAATAAATGTAATTAGATGCTTTGTAATAGAATAAACCTCTCATCCCTGGAATTAGTCACGATTTGTGTGGTTAAGAAGGCAAAAGGAATGAAGAAAATAAGATCAAAATATTCAGAGGAGGAATTGCAGTATTTATATTAGACGGAATCGTCCAACTATCCAACTCAAATGAGGATTACGAGCATGCAACCTGGGTGCATACAGGTTTAACTCTGAATATTGCATCCCTTGGTTTGAGAAACTCAGCGGGCGAGGCAGCATCTATGGAGCGAAGGAAATAGGCAACATTTCGGGTCGAAACCCTTCTTCTGAAACCCGCTGAGTTCCTCCAGCATTTTTTGTCTACCTTCGATTTCCCTTCTTAGACATTGAAGCAGTATGGCATCATTTACTGCAAGATAATGATACTGCAAGCCACAGGCACTGATTTTAAGGAGTTGTTGTAGAATACATGGAAGCTTTCCTATCCCTATTACAATGACCTTGGATGCAGGTTGGCTGGGTCTTTCAGGCCTGGTTTTGGTTATTGGGGAAGATGGAGCATGTTTGGTTATTATTGGATTGAATATGTTGACGAGTACTCTCATGAACCTCTACAGGTGTACGGCAGAGAGTATATTGATGGATGCGTCACGCTCTGGTTCTGCAACTTGAATGCCCAGGGATGAGGAGGATTACAAAGTGTGATAGACATGGCCTGGTCTAACACGGGTAATGACCTCCCCGCCATCAAACTGATCTATAGAAGCTGTTGCCTCAAAAAGGCAGCTAGTACCATCAAAGGACCCACATCACTGGTTTAAACTAAAACAGATAAATTCCCATCAACAAATGGATTTTTCTTTTCTTCTAAGATCTGGAAATAATAAAACTGTTGTTTCTGTGTTCACGTTTATTACTTTGCTGCTCTGCTTTTGATTCATTTTCATGTTTAATACTTTCCATTGTCAAACTGAAACTGGAACTCCCACCATTTTGTTCAGCCCACCAAAGATGTCAGTATTCAGCGAGTTAATAATGTCTGTAGTAACAAATGGAACAGCAACTGTTGTGTTCCAGTCAGTCATGGGCTACATCAATCAGACTCTACAGGTAGGTTACACAAAAAAGCTGGGGAAACTCAGCGGGTGCAGCAGCATCTATGGAGCGAAGGAAATAGGCAACGTTTCGGGCCGAAACCCTTCTTCAGACTGATCGGGGGCGGGGGGGGGTGGGGACAAGAAAGGGAAAAGGAGGAGTAGCCAGAAGGCTGGGGGATGGGAGGAGACAGCAGGGGGACTAAGGAAGGGGAGGAGACAGCAAGGACTCAGCAAATTGGGAGAATTCGATGTTCATGCCCCCGGCGTGCAGACTCCCCAAACGGAATATGAGGTGCTGTTCCTCCAATTTCCGGTGCTGCTCGCTGTGGCCATGGAGGAGACCCAGGACAGAGAGGTCGGAGGCGGAGTGGGAGGGGGAGTTGAAGTGCTGAGCCACCGGGAGGTCAGCTTGGTTATTGCGGACCGAGCGGAGGTGTTCGGCGAAACGATCGCCCAACCTCCGCTTGGTCTCACCGATATAGATCTGCTGACATCTAGAGCAGCGGACGCAATAGATGAGGTTGGAAGAGATGCAGGTAAACCTCTGTCGCACCTGGAACGATTGCCTGGGTCCTCCCCTTCCTCAGTTCCTTGCTGTCTCCTCCCCTTCCTCAGCCTTGTTAGTCCTTGCTGTCTCCTCCCCTTCCTCAGCCTTTGTTAGTCCTTGCTGTCTCCTCCCCTTCCTCAGCCCCCCTGCTGTCTCCTCCCATCCCCCAGCCTTCTGGCTACTCCTCCTTTTCCCTTTCTTGTCCCCACCCACCCCCGCCCCCGATCAGTCTGAAGAAGGGTTTCGGCCCGAAACGTTGCCTATTTCCTTCGCTCCATAGATGCTGCTGCACCCGCTGAGTTTCTCCAGCTTTTTTGTGTAAACTTCGATTCTCCAGCATCTGCAGTTCCCTCTTAAAGACTCTACAGGTATCTTGGTATTTAATAGCTTGAAGGCATGTACCAGCTTGCCCAGGTCAGGCAGCATCTGATGAGGGAATGAACAGGTAGAAACATAGAAATTAGGTGCAGGAGTAGGCCATTCGGCCCTTCGAGCCTGCACCGCCATTCAATATGATCATGGCTGATCATCCAACTCAGTATCCCGTACCTGCCTTCTCTCCATACCCTCTGATCCCTTTAGCCACAAGGGCCACATCTAACTCCCTCTTAAATATAGCCAATGAATTGGCCTCAACTACCCTCTGTGGCAGAGAGTTCCAGAGATTCACCACTCTCTGTGTGAAAAAAGTTTTTCTCATCTTGGTTTTACAGGATTTCCCCCTTATCCTTAAGCTGTGACCCCTTGTCCTGGACCTCCCCAACATCGGGAACAATCTTCCTGCATCTAGCCTGTCCAACCCCTTAAGAATTTTGTAAGTTTCTATAAGATCCCCTCTCAATCTCCTAAATTCTAGAGAGTATAAACCAAGTCTATCCAGTCTTTCTTCATAAGACAGTCCTGACATCCCAGGAATCAGTCTGGTGAACCTTCTCTGTACTCCCTCTATGGCAAGAATGTCTTTCCTCAGATTAGGAGAGCAAAAACTGTACGCAATACTCCAGGTGTGGTCTCACCAAGACCCTGTACAACTGCAGTAGAACCTCCCTGCTCCTATACTCAAATCCTTTTGCTATGAAAGCTAACGTACCCAGGTAACAATTCTGGGTGGGACCCTTCTTCAGACCAATTAAAGAACAGTCTGAAGAAGGTCTGAATCAGTCTGAAGAAGGGTCCCGACCCAAAATGCCTGCTGTTCATTCCCTCCACAAATGCTGCCTTACCCACTGAGTACCTCGCATTTTATGGGCTTGATCCCAGCATAGTGTCTCCGTTTTACTGCTTCATTGCATAATCTCCACAAAATACTTTGAAGATGGTCTCCTCCTCTCTCTGACAAGAGGTAATGTGAGGCCATCTATTACTGCTCCCCTCTGTGATTTCCGGATCAGTCTGAAGAAGGGTTCTGTCCCAAACTACCCATGCTTGCCCATTCCTGTCCTGTCCAAGCTGTCCATTCCTCCCTCAGATGCTGCCTGACCCATAGACCTCGTCCAGCACTTTGTTTTTGGTCAAATTTCCAGAGTCTGCAATTTAATGTGTCTCCTTCTTCAAGGACAGCTTCTTCCCTGCTGTTGTTGGACGATTGGATTTACCTCTCATAGTCTCTGTGTAGTCCTGAATCTTACACTTTTTTTAATCTGCACTTTTTCTGTAGCTGTAACTCTATATTCTGCACTCTATTTAATTTCTTGTTGTGTAACCTTTTGTACGTGTGTGGTTTGATTGTACTTTTGTATGTAATGATTTGCCCGGATACCACGGAAAACAAATGTTTTCACTGTATCTTGGTAAATATGATGATCATTTTTCATTTTGTATGGATGCATGGAAACCCAAATTTAGCTTTGGCTTCCTTCAATGTGAGTTGATTTAAATGTGCTATATAAATAAATATTGATTGATTGATAATAAACCAATACCAATAATTGAATTTGGAATTTTGTTTTTGCTCAGTTCATTCCCAGATATTTCTCATGTAGGTCGAGTACAAATTAGATAAACATCTAGCATTGTTTGGATCCCTCTTACTTCAACGTTTCAGAAGTTGACTTTCTTGCCATCCTGGTGTGGATAGTCGGAGATGTGTCATTGGGTATGCTACTGATTAAAATAAAATGACAGATACCTCCACTGGCACTTGGTCTCTTGAATTCCAGTCGTGAAGTCAAGGGGGGACCTAAACGTGGTTAAAACTTTGGCCAAGACCATGGGAAAATCAAGCACCTGGGGACATTGTTCTAAATTAAAACAGAGATGAGGCATTTTTAATGCTGATCTCTCTTCCTCACAAGATGGTGGAAGCAACATCTGCAAATGTTCTTAAGTAGACAGTCTTATGATAAGTAAAGGGGTGAAAGATGACCAGAGTAAATCGGAATGCAGAGTTCTGGTTAGATCTCAAATGATCTCACTGAACGATGGAACAGGTTAAAAGGACACAATGCAACCTCCTGCTCCTAATTACTACTAGTTCATGTCATGGTTTCTCCATCAACTGTTTAGGCTCTGGGCATTGGAGTTGCTTCTCCACATCTCATTCAAGTTATCTCTCCCTTCTAATACTTAGTATGTATGACAGAGAAAAAGCCCAAAAAGTGCTCTGCAGGGAAAAATTTAGACAAAAATAGTCAGGTTAAAGGAGACACAAAGACAGATACTGCCGATAGCAAACATTATGTTTGGCAAAGATCCTGGCTGTTTATTTTCATGATCCCTGGTTAACTGAAGATATATGTCTATTCTTCTGGCTAAGTTTCTATCTCAAACTGATAACACTTTCTCCTAATTTACTTTTAAAAAATCATTTTTTTCCTCTTGCTCTCTTACAATCTCTGATGGAAATTTGTGACTAATATTTACATTGGTCCTGTTTGCTCCCAAGTCCCAGATACACAGTCACGCTATTGGCACCATTGACCATGTTAGGAGATTCCTGGCTGACACTCGTGTCTTCCCCCTGGAGTGATTTATTTATGTTGCTGGCTAGATATAATAATTCCTGGAGAAAATGATCAGCATCCCATTCTAATGAAATGTCAGGGGCCGGATTTTCCTCTGGGGACCAAGAGGTCTGGAAATGGACACAACTTTGGTCTGCTTCACATTACACATTTTTCCAGGTATGTGCGCAATCATTTCGAGGCTTATTATTTTGAAAATTCCTTAAAAAATTCTTTATTTATTCGTTTCAAAATTATTTACAAAATTCTTAAGGGGTTGGACAGGCTAGACGCAGGAAGATTGCTCCCGATGTTGGGGAAGTCCAGGACAAGGGGTCACAGCTTAAGGATAAGGGGGAAATCCTTCAAAACCGAGATGAGAAGAACTTTTTTCACACAGAGAGTGGTGAATCTCTGGAACTCTCTGCCGCAGAGGGTAGTCGACGCCAGTTCATTGGCTATATTTAAGAGGGAGTTAGATGTGGCCCTTGTGGCTAAGGGGATCAGAGGGTATGGAGAGAAGGCAGGTACGGGATACTGAATTGGATGATCAGCCATGACCATATTGAATGGCAGTGCAGGCTCGAAGGGCCGAATGGCCTACTCCTGCACCTAATTTCTATGTTTCTATGTTTCTATGTTTCTTCATCGAATGGTTCCATTGAATCTAAGCTTAGTCCAACAGTAATGATTGCAGACACAATTTGTCGGAAGGAAATGCAGATGCTGGTTTACACCGAAGGCAGACACAAAATGCTGGAGTAATTCAGCAAGACAGGCAGCATCTCTGTTGAGAAGGGATGGGTGATGTTTTGGGTCAAGAGTCTTTTTGAGTTTGAAGAAGGATTTTGACCCCAAACATCACCCATTCCTTCTCTCCAGTAATGATTGCAGTAGGGTTTGGTGGTGTGGCTGAGGTGAGGGCAAACCTTCAGGCAAGGCAATGATGCACCCACATGCAAATCATCGCACCGCCTCATCTCCATCCACCTATCTCATGCCAAGCTTTGTCTTACACCTCACTTTCCCACCTTTCACCCCCGACTCCACCAGTTTGAAGAAGGGTCTCGACCGGAAACATTGTCTGCCATTCTCTTCAAAAAGGGGGAGAAGTCTGTCTGAAGAAGGGTCTCGATCCGAAACGTCACCAGAGATGCTGCCTGTCCCGCTGAGTTAATCCAGCCTTTTGAGTCTACATTCTCTTCTCAGATGCTGCTTGACCCACTGATTTCCCCCAGCACTTTGGTTTTGTGAGGTTAAGTAATCTGTAGTCATTCATTGGTAGACAAAAGTGCTGGAGAAACTCAGCGGGTGCAGCAGCATCTATGGAGCGAAGGAAATCGGCAACGTTTCGGCCCGAAACCTTCAGACATTAGTCATTCATTATTGGATCTTACACATGAAAAGCTGCTACATAGTGAGGAGTCACAGAAGAGTCAATAGATCTGTAACCATCCACCACCATCGCTCACTACCTCTCTGATTTTCATTCATTTTTAATTCTGGCAAAAGGGCTAATGTATCACCTGATTTTTTGCCCCCAAGCAACCTGGCTTGTTATGGAGCTAGAGCATCATACAGCACGGAAACTGCCCCTTTGGCACACATGCCCATCCCCTCTAAAATATCTCATCTCATTCCACTTCTCTGCACTTGGACCATATTCCCTCGTACCTTTCCTATCCATGTTCAAGTGTTTTTTAAATGCTTTCAAGTGTTATAGTATCTGCTTCAATTACCTCATCTGGAAGCTCATCCCATATACTCACCATCCACCCATCCTATTTTTATTTACTTTGAAACCATTCTGACTAGTATCACCATGTCACCCATAATCTCATCACCTCCCCCCCCCGCTCACCTCCACCCATCCATCACTTGCCAGGCTTTGTCTTACACTTCTCTTTCCCACCTTTCTCCCTCCTGCTCCATCACTTTGAAGAAGGAACTCAACCGGAAACGTTATCTGCCATTCTCCTCACAGGTGCCGCTTGAGCCTCTGAGCCTCCTCTGCACCTATTTTCTATGTCTATGTCTATGTAGGGTCTCGACTTGAAAGGTGAGGACCAGGGGAAGTCTGAAGTGTTGCGTCTGGGGTTAGGGGGAACGAGAGCAGAACCACAGGACACAGAGGGGACACGGGTGTGGGATCCGTCTATGACAGCTGGAGGGAACCATGTTTACTAAAGTAACAGGGATGTCCTGGAATATAAAGCCTACAAAGAATTCCAGTGAAGTAAAGGAGTATTTACGGTGTTCCATTTTTAAAAACAAATAGAGTAATTATCAAACTACCATAAAATACTATTTTGCTACAAATGCTCAGGTCCAGATTATTTCACAATGGTGACCAGAACCCTGACAAGACCAGCTTTGCTTTACTGCATAACCTTATTACTGCGTACCTTGAGTCTGAAGAAGGGTCTCGACCCAAAACTTTACCTATTCCTTTTCTCCAGAGATGCTGTCTGTCCCACTGAGTTACTCCAGCTTTTTGTGTCTATCTTCAGTTGAAGCCAGCATCTGAAGTTCCTTCCTACATACCTTTATTCCTACTGTGATGAATCCTAAGTATTTGCAATCTCCTGTTGGCCACAAAGTTCCACCAAGAACATTTCTGAAAATGTGCCCATGAAGATGTACAAAGGATAAAGAACATTTGGCTGTCCTCATCATTCTTAAATAACATAGTTGATTCAACATCACAGTGAGGAACAAGTCAAAAAAACTAAGAACATTATTTCTGTTCTAAAAATATGTTAGTGATGATGGGTCTGCTAAAAAATAGGAAAACGAGGCAGGGTATAAAATATGCTTTTTATTATTCCTGTGAATTTGAAAATATTCAAATGTTCTGATGTGCACACCGATAGCTCAATTGTTGAATTGGAACAATGTTCTTTATTGAATTAGACCAATACACCATGAGATATTTTATTGAATCAGTCTATGAGAATGCAGAATATGAAAGGGAGCAGTTCGAGTATGAGAATTTAATGTCTCATACACATAATAAAACAAGGGAGTGAAATAACTAATCATTGTAAGGAATGCTACTAGGGGGGCAGTCTAACAATTAAATACAGATGAGCTCATTTGTTTAAAAATAAAAGTAAAAGTAATCTTACGGAGATCAAGCAGTAAAATGGAAGAAAGTATTGAGGAACAGTATACAATTGGTGTACAATTGATCTTTGAAAGTGATCGCACAGTTAGTTAACGTGGTTGAGAAGGTGTTTAAAGTAATGGCCATCATTAGTCAGAGCACTGAACTGAAATGCAGTTGCTCCAACTTCATAAAAAACATTATTTAGAGCATAGCTGAGTACTGCATCTGGTTCTGGTCACCACATACAATAGGAAAATGTACTTACAATGGGAAGGTCCAGAGGAGGCTCACCAGGATGTTGCCTGGCGTGGTTTAGCTGTGAGGAAAGGCTGGAGAAGTTATGTCTGATTTCCCTGGAGTAGAGGAGGTTAAGAGATGACATGATTGAGGTATGTTAAATTATGAGTGCTACAGATAGCATCGACTGCAAGAACCATTTCCCCACATCAGAGATAGATGAAGCTACAGGGCACGGATTCAAGGTAAGGGGAAAGAGATTTAGAGGATCGGAGGGAACTTTTCTCACCCACTGAGCGGTGAGTACCTGGAATACATTGCCTCGCTGTGTAGGAAGGAACTGCAGATGCTGGTTTAAACCAAAGATGGACACAAAATGCTAGAGTAACTCAGCGGGACAGGCAGCATCTCTGGAGAGAAGGAATTGGGTGACGTTTCGGGTCGAGACTCTTCTTCAGACTGAGAGTCAGAGGAAAGGGAAACAAGAGTATAGACGGTAAAGTCGGGAGATGTAGAACAAATGAATGAAACATATGCACAAAGGTAACGATGATATAGGAAACAGGCCATTGTTCGCTGAGAACAAGAAGCTGGTTTGACTGTCTCAGAGTGTGGTAAAAATACAGTCACCAGCAATGTTTAAACAGTGTGTGGATGAATTCTTGAATCTCGCAACACAAAAGGACGTATGCTAAATGCTGGAACATATGATCATTAAGGAAGAGTGCCCACTGGTCGGTGTGGACTAGGCAGCCTGTTTCACTGCCGTACAACACTATAACCATATAACAATTACAGCACGGAAATAGGCCATCTCGGCCCTACAAGTCCGTGCCGAACAAATTTTTTTTTTTTTCCCCTTAGTCCCACCTGCCTGCACTCATACCATAACCCTCCATTCCCTTCTCATCCATATGCCTATCCAATTTATTTTTAAATGATACCAATGAACCTGCCTCCACCACTTCCACTGGAAGCTCATTCCACACTGCTACCACTCTCTGAGTAAAGAAGTTCCCCCTCATATTACCCCTAAACTTCTGTCCCTTAATTCTGAAGTCATGTCCTCTTGAATGTACTCTTTCGCTTTCTTGTATGTCCTTTCAGTTTTGTGTATATATTATGTGTAGGAAAGAACTGCAGATGCTGGTTTAAACTGAAGGCAGACACAAAAAAGCTCAACGGGTCAGACAGCATCTCTGGAGAAACGGAATAGGTGACATTTCTGGTCAAAACACAGGTCAGTCTGAAGAAGGGTCTCGTCCCGAAACGTCACCTAGTCCTTCTCTCCAGAGATGCTGTCTTACCCGCTGAGTTACTCCAGCTTTTTGTGTCGATCTTGTGTATATATTATCCTCTTATTGGTCTTACTCCTGGCACATTGAACCCCTTGCTGTTTGGCGTGTGGCATTCGTGGTAAAGCAGGATTAATGATGAGGACGTCATTAGTATAAATTTATTCAGAACATTATGAAGCTGATGGCTGGTAAATTCTGCAGGATTTATTATAGGTTGTAAATGCAATATTTCATGACATGACACGTTGGCCGATCTGTCTGCAGACCTTCTGAGCCTATACTTCCGTTGAAACACCTGTCTTTAACCCTCTAACTATGTAAATGAATAAAGCTGGCATTTGTAGTTCCTGATGTCCTAATTCAATGTCCATTTGAAAGAATGGAAACATGAAAGGTCAATGTGTTTCACGAGTACCATTCCATACTATACTTCCACTTGAACGAGAGAGAAACAAACAGCTGGCAGTGTACACATTTGACTCGTTTTATAGCCAATTAACTTTTATGAGGAGACATTACATTTTTCTGTAAAAATAAATGCTTCTGGATGGCGGAGGTGAAATTGGTGGAAGTTGCCAGGGGGCTGTCAGGTTGCCCCAAACCTGATCATATATTTCCAAATTTAGATCACTCTCACTGGCCAAAGTTTCATTGCTCTTTGTTTTAACGGATTGCTTATTGCATTCAAGATAATGGAAAAATATTCTTCAACTATCTGACGAAGAAAAGTAACAGATGTCAAGTATTTATCTGCTTTGTATCACTTCTGACTGCAGTAAGTGTAAGGATGCCCATTATTTTAACCTTCAGACGAGCAGTGCCAGCAGTTCTGGAAATGCTAGTTCGTGGCAGATCACAGATTCTTGGCTACAGCTTGTTGCAGGATCGTTGCGTGAATATAGCTGGGCTGGTGGGAGTGAGGGGAAGGTGTTTTCAGTGGTTTCCATTCAGAAATTATGGAGAATTGATCACTGCATCAACCTGGTTTGACGTCAAAATCTTGTAGGAAGATCAAATGACTGTAGTCCGTGTTAGTACAGCTTGTACATGACCTCTGCTAAGAATGGGACTGGATAGGCCTTTTGGTATCGTGCATGCCTAACTTAATCCCTCAACATCTCTAAATAGCTTGGTTTTGTTGCAACCACCATACAATTAAAGCGTTTGATTCTATTGCAACCACAACAGGTACAGAAGCCTTTTAATCTACTACCCTTTGGACTTTGATAGTGACAGAATAGCGTGTTTTGGGGGGATTTTTGGATGTTACTATTAATATCTAAAGACATTTGTATCTCACTTTTTTTTAAACACGTTACAACAATAGTACCGTAAATATTCCAGAGAATCCAGTGAGTTTAAAGGGAACAAGAAATATTCAGGCTCTCTGGATCCCAGTTTTGGCCGCAAACCCACCCAAGCTCACGACTCCCAGTGTTGTCAGAGAGAAGAGCAGGCCAGAGCAACCACAGCGGGTGTTGGGCTCCACAACAATAGACAATAGACAATAGGTGCAGGGATGGCCTACTCTTGCACCAATTGTCTATTGTCTATTGTCGAGGAAGCCAACCCCTGGCTGCACACTCCGCTTGCAGTTTGGATCAGCTCACATTACCAACTAATGAGTGAGCCAAGATAGACACTAATTGCTGGAGTAACTCAGCGGGGCAGGCAGCATCTATGGAGAGAAGGAATGGGTGACATTTTGGGTCAAGACCCTTCTTCAGACCTGATGTCTAAAGAAGGGTCTCTGTCCGAAACGTCACACATTCCTTCTCTCCAGAGATGCTGCCTGTCCCGCTGAGTTACTCCAGATTTTTGTGTCTATCTGCAATTCTTTCCGACACATAATGAGTGAGCTAGTCAGCTAATCAGCAGTTTTCCTGTTTTCCTGTTTACACATCGCCTAACTGACAAACCTCTGTGATCCCAGTTGGTAGAAAACCTTGGAATCCTGGGAATACAACAGATGTATCACAACCTTCCTATTCTTGCATTGGACCCTTAAACTCTGGCAGATGATCCAGTGTCAATGAAGGACCATCCAGGAAGGTTCTGCTGACTTCCCTCTAGCTCTATTAACCAATGTTAGTCTAAAACTCTGCTGCTTATGATCCCACTAACCCCAAATCCTATTTCCCTTGTGTTTGACGAACCACAATGGGCTCTATTTCAGCAAGGCCCCAATTATCAAATGCTCAACCTTCTTTTAATTTCTGGATTTTATTTATTTTTAATTTCTGGGTAATGTAGAGACCACCATATGTCCACCATTGTTAGGCAAATGGAAATGTTTTGATAAAATGTAGCAATTTAACACCAAGATTCCACAAAGGCTTCGAGCTAAGCAAGTGCCAATTACCTTAACATACAAGATCAGATATTTTTCAATTCCTCCAGTTTCAAAATATTGTTTGGAATTCTTACAGGTAATGTTCAGAATGAGTTTCTGTTGTCTTTCTAAGCTGGGGTTCAAACATTTGTTGGATGCTTTAGAAAAGGCAGGCCATTTTGGAACTAATCATTAAGATTGCTAACAGCAAAGTTATAAATCGTAGAAGATTCCAACATTTTTAATTGGACATATTCCGAAATTTAATGGAACACGTGTGAAAGGTTGGTAGAGTTTTATGGACCATGTATTGCACATTGCCAACAGTATGATTATTCTTGAAGCAAGTACCCAATATAGTAATAATAAACAGGTGGATAC
This sequence comes from Leucoraja erinaceus, assembly GCF_028641065.1. NCBI lineage: Eukaryota > Metazoa > Chordata > Chondrichthyes > Rajiformes > Rajidae > Leucoraja > Leucoraja erinaceus. Next base: position 5,187,378 of record NC_073399.1, on the reverse strand, counting down.
ATCTATCCTTATACAGTATAGCTCACCGCCACAGTGTAGTAGTTAAGATATACAAGCATATTTGACAAGTCATTTCATGATCTATAAAAACAAATACAATAGCCTCAAAAATATCTCATCAGTCTCTCAGTCGAGCTAATGAAATGGAGATAGATTTGATGCACAACTGCAGTGACTTACGAAGTATTTATTCAAACCTAAAATCTGTCTATTTTCTATATGTGCATCTGAAAGTGCCTCTCCTGTGTGTGCTTTCAATTGAGGGTTAGGTTGTTGGTTTGTGGGCCATCCCTCTTGGGAGACTGCCACTTTGATCTGGCCCATGATATCAAGACCTTCGATCAATTCCTTATCTTCATTAGCTTCCATATATTCTCCTTGTCTTAGCCTTCATGCTAACTGGGATTCATGCTGGCTTCAGAAGCATAGAGGCATGGACTTCATGCTGGACTTCATGCCGGCATGAGAATTATTTATTCTATTATCATGTGAAAGATTTTAATTATAATCTATATTTACACCTAGTTGCATTCCCTGGTTGAAATTATTTTAGTTGGATCCCGTTACAGGGTGGACACCCCAAGGATACCATCCAAATTTCAGCATTTGGACATCCCATCGCTAATCCATGTCAAACTAATCAAAGTGGAATTTTCACTCACCAGAGAAGAGTTTCATTATTAGACAAACAAATGTATAACAAATATTAAAACCATCAATAGGAGAATCTGAGTTGCGTAGCTATAGAAATAATTGATTAATACTCACTGTACTGGTATAATTAGAGCTTGCCAAAGGGTGACAGCAAGCGATGTGATTGAGATTGTGGGATGGGAGAATAAGAACAACCATGTAGTAACTCGAGGTCGGTCCCAGTTGGAGGCCGCCAGCTCCGCCATTAGGCCTCAGCGGAGACGGAGACGGGGGATACGATAAGAAAAGGTCGCATCCCCCCGAAGGAAGAGACCAAAAACATGTTTCTCCCACCCCCCACACACATACACAACCAAAATAAACTAAACTAAACTGAAACAGGACAAAAAGAAAAAAAAATATATGTATATGAAAAGACAAACGGACTACAGGCGAGCCGCAACTGCAGGGCAGCGCCGCCATTTCCGGAATGAAATTGTTGCATGTGGTTTCATAAAGATGCGCATCTGATTTCAATATCAACTTCATAGCACGACTATTCCAACAATTCAATCATCACTGAGGAGAGGTTCTTCTGCAAAAACACTCAAAAACAAAAATACACAATGCTACCTATTGGTTTCTACATCCAGTGGTTGATTGTGCAATGGCATTGCATCACCATCTGGACACAATTACATTTTCCAAGTTAGGCATAGCTGCCCTGCAGGGGAATGTGATAGACATCTGATAGCTGTGCAGTTACTATTCATATATGAACCAAGTGTGAATGGGTTTTGTGCAGTATTCCACATCCAATTTCCATTTGATATACGGCACTTTTAAGGCAGGTGTGAATAAATGCAATTGGAAGAAAAGCTGGATATCTTCAAGAAAAAAATAATTCCAATCTCAGAAATGAAAATCCCCGCCTACAGATTAAGAATATAATCATAAATGGTCAGGGTTGTCCCAGTCTACATTATTCCATATATTTCTGCTCTTTGCCTCATCTTGATTTCTCCAGAATTATGAGTCACTCTCAGAACAAGCTGAACCCATCTGTTTTCAGAAGCTTCAAAATTCCAATGTATTTTAGCTCGGAATAGATACCAAGACAACTATCAGAGTGCTGTAGCTCCCATTCTTCTCCCTCAAATGTTACGAACATAGCCCTTTATACCCATTTTGTGTTTTAAATTTGATGAGGCCAATGACTGTATGAATGCCATGAATGTGCCCTGCCCATCTACTCTACCCACACCCACTGCCTTCTGATTAATTCCAAAATGTCTGAGTATCACTCAATATTTTCTCCAATGTTGCAGCAGTTAGCATGGATACAATGAAAATAGGTGCAGGTGTAGGCCATTCGGCCCTTCAATGTGATCAGTATCCCGTTCCTGCCTGCTCTCCATAACCCTTGATTCCGCTAGCCCTAAGAGATATATCTAACTCTCTTTTGAATCATCCAGTGAATCGGCCTCCACTGACTTCTGAGGCAGAGAATTCCACAAATTCACAAATCTGTGTGAAAATGTTTTTCTTCATCTCAGTTCTAAATGGCCTACCCCTTATTCTTAAACTCTGGTCCCTGGTTCTGGATTCCCTCAACATCGGTAACATGTTTCCTGCCTCCAGCGTGTCCAATCCCTTGATAATGTTATGTTTCTATAAGATAGCCTTTCATCCTTCTAAATTCCAATGAATACAAGCCCAGTCATTCCATTCTTTCATCATATGACAATCCCGCCATCCTGGGCACTGCAGGGACCAGGGTTTGGTTTTTATCTGAGGCACTGGATGTGTGGAGTTGGCAGACTCTCCCTTAGATCCCGCGAGTTTCCACTGAGAGCTAAAGTTTCCTCGCCCATCTCAACGGTTTAGTGGGAAATTGATGGGTTACTGAAAACCACCCAGAACCTCACACTTATCTGCATTAAACTCCATCGGCCATTCTTCAGTCCACTTGCCTGGCTGATCAAGATCCTGCTGTAACTTTCGTTGACTACCCGCTGTAATGTCATCTGCAAACAAACCAACCATGCCTTGCACATGCTCATCGAAACAGCAATGGGCCCATCCCTGAGGCACACCACTAGTCACCAGTCTCCAGTCCAAAAAACAACATTTGCACCAAAATGGTTACTTCAAAAAACTCAGTCAATCCTGTGAGATCCGACCTCCCACATACAAAGCCATGTGGACTATCCGTAATCTGTCTCTGCTTTCGAGAATTCCAAAGTGGAAGTCAAACTCAGCTTGTGGTTGACTGGCTAACATGTTGCTGGACTCGCATATGAATCCAGATTGGACCACGACTAGTCTGAGCTAAAGGGTTGGATGCAGTTGGGTGTAAACGGAGCAACCTCCTTTTATTCAAATTCGATCAACCACCTTGATTGAAAAGGGAAGCGCAGGAAAGTTGTTAAGTTTTCTATTCTTTACTTCATCTTAACCTGCATGTTTATAACAGATTTCCAGCATTTAAATATATTTTAAGAAAATCTCTTCATAAAATATTTTTACTATTTAAATTCTATTGAGGTCATTTGGAATGCCTCTATAAGAGACATTTAAAACAGTTGATAGTTTTTTGACAGCAGCAAGCTGAATGGGGGCAGGTCTTCAGAATCCATTATCTGGGGCAAGCAGTACTCAAGGACCTCCCTGCTCTGTGGGGTAGATGTGGTGGTGAGGCCTATAATGAGATTGGATCTGTAGGTGTGTAAATGATAAATGCGGCTGCAGGAACTGCACACGCACAGACTGCAGGAGGCCAGAACAAACATAAACTGGCCGAATACTTTAAACCATTGCCCTTAAGCAAGTTACAGTACCAGCAGCAGGAATCTTAGATGTAATAACAAAATCTTCCCACTGGACATTTCAATGAAATGCAGTTCAACTATCTTGTGCAATTATTCAATTTTATGTTTAATAGGTGCAAGTGGTAACAGAACGAGTGGAAATTATAGTACACTATAAAATGTCTTTAAATATTAATACTGTACAATATTTCACCTATTCCTTTTGCTCCTGGTATAATTATAACGGCATTTTTGATTCACAGCACTATATCATTCTTGTCAAGCCAATTCCCCCTAATTAGTGATGACAAGAGGTATGAGAGTTAGTTCAGAGAAAACTCTTGTGCACTCCAGCTAAAAAAGTAATTACGGAAAGCTGTAAACACACAGGCAGCCCCGTGCTGAGAGGGTATGTTCATTCTAGGCTCACCTGGGTTACATACATAGGTTTTTAAATAAGTTCACTTTTGTTCAAAGCAAGGAGAGAGGTGGTCCCAAAGTGTGAATCTTTGAAGGAGCAATTGGTATAATGGCCAAGCCTGAAGTAATTTGAAGTAATTCACTCACACGAAGAATTTCTTGCTTTTACCAGAAGATGGAATTACCCTGCGTCAGTCAGCAGCAGTGCAATGATCAAAACAGTAATCATTTTAAATCCCAAATGCACAGAGAACACTAGCGTAAATTCCTTAAAGCAAAAATATGTTTAAGGCTCTGCCTTCTTGCGTCATAAGCAAAAGCAGATGTGAGAAATGGCCACGGCAGTACAGTAGGAACTATGCTACCTCACCAGTCGTAATAACTTCCCTTGGGGTAAATGCAGCTGAACATTAAACAGCAGCTGACTACACAAGAATTTAGAGCTACCAAGAAAGGCTTTCATGATCAAAGCATGCTTGACAGCTTTGCAGATTTAGGTAGCAGATTACCATTATTTTTTTAATCTTGAATGTATCATTCTCCATCCATTCTGCCGCTTGCCATTCCCCTTGTCAATGCTCATTAACCATCATGAGAAATGAGTGCAGACAGCTTTCAAACTGCAAGAACAACGTTACAAGATCACTGATGAACAAAAACTTTTTATTGGAATCTCAAGTACGGAGTAAAAAATATCTGCTTTTCTTTTTGCCTCATCTTAAGTCAATCCTTACAATATGAGTCTGTCTTGCCCTTCCAGTTCAATATCAATGGACAGCATGACGGACAGCTATCTATATAACTAAAAGTCTGATATTGACTACTTCCTATCTGAGTTGTATATTGATTTTAGATTAAACGCTACCATATAGCGCTATGATTTTTGGCCATCTTACTCACAGTCCTCCTCCGCTGTGGCAGCCCTGAGGATTTTTCCGATCGATGAAAAATAATTAAGTTATGAGTGTTTAAGAAATCTTGAGATCAGCTGATTGGTCCTCTCGCCTGTCAATGACCATGATGCCCCTTCCGGAGGGGGGCAAGACTATAAAACCCCGGATGCCTGGACGTGAGTCAGTCACTCTGGAAGAACGCGAGGGAGAGTCCACAACTGTGATTCTAAGCTGTGAAATGCTATGAAATTGAATTTGGTGACCTGCACTCTGCTTGAAATACTATGAAATTGAATTTGGTGACCTGCACTCACTTGAAATGGAATATCAGGGAATAGCCGTGAGTGAACTGCCAGCCCACCAGCCCTGATTGACTGAGCTGCCAGCCCACCATGGACTGAGTGACTGAGCTTCCAGCCCACCAGCCCTGAGTGACTGAGCTGCCAGCCCACCATGGACTGAGTGACTGAGCTACCAGCCCACCAGGCCTGAATGATTGAGCTGCCAGCAGACCAGGCCTGAGTGAATGAGCTGCCAGCCCAAGAATCCTTTCGGCCCACAATGTCCATACTAGCCCTCTGGAAACCAGTCTGTTCATCCCACAACACCCATACTAGCACTCCAGGAAGCCCCTCCCCCCCCACTGGCCACTAATATTGGAATTGGTGGAGAGGTGGAATGTTGCATTGGGGGACCAGCCCTCCCTTGTGAACACATAGTCTAGTATGTCCATAAAACCATTATTAAAACACATGCCTCAGCAGTGATGGAGAGTTAGCACAGCCAGGCCTTCCATCCCCTTGATATTGATACTTCAGTACCTGATGATGTAACTGATGTATCAGGACAATTAACACTGGACAAAATGCAAATAAGACAAGAGGACTGGTAATCATGAATTCTTTGCTTGATCAATGCTCTTATTTATTCATTTAAATTTAGTTTAGTTTATTCTTGTCACTTGTGCCGAGATAAAGTGAAAAGCTTTTTGTTGTGTGCTATCTATGATTACTATCAAGCTGTCCACAACGTACAGATAGAGGACAAATGGTATAATGATTAGTGATAAAGGATATAATCGTTAGTGATAAAGGGTATCATGTTTAGTGGATAAAGGGATAACGTTTAGTGCACAGTCTTTTTTACTTTTTATTGCCTTGCAGAATTTATGTATCATTTATGTTCCATTTATGCGTTGTTTTGTCTGTGATGCTGCTGCTGCAAGCAAGATTTTCATGCACCTGTACATCACTGTAGACTTAGGTTTACTATTGCCACATATAACGAGGCATAGTGAAAGGCATGTTTTACATGTTATCTAATCAATCAGATCATTCTATATATAAATAGAGTGCAGAATATATTCTCAGCATTGCAGCACAAAGACTTCTAGAGTGGTGTGGATGGAGCTCAGACCATCACACAAACCAACCTCCTTTTCATTGAGTTTAAGAGGGAACTGCAGATGCTGGACAGAATCGAAGGTTACACAGAAAAGCTGGAGAACCATCCTATTATCAGCTACAGGTGCAGCAGCATCTATGGAGCGAAGGAAATAGGCACTCCCCACGTTTCGGGCCGAAACCCTTCTTCAGACTGATCAGGGGGATGGGGTGGGTGGGACTTGACAAGAAAGGGGGAAAAAATTTAGGAGTAGCCGGAAGGCTGGAGGGATTGTGGGAGGAGACTCCACCTTCACTTCACGCTGCCTCGGCAAGGCCACCAGCATAATCAAGGACCAGTCTCACTTGCTTTTCTCCCCTCTCCCACCTGGCAAGAGGTACAGAAGTTTGAAATCACATACCTCCCAATTCAGGGACAGTTTCTTTCCAGCTGTTATAAGGCAACTGAACCATCCTATTATCAGCTACAGTGTGGTCCTGACCTCCCACCTACCTCATTGGAGACCTCATAATTACCTTTAATCGGACTTTATCTTGCACTAAATGTTGTACCATTTATCCTTTGTACATTGTTGGCGGCGTGGTTGTATATGTGCACATATTTTGGAAAGCAAAGGTCGTCCTTCTGCAAAAATAAATATTGTTCTTGGAAAAGACCTAAACCAAAAATTTCAAACTGGAAATATGGAAGAGCCCCAATGCGGGAATCTTGAGCAAAAGCCAAACTGCTGTAGAGACTCAGCGGATCAGCTCGCATTCTTGGAGCGAAATGGACTGGCGTTGTTTTGGGTCGAGGCGGCTTGTTCCAGATTGGAGTAGAGGGGAATGTTGAATGCTGGTAGATAGAGATGAGAAGGGTTGGGTTACCCGCTTCAGTTTCTGCTTGTAAGCAGGAAGTAGAGAAGAGACCAGACACCAGTGATTTTACAAGATGAGGCTATGTAAAGAAGAGATGAGGACATATTTTAGTTTAGTTTATTTTAGAGATGCAGCACAGAAACGGGCTGCTTGGCCCACCGAGTCCACACGGACAAGCGATCCCTGCACATTAACACTTATCCTACACACACCAGGGACAATTTACACATACACCAAGCCAATTAACCCACATACCTGTACGTCTTTGGAGTGTGGGAGGAAATTGAAGATCTCGGAGAAAACCCATGCGGTCACGGGGAGAACGTACAAACTCTGTACAGACAGCGCGCCTGTAGTCGGGATCGGACCCGTGTCTCCGGCGCTGCAAGCGCTGTAAGGCAGCAACTCTACCGCTGCGCCACAATGGCCGCCCATTGGCCTACCTAAACAGGAGGCCGATTTTAGCCAGTCAATGTAGAGAACTGTGAAGTGCCCCCAGTGAGCAGATACTCATCTTGTACTTGTCTCAGCACCAGAAACAACAGCAATTCAAAATTTGGACACTTGTCAGTACGTATTCCAGATATCCTGAAAACAAATGTGACTCGAGGGTTTGTTTTATTACTGATTCAAATTCTGATTAAATGAATTATTTATAAGAAGAGCTAATTATTATTTTGTGAACAGTGCACTGGGATTCCAACGTGCCACTGGATTTCCAAACGTTAACTTCTGAAAATGACCAGCAACCTCATAGAAAATGGCCACAAGATTTTTTCAAAATCGATATTATGCAGTTCAATGTTGCCGAACAAATGTAAAGGAAGATATTTTCATCCAGCCTGAGCTGTGTCACTACGTCTTAAAGCGGCATACAAACAGAATAATGACCAAGTTTATATTTTCACTGAATTAATGTATCAAATTTGTAAACTGACTTTTTAACCCAGGGTTTTGGCAAGACTCGGGATTTTGCCCTTCTGCAATAAATAATGGCATAGAGATATAAAAATATTTACTTAATTCACTGAAGTGACTTATGGCAAGAGTAGCTGCAAAACAAAATGTCATGAGTGTTATGGCGTCAGGTGCCACAGACTGTGTAAACATTCACTGTGCACTTGTTTATTGGAAAACCCCATCTGTACTTTGCTTGAGCAGCAGACACGCTTATGACCCTACTTTCTGGAAAATAAAACTGGAACGAGTTCAACTATCCAACATGTTCACATAATCACCAAGTGACAGATGAAAGACAATTGGCTATTATCAAATAGCTGCAGACATATCAACGTGGAGGGTTGAACACAAAACGATGGGCAGTGTTTATAAATGACTTTCCAGGATTTGGCAGCGTCAAGATTTCATTGCTCTTTTTTTACTTGTTTAGACTTCTTTAAATAAATAATTTTTTTCCTCAGCTAGGGCCACTAACTGTGAATTTAAAGAATTACTCCATAACTTTTCTTTAACAAATCATTACTAACCCTTAACAGGAGCTTGCTTATATTGCTTAGCAATTAAAGTCTGGAGATTGAATGAAACTTAAGAGTGACATTAGTTGCTGTACATGATGCTGAGCTTGTTTTATTTTGTGTTTGCAATGCAACTTCTCTCAGTAATGTAGTATTTATGTGTGTTTGCTCCACTCACCAGAACACCAGCAAACCCAATTGATTGAAGACTGTCACTTATGTTTTGGGCCTTATGTTCGAGTAAGTACACTGATAAATATTAGGGAAATTTCTGCACGTATAGTTTAGATTGGAAAACCAATAAATAGTGATCTTTCAAACTTTAAACTATCTGCTCGGAAGCCATCAGTACAACTCATTTTCTGTCGAAGGTAGACAAAAATGCTGGAGAAACTCAGCGGGTGAGGCAGCATCTATGGAGCGAAGGAATAGGGGACGTTTCGGGTCGAGACCCTTCTTCAGAATGATGTCGGGGGTGGGGGGTGGGAAAAAGAAAGGAAGAGGTGGAGACAGTGGGCTGTGGGAGAGCTGGAAAGGGAAGGGAGAAAGGAGGGAGAAAGCAAGGACTACCTGAAATTGGAGAAGTCAAAGTTCATACCGCTGGGGTGTAAACTACCCAAGCGAAATATGAGATGCTGCTCCTCCAATTTGCGGTGGGACTCACTCTAGCCATGGAGGAGGCCCAGGAGAGAAAGGTCGGATTCGGAATGGGTGGGGAATTGAAGTGCTGAGCCACCGGGAGATCAGGTTGGTTATTGTGAACTGGGCGAGGTGTTGGGCAAAGCAATCTCCAAGCCTCCACTTGGTCTCACCGATGTAGAGCAGTTGACACCTGGAACAGTGGATGCAATAGATGAGGTTGGAGGAGGTGACTACCTTCGATTTTTCCAGCATCTGCAGTTCTTTCTTAGTCATTTTCTTTCTGTTATTTTAAATACAGTTTATGTTTTGATTAACATTGGCAATGAAAAAGCAACAAAAATAAATAATGCAGCTTGATTTTTAAACGCCCTGAGGTAAACAAAACCCCCAATTCGATATTGCCCTAATATTTTGCATAGTAAACATAGTTAAAACTTGTGGAAACTCAACAGTCCAATTGCAATATGACCCAACAGGGTTGCTTATAACCACCAATACTGGTAGTAATGAGGCAGAAATAATTTTCCACCTTTACAAATCCAGATGATTTCAAATGAATAAAAATAGGATGGATACTGTAACAAAAATCACTTGATTAACAGAATAGTCTTTTCCCCTGCTTCACAAAGCAGAATTTTTTAGCTGAAGTATTTGATACCAAATATCATGGAGTGTGTACAAAAACTACAAACCCCTCCAACACGGTTTCCTGCCGTCAGTCACCATCAAGGATTGGATTCAGTATTATGTACCTGCAGCGCATGAGAGGGGATTGTTCACGAGTTCATTAGCAACTGCTGCCAAGCACAACAGAAGGGCAAACCCTGCACACACCAGAACACTCAGAGACAACCAGCACAAGGTGGAGACTATAAAGGACCATGTGCGGAACAATAATGTTAGGAATACGTGCTTTAATAAGGGTATCACATAACGGAAAATTGCCATCTCAAGCTTAGTAAATGGAAAATACTGAGTTACACTCCTTTTATCCTCATGTCGACATTATTTCATTGCATGTTTTGCATTCAGTGTAGTCAGGAAGTGTAATGGCCTGAGGGAGATGAGAATCAGCTTGGCTGGGGCTGGAGATCCAACATTCTCTGTCTATCTGGTTACAGCGCAACCCAGCAGGAAATGAACCACCCAACATGCAGATCAGATATGTTCATCTTTGTTTCGTGCCCCTGTAGAAAATTGGATAGTGAATGACTACAGCAAATGTGTTTATTCAAGTGCTCAGCAGCCAATCTATCCTTCTTTAAAGAATTTGTTGCTAACTGCCAAAGGAAAGGCAAGTTTAAGTATTTTTAATAAACTGATAGTGAAGCTGGGAGGAGGAGGGAGGAGGCTTGCTCTCCTGTGCTCCACGCTAATATCTATGGGTCACTGCAGACCACTGCTCACTTGGAACCTTTCGTTGAGCAGCCAGTCTTCAGATGGCAAGATGCCTCTGGGGTCCTGAATGGTGCCTGAAATTCAGTAGTGCGATGCTCATGAAAGTAAAGGGCCTGTCCCACTTGGGCGTAATTTGCGTGTCACGCAGATGGCGCACGAAGGTTTTGTACATCCCAAAATCCTGGGGCACCGCGCGCGACCGTGCATCACTGCCTACGTCACCACGCACCATGCGTGCATCACGTGTGCGGCATGACGCGCACGTCGTGCATCGTGAAACTTAATGATGTTGCGTAAATTAGGCGCAATGACGCCCTTAAGGTTATCCTTTATGTAGTGTTCCAATTCAGCAACCACAGCCCTTACTGGTTGAAATTCTTGGTGTTGCCTACACTTACGACGCTCAGCCTAGAACTTACAGCCGAGCCCAAAAATCACAAACATTTGATACCAGCTGCATTCTTCCAGTTACCGTAGAGCGCAGTTCACTTCACCAGTGCTGTTCCTGAAAGCAGCGACCATGTTCCTAGTTTTATTGACAGGACTCTCATGAGGCCAGTTACAATCACTGCGATGTTACAATACCTACCTTCAGTGGCACTGCAGTGCTGGCACTGGCCGTGTGCGCGACTTTGGTGCCTTTGAGGGGGGGGCGGGATTAAAATGCCGTTTTCTCTTGCCTATCGGAGTCGAACTTTCTCAGGCTGTTCAGCTGCTGCAGAAAAATCGTTCCGACCTCCGTTCTCGTAAGTTTTTTTTTAAATCGCGGGACAATTTAATCCCTGGAGTAAAATAAAAAGCTACTTCTAACATCGTCAACGCCGACAACGGGACGGATCTCACGTAGGGGACAAAACATAAGGTAAGTCGTATATTTTACGTATAAACTTGCTTCTTAGGATGACTTTAATCCAAATTTCATTGGCGAAAATTTGATTTTGGCCCCATACGAACCGGCAGTGTTTTTCCTGCCGATATGGGGTTCAAATTCACTGCAACCGCAACGTTCCAATTGATCGCGTTCCACAAAAACCCACTCTCAAGATGATTAAAATGCCCATTAATTTACGGGAATTAAACATTAAATTCCTTCCATTTGGCCTATAAATTCATGACAATGAGATTTGAAAATCATGCTATATTGTGAATTCTTGTGTGAATGTTATTTGGACACTTAGGCTATTTAAAAATATTAACCTTTTCTTAAGAAATGGATAGATGTTTAGATCTAGTAATTGAATTTTGTACTTAGCTACAATTAGGTAACTAACTTTCATTGTCCTATCAGGGACACATGACAATAAACTCACTTGAACTTGAACTTGAACTAATTATATGCTTTAATTTCAGGTCATCCAAGTAAGATTGTTTCATAATTGTTTCAGAATGCTTCAATCTATAATAACTGAAAATGTCATTCAGTTCTCTTAATTTTTAAGAAAGTTATGGGCTTTTGACTGTCCTCGATCACAGCTTTTTAGTTAAGTCAATGGAAAAGCAATAGGGAACAAGATGCTAATTTCAGAGCATGAAAATGGCCATAACTTTTTTAATACTGAAGATATGAAAGTGAATTAGGTGTCAAATTAAACTTATTTTTATGCTTTATCTGATGGGATAAATTGCAGACTTGATTTTTATAATCTCAAAATGTTGTAACATTGCTACCCAGAGAGGCTCTCTGCTTGGGGGAGCTGCAGAGAACAAAGCTGCCAGTGTTGTTTAAAAAAAATAATGGAACGTTTTTCAAATACCCCAACATTAAATAGTTGCATTCACCTGCATTTGCCTCGGGTATTACTCATTCCTTTTGGAGCACAATGCAACTTTCAATATTGCAACACAAGCATGAAGAAATGTTTTTAGGATACAGACAATAGTAGGACCCTGGAGGGTGTGGCAGAACAGAGAGACATTGGGTTAAAAAGTTCCCTGAGTTTCGTGACTCAAGTGAGCAGGGTGGGGAAGAAGGTGTATGGAACACCTGCCTTTATTGGTCAGGGCACTGAGTAGAGTGGTTGGGACATTATGTTCCAACTGCACAAGTCATTCTCCAGCACTTTTGTCTACCTGCAAGGATTTCATTGTCCTATCTGGAACATATGACAATAAAACACTCTTGACTCTTGCCTCTCATAATTTTACAAACTTCTATCAGGTTTCGAACAGGTCTCCCATCTGCCTCCAATGCTCCAGAGAAAATGATCCAACTTTGTCCAACTTTTCCTGAGAAATTAAAGGAGGAATAGTTCTTCCGCTATGAATCCTGAACTCTATGCACACTAATATAAACGTGCAAAACCATTAAAGATACAAAGGATGTCAGCAAAATTACTAATTTATGTTAATGAAATTAAAGCTAAATTGGACCAGTATTTTCATAATACTGTTCTTGTTCTTACAGGAAATGGAAGTGGTGATTAGAGAACGACAGGGAGGCCTATAAATGATGAGACTTGTAAGGGTTTGAGGTCTTGCTCCACGAATGTTTGTATAAAACTTGTGCTAACTGAAATCCTGTATATCAGTGAGCACGAGCAAATTAATCTGGGATATCTGTCAATGTAATAGTGACTGTAAACAATCAGTATTAACCTAGACGTACATGTGAACCGCGCTAAGTAAATACTGGAAAATATCAAAGTACCATAGTTTTCTAACCAGGTTTTAATCAGAAAAGATTAGAAGTGGCTTTGATCTTGGTGCCTGGGCTTTGGGAGACCAACCACATGTGGATGATGAGGCTATATCTCACTCCACTGCATGCGTCTATTGGCCCGGGTACCTTGTCCACTCTGCCAAGTACTGCTGCAAACCTAGCAATAGACTTGACACTGGTATAATTCAGCTTTCATCATCTAAACCATACAACGCAACGAGATCAATAACCTGAACTTTAACATGGCTTTATTTCCCACCCCACCCATCATTTATTTAAAGGGAATTATTATTGGGGCATGTAAATACAGTAAGTATGACCAAAGCTGTGGAAAGTCTAGAGGCTGCTAGCATGCATAACATGAAACATTAAGCCTATGCCAAAATCTTTGAATGTTTGCCAGTGTGGTTAATGATGATCATGTTACACAAAGCATGATATCAACATTTTTGCCTGGGTGGGCTTCACAAAGTGTCTTGTCCAATCTTAACTGGAAAATTCTTCAATGGCTGTATTGCACTGGGAGCTCTCTGTTCAAAGGGGGAAATATAGGCATTACTCATCGGCCCAAATGTCAGCACCTGATTGAGTCACTGCAGGAAATGTCATGGTTTATCAGGTGCTAAATACTGGATCTTCACAAAAATATCCACATGAATTCAACCTTTCTGTACTAGTTGGCATTCATATCCTAGTATCAGAAATGTAATTTATGGAAGGAAAAATGCCAACTCTTGCTCAAATGAATGGAGTATATCTGAAGCCTGGTGTAACGCATAGTTTCCAGCATAGATGTGTGAATGGCAGAGGTATCTGAAAGGAAGAAAGAAATATTAGGGTTACCCGAACTGTAAACGCCTATCTCACCAGGGACTAACTCTACTGAACGTTTTTCCTTCCATTATTTATTATGTGAAAGAATATGTGTGTTATGATTGTGTTTATAATTTGTTTGGTTGTTTTGTTGTTTGTCTTTTGCACAAAAGTCCGCGAGCATTGCCACTTTCATTTCACTGCACATCTCGGATGTGTATGTGACAAATAAACTTGACTTGACTTGACTTGATGCTGCCTGGATTAGAGGGGTATTAGCAACAAGGAGAGATTCGACACACTTGGATGTTTTATTTGGTTCTTTAGCGGTTGAGGGGAGACCTATGGAAGAAATGTTAGTATTCTTTAAAAGTAAAGAATTCTAAATTTTTGCAAATTTTTGGAGAAACTCGACCACACAAACAAAATATATGAAGGGCACATGGGCGTGTCCAATATCCAGACATTTCAATCCAAAATAAACTACCCTTACAGATGCTTTTAAATAACTAGCACCACAATACTCCACAGGAGTTACCTTCATGAGCTACAGACAAATGCAGAACTGAATGTGTTGTCTGGGATCTTCGGTCCAAAGTGAATACAATAGATGTGGGGCATCCATCGCCAGCAGTTTGTCTGTAATTTCATCCTTTTTGTTATTTTTATTTGTGTCAAAAGTATGGTCTTGGAGGTTTCTTAGTCTTTTTTATGTGGAGGGTGTGGGGTGTGGGGGGGAACCATCCTCAACCCTGATCGACAGCCTAAAATGTCGAGAGAGAGAGGGAGAGAAGAAGATGTGTGGCCCTTGTGTCTGGCAGCAGCAAGTCTTCTGATGCCTGGAGTAATAACCTGAGCCACCTGAAGCATTCGTGTCCTGAAATGCAAAGAAACCCTGTCTCTGCTGAAAGACCATGGATGTAAGTAAGGTCTCCTGCACCCGGCACCTTTCTGTGCTGCTGCCCACCCTGGTGCCCCACGGAAGGTCTCTGATGAGCTGAGTGTAGTTTACCTAGCAGCTGTGCTTCCGGTTACTTGGGTTGCGTCCGCCTCTGCAGCTGTTAATCCACTTGCTCCAGCAGTTGTTTCTCTAGTGGCCTCTGCAGCTGTTTCTGTCTCAGCTGCTGTTCCTCCAGTTACTGCTGCTCCAGCTGATCTTCTCACTCCTCGTTGAAGGTTCAATTCAAGGCTCCTGAAATATCACCCATCCCGACATGATTCAGGACGTCCCCTGTAGAGAGCGATGAGCCGGCAGAGGTACACTGTGGAAATGAACGGGAAGCATCTGGGAGTGTGAACCTTCTGCAGTATTTCCAGTGTTACACAGCCCCTCAGGTATCACTGAAGAAATGGCACCTGCTGCCTGCTGTGATAACCAAAACTCTCCTGTTCCGACAGGACAAGGAAACACAAGTTGAGCTCAATGACTGGATTTGTAAGAAGTGCGTCCTGCATCTTTCTGCTGCTCCCCATCCCCATTGCCCTGCAGTACCTCTCTGCAGAGCAGTGTACAGCTGTTCTGTACTTGCAGCTGTGGCTCCAGTGGCTCTGCAGGTTGGCAACTCTCAGTAAGTCTTGGAAACCTTTGCAACGTTAAAAGTTAATCGCGTTACTCAGTGTATGTTAATACCCAACTTTCCTCTCCTCAGTGGTCAGGCACAAACAACCTTCGTTCTTCCCCCGCACAATTAAAGCAAGGAATAATCTCCACCCTACTATAGTTACCCAACCAGATGCAACTAAATTTAAAGTAGCTCTTTCTTCCCAATAACCCTTTCTGGCTTAAGCCCTCCCTTCACCACCTCCAGTTTAAATTCCATTTGGAATATTTTGGAGGACCAAGAAACCAAGAGCCAAGAACCTAATGCGCTTGAGTTAGAAGGGTAAAGCAGGAATCTACGAGGGGCGATGCCGCAGGCTTCCCCTCACACACGCACTTCTGTTACACTGACACACCTCCTATCTCAGTTACAAACCTTCTCCTCCAGTTTAAAAGTTCACAGCTTCTCTAAAACGATACGTTTTTACCCATTTCCATCACATTCCAGACATATGTGACTGAAAAAGGGTCTTGATCTGAAACGTCACCCATTCTCCAGAGATACTGCCTGTATGAATATTGATTTCTCGAACTTCTTGTAACCCCTGCTTTCCCTCTCTCTCTCCGTCCCTCCCTCCCGCAAGTTTCACTGTCTTCCTGATTACTTTTACTGTTTATATGCCTCGTTGTCACCTTCCCCTCAGCCAACAATGAACCAATCTAAATTTCCTTGATCATCGTCTGCTTTGATCTATAATTTTCACACCTGGTCCTTCGATATTTCTAGTTCCCCTCTCCCCTGAGTCTCAGTCTGAAGAAGGGTCTAGACCCGAAACATCACCCATTCCTTCTCTCCAGAGATACTGCCTGTCCCACCGAGTTACACCAGCATTTTGTGGGTATCTTAAATGAAATGTTTGACCGTTTTGTCCTGAGTGAAAATACATCATAGAACTTTGAAATCTCAGGAGTTTCTTGATCAATGTGACATTCTAATTATCCTCTTAAACACTCTTGTGTAAAAAATGTCAATGCAATCTAGCTATATACTTTTAAAGCTGTGTGTGTGTGTATGTGTCTTTATTTGTTTGTGTCAGATAAAGTGCAATACGCTTTTATTTTTCTTAGTTTGGAGTTGGTGGTGGGGGGGTCCACTCCAGTTTAAATTCCATTTGGAATATTTTTGGAGGACCAGGAAACCAAGAAGGAAGAGTTACTCCAGGGAGTTACTCCCGCTCCAGGGAGTGGTTCTGCGTTGGTTTTCAGCGGTCACAGCGAGGCAGCGATCGGACAAAACAATGGCGGCCAGATCTCCCACATTGCAAAGGGAGGGAGAAGGCGCCCGGCGTCGACCAGTTGCCGTGGCAGTGCGCGTGTGCAGGGCGGTCGATGATGTGCTGGCCGTGGTTGTGCGCATGTGCAGGGGGGGGATGTGTTGGCCGTGCCGGCGGATGAGGAGCAGCCAGAGAGCGGAGACTCGGAGACCCAGCCACGGATGGAGACGGAGAGTGACTGACAGAGAGATAGAGGTGGGGGCCCGCTCAGAGTCGAACGGCAGGTGTCCCGGTTGCTTGCCAAGCCGGGCTAAATGACACGACTTTTCAGTTGCCCGGCTGGACTTTAGGTGGCCATTGGCACCCGGGCAACTGTTAATTTCGAGCCCCTGCTATAACTGGTTACACCGCTGCACTGCAAATCACATTGGCTCCACACCAAACCATTAAACATTTGACAACAGTCTAGATAACGTCATTTTTCTTCACCAGCCTTTCAGTTGGAGGAAATATAGTAAAAATTATACTCTGAAAAATCATAACAATACACAGACCCAGACTCAATTTAACCCCTTAACCTTTCTATTGAAAAAAGTCATTAAATCTCTGAACACAGACTTAAAGATCTGGGCCAACTAGGCATAAGTAATAAAACAGATTTTGCTAACTTCAGTAGAATGAGTTCTAATACTATAACAGTGCATTGAGTGCATTCATTTATAACTTTTATAGGGTGCTTCAGTCCACATTTATTTAGAAAAATGACGATAAATGAAAGATCAAACAAACAGTATTCGTCCTGCAGGCTTCAGATGGATTAAAATAGCTAATATTCTGCCATGCATCATACTTGGTAATATCTCTGACAGCTTCATTTCGCTTGAGATATTCTTGTTCAAAAAAAAATGCTCACCCCTTTTCATATCATTTTCTCTTCCTCAACATCAAGCATATAATGCAGTGCAAAGTAATGCCCCTGTCCCACTTAGGAAACCTGAATGGAAACCTCTGGAGACTTTGTTCCCCACCCAAGGTTTCCGTGCGGTTCCCGGATGTTGCAGGTGGTTGCCGGAGGTTGCAGGTAGTGGAAGCAGGTAGGGAGACTGTCAAAAACCTCCGGGAACCTCCGGGAACCGCACGCAAACCTTGGGTGGGGCGCAAAGTCTCCAGAGGTTTCCGTTCAGGTTTCCTAAGTGGGGCAGGGGCATAAGAGAAGCAGGGAATTCAAATTAGGGAGACACTGGTCTACCATAGAAACTGTTCAAGGACCTGGTCAGGAAAGAATCCATTCTGCACAGCAATTATTTGTGTGATATAGTGGAATATTGAGTGCATAGTGCCATGTCTAACTGTCTGGATTTTTGCATGGGCTGCAAGCAGGATGTTGACAAAATGGCCATTCCTCATCCATCTGTCTGGGCACATTGTGTGTATTGGCAGCCAATTTATCCATGGAACACAGCAGTGGGGAAGTTAAGATCAATCCAGTTCCCACCGGTCCAAACTACATGGGCATACGATCTCTGAAGGAGGAATTTGAAATAAAGGTTACCTCGATAATATTGGTCAGCCCCCAGTCACAAATGCAGGAAAACTCTGATCAGTCGCTATCTAATGAATCGGAAATCCCAATGGTTTCTGATCTGATACGCTTATGATCGCAATCAGAAGGGCATAAAGAGGACATGAAATGGAGCTGGCTGCCAAGGTACAGAAAAATCCCCAAAAAGATTCTACGGGTATATTAAAAGTGAAAGTGCATGAATAGACGCCCTTAAAGACCAGCATGGCTTTTTTTCTGGAGAAGCCACAAGGGATGGGGGAAATATTAAATTAACACTGAGATCAGTGAAGCTAAGGAATGGAGAAGGTACACAAAAATGTTGGAGAAACTCAGCGGGTGCATGCAGCAGCATCTACGGAGCGAAGGAGATAGGCAACGTTTCGGGACGAAACGTTGCCTATCTCCTTCGCTCCAATAGATGCTGCTGCACCCGCTGAGTTTCTCCAGCATTTTTGTGTACCTTCGATTTTCCAGCATCTGCAGTTCCTTCTTAAACAATAAGGAATGGAGATACAGTTCATAAGTTCTAGGAGCGGAATAAGGCCATTCGACCCTTCAAGTCTACTCCACCATTCAATCATGGCTGATCTATCTTTCCCTCTCAACCCCATTTTCTTGCCTTTGCCCAATAACCCCTGACACCCATATTAATCAAAAATTATGTCATTCTCTGCCATAAAAATATCCATTACATTGGCCTCCACAGCTGTCTGTGGAAATGAATTCCACTGATTCACCATCCTCTGACTAACAAAATTCCTTCTCTTTTTTATATAAAGGTGTGTCCTTTTTTTTCTGAGGCTATGGCCTCTGGCCCTAGACTCTCCCACTAGTGGATCCACACCACATCCACTCAATCCTGGCCTTTGACTATTCGTCAAGTTTCAATGAGGTCCCTCCTCAACTTCCCAAACTCCAGTGAGTACAGGCCCAGCGTTGTCAAACGCTCCTCCCAACGTGAGTTGTGATGTCTTAGATCACATATGAATTACCAGAGGAGCCATTGACAGTTTTAAAGCACATTGATGTGGATAAATCCCTAGGGCCAGACCAGCTCCAATTCTCAAAGCTTGTACGGGGCTTGTCCTTGAAGCCCAAGGACTTCAGCTTTGCCAGGATTCATTGATGGTACACTCAGTCAAATGCTTTGTAATGTTCTAGGCACTTTCCTACTTGTGTTCGCTGGTCCCTGTTTAAACCACGATACTTATGTGGTTGGTGTGGCCACGGCAAAACCCAAATTGAGCCGCGGTGAACAGTTATCACTGGGTAATACTGTCGACAATAACTTCCATCTATCTGTGAGAGTAATAATAAAGGGCCTGTCCCACTTGGGTGACCTAATCCGCGAGTTCTGGCGAGTTTGCTCTCGACTCATACTCGCAGCATGGTCGACACGAGGTCGTAGGAGGTCTTCGTAACTCTCCTTCATGCTCGAGAGTGGTCTCCCCGTACTCGAGGCCACAGCTAGGTCGCGGCATTTTTTTCAATGTTAAAAAATGCCTGCGAGTAAAAAAAGGTCGTCTTGGAAAAAAATCGATACTTTTTTTAATCGTAGGTTTAGTCGTTTAGTCGTAGTAGGTCAGCATGTAAGTCGTAGGTAGTTGAGGGTAGTCGAAGATACTCATAGATAGTCTTCATCATAGTCGAAGGGAGGTCGAAGGAGGTCTTCTTCACTCTCCGCTATTCGGTGTCCAATTTTCCCGAAGTTAGTCGTAGCTAGTCGTAGCTAGTTGTAGCTGGTTGAAGCTAGTCTTCAACAGAATCGAAGGAGGTCTTCAACAAGTCATTTCTTCAAACTCTTCTAAACTCGCCAAATAGGTCGCCCAAGTGGGACAGCCCCTTAATAGTAATATAGTTATAGTAGACTGAGTGCGCAGCATAGAGTTGGATTAGATTTGTCCTGCTTGCTGTCAACATTTATCCATTCATTGTTAGACAGTGGCCAGTTATGGCTAGATCCATGTCTACGTCCGAAGCACAAGACTGAAAGCAGGATGCCGTTTGCTCCCGGATTCTCTGCTGTGACCAGGGGTTCCAGCTGTTTCTTGATACCATGCAGACTGAATTGGCTGAAGACGAGTTTCTACGACGGTGGGAATCTCAGGATGAAACCAATATGAATCGTTCACTTGACACTTCTGGCTGAAGATGGTTGACATTGACTTTGTGTAAACTCCTTCATTAACGGTAACCTAGAAAAAAGCTTGATTCTCCACCTTACGTGGTTCATTAAACTGTAATTTACTCACCAAGCCCTTGGTGCCCTGCGTCTATCTTTGGCTTAGTGTTAGTTTCTGTTCTGAAAATTGCTAAAGGATTTTTGTACTTTTTTTTTTAAAAAAAAAGCAAGATGTTATTTTGACCTGAATAGTAGCTGTTGGATTGTTGAGAGCAAAGCGGCAGAAACAAGGCAGCAGAGGGATGTTTAAGAAAGCAAAAATATCCTAATTTTTCATGGACTTTTGCATGTTGGTTTTTATCACAGCAGCACATGCTTCATTGCTTCATGTGACAGCTATGGTATGCAAACATTTGTCTAATAATAAGAGCCTATACTTGGGGATAATGAGAGCAGTAAATTACCAAGTCATATTTTAGCAGCCAGCACTTTACAGATATTTTTGTGTTTCTTTCACCCTAAGGGGTGCAGCGTCGTTCGACTGGAGGGTGTGAACTAAAAGGCTGCGATGCCTTAGGCGACATATTCCCAAATACAAAAGAACAATCTACGTCTAATAACCTGCTACCAAGAATTTATTCATTCACCAACTTCATGCAGTAAAAATGAGTCATTGAGTCCCCCAAGGCAAATTAACAGAAGGCCATTTGCCTCGATCACATCTGTTGATGTGAACTGCCAACACACAGTTATTGGAATTCATCTCACTGTGCTGTACAACTGAAATCAATTGGCTGCCCCTGCTTGCTGGGATTCCCAGGATTAGGTTGGTAGATCTGAGTTATCTACCAATTCCGGTAGGCGGCGCGGCTCTGGCCAGCAGCGGCCTCTGCAGCCTGTCCGCGTTTTTATTATTTTTTGTCTGTGTTTTTATGTAGTTTTTGTTATTTTATGTTGGGGTGTGTGTGTGGGGGGATGGGGGTGGGGTGGGAGGGGGGGGGGAAACTTTTTGAACATACAAATAGACCCCAGACACAGACTCCCTGCACTGGAGACCCGACCTTTTCTCGTCGGGTCTCAGGTGTCGTTGAGGCCGCAACGAGGAGCGGCCTCCAACGGGAAGAAGCCGGGGACTCTGGTGCCGACTCACCGTTGCCGTCGCGGAGCTGGCCGAGTCCGGAGCGGGTGGAGCGGTGGAGGAGCGCTGCTGCTGCTGCTGCTGCTGCTGCTGCCGATGCCGCTGCTGCTGCTGAGTCGGAGGCTGCTACTGCGGGTCTGCGGACGGCGGCACCGGGAGCCCGCGGATCCCTGGAGGGAGACCGCTTTTCGGGGCTCCTGCAACGGCGACTTCTCCCGCCCGTGTTGCGGGGTTGAAGAGCTCCTGGAGCGGGGCCTACATCACCACCCCGCGCGGCTGGAATGGCCGCGGGACTTTACGAGCGCACACCGGGGGCTCCAACACCAAGACCCGGTGTGCAACCTTGCACCACCCGGCGTGGCTTCAATGGCCGCGGGACAATCGCCATCGTCAGCCGGGGGCTTTGACTTTGACTCTGACATCGGGGGGGGGGGGGGAGTGTGCAGTGGAGAGATAAGTTTTTTTGGCCTTCCATCACAGCTATGTGATGGATGTTTATGTAAAATGTAATTATGTTGTGTCTGGGGTCTATTTGTGTGTAATGTATGGCTGCAGAAACGGCATTTCGTTTGGACCTCCAGGGGTCCAAATGACAATTAAATTGACTCTTAACTCTTGACTCTTGGATAAAACACCCCTCACATGTTGGACCAAGTCATAGCTACACAGAATTTGGAAGTCCACCAATTTCAATGTGGTTACTAAGCCTGCAGATGAGGCTGCAAGGACAATGTTGTTGCTTTTGCCTAATGATTTTCTTTTTGCCTAGGTAGAGTAAAACAAAAGTGGTTTACTTAACTGCTTTTCATTTTTTAATATATTTCCCAATAATTTATTTCAAAGTCATTCAATTTAAATAGTTTTTAATACTACTCAAGGGCAGCTGTGAAATCAGGGACGATTCAGCACTGAGACCTTCACGTTGCACTGCCCAGATCCGGCCACTGTTCAGAGCATGCAGTCGGTCTTTCGAAAATTCCAAGCATCCCAGAAAATCCAAATTCCTTATGTTACCATTTAAAATCCTTGTCAATATCAGCATTGAGCAAACTCTTGTGTGAAATCCTGGGCTGTCAAAGTGGTTACTCACAAACGACCTAACACAAGTGAGTGAAAGATAGGTGGGGCCATCATCCCAAGATTCTGAAGAATCTGAGGAAGGGTCTCAACCCGAAACATCACCCATTCCTTCTCTCCAGAAATGCTCCCTGTCCCACTGAGTTACACCAGCTTTTTGTGTCTATCCCATGATTAAGCCAATATCAGACCCAAAACCACTCGGGCCTGCTGTTAAAATGTATTGGGTCTTGATCAAGAAGCAGAAATTAGGCTACATAATTCAAGTTAAAACCATGCAATGGAAAGAGGGAGAGAAAATTGAGAATGAAAGTGTTGGCATCTGTATGTCTGTGTCTGTGCATGTGTGTATCAGGCTGTGCGCGTGTGAGGATGAGTGATATATAACGAGTGAGTATCTCAAATGGGTTTTTATTCTGCAAGAATTATTATTAAGTTCTGAAGGATTTGATCGGTAAAATGTAAGAACTTTAAAAAAATCATTAACGCCAAAATGGACATATTCAATCACCTGCCGTTTTTATTGCAAAATTAACAGCAATCGCTGGAACTCGCACAATTGTACATGGGAGTGTTCTGTCTCTCAGTCAGGTACTAACCTACAACTAGAGAAGAGGAGCGGTATAAACTAAATAGCAACATTCTCATTTCTGTGTACGGTTGCACAAATTTCTTGTTTAATTTGATCATAAAATTTATTGCTGGCAGCCCCCTCATTGCAAGTAACACATAATTAAGCTTAATAACACATATTAGCTTCTATGAAATTATGTGTACCAAATTTTACCCAGTCTAAATAATCCTATATAATTGCATTGTAGGAATGAATTCAAAATACACAGAACATTTATCAGACTCCGTTTCTGCAACAACAAAAAAATCCTTTGGAAGTCACTGAAAAGGTTTTCAAGCCAAATAGCAAATGCAAGTGGATAATTTCATATTCATAGAGTGATACAGTGTGGAAACAGGCCCTTCGGCCCAAAACTCACACGGGACAACATGTTCCACCTACACTAGTCCCACCTGCCTGCGTTTGGTCCATATCTCTCCAAACCTGTCCTACCCATGTACATGTCTAACAGTTTCATAAACATTGGGATAGTCCCTGCCTCAACTCCCTCCTCTGGCAGCTTATTCCATACACCCACCACCCTTTGTGTGAAAAAGTAACCCCTCAATTCCAGTTAAATCTTTTTCCCATTACCTTAAACCTATTTTCTCTGGTCCTCGATTCACCTACTCTAGGCAAGAAACTATGTGCATCTAACTGATCTATTCCTCTCATGATTTTATACACCTCTATAA
This sequence comes from Leucoraja erinaceus, assembly GCF_028641065.1. Classification (NCBI taxonomy): domain Eukaryota; kingdom Metazoa; phylum Chordata; class Chondrichthyes; order Rajiformes; family Rajidae; genus Leucoraja; species Leucoraja erinaceus. The sequence continues at coordinate 5,163,351 of NC_073399.1, read as the reverse complement.
GATCACCCCTTATCCTCCTGCACTCCAAGAAATATAGTCTCAGCCTACTCAACGTCTGCCTATACCTCACACCCTTGAGTCCTGGCTACATCCTAGTAAATCTTCCCTGTACCTTTTCCAGCTTGACAACATCTTTCCTATAACATGGAGCCCAGAACTGCACACAATATTCTACATGCGGTCTCACCAACGTCTTATACAACTGCAACATGACTTCCCAACATCCATACTCAAGAATACTGAATAAAAAAGGTCAGCACAGGGGAATTTTCTACATGGTGACTTATTCGGCAGCAGCTGAGATCACTTTATGTAAGTGATTAATGCATGTAAGATTATTTATCATATGGTCTTTGCCAGTTATTTTAAATTGCTAATTAAACAGCAAAGCTCAGAAAGTTGCTAGGAAACGGCAAGGCAGTACTGTATCACTGCCAACGCCAATAGCCGTCCGTCCCGGTCACTAAGTGGCGGTCGGTGTTGCCTCCCGGACGCGAGGGGGCCCCCCCGATGGGGGTCCTTCTACGCAGGGATTCTCCCCCTCTAAACTGGGCCTGGCCAAGCTGGCCATCCGCGAGTCATGGCACCAGGCGGAAGAGTTCTCTGCCCGAGCCGGCTACCTGCCTCTTTTCCGGGGTTACGTCCGTGCCTGGGTGGTGTTAGAGAGGAACTACGCGCTGCCCACGGGCGCCCTGCGGGATTCCCGGGACCGCTGGGCACTGCGGGGGGTTGAATGCATTCTTGACAAAGAGTGTAAAATAGTTGTGAAATAGTTTATTGTTTGTCTTGTATTATGGTGGTGGGTTCTGTTTCATTTTTTACTGTACTATATTACTGTATTATTTTAATATTTGAATAAATATTTTTGATTTAAAAAAAACTTAAAAAAAATAACACAATAGCAATGAGTCCACATGTTCTCAATCCCACAAATTAATTTTGTTATAATTGGAAATGTGTTGATTTATTTCAAACGATGATCATGACAATGAACGCTGCAAGTGAATCGCTCCAATGGTGATAAACAATAACAATAACATGACTTTCTGGAGGAGATTTTTATTGTTCATTATGTGATCAATGTTAGCAAATGATGATCAGTTTAAAATAAACCCACTGGAATCGGAATCTCATCATCAAATCCACAAACGTTCAGCAGGCTTAAACTTTACAAAGAAACAATAATGTCAAGATTACATTGCCCTGATTATACTTCGAGACAAATATATACATTTATAGTTTTCTGGCAATATGCATTCTGATGCCAGAATGTTTCAACATTGCAATATACACACTCTGTTCTAAGCTGATGACAGTGATAAAATCAATTGGAACCTATTCTTACTAAGATAAATTTGATTGAACTGGTGCCTGAAGATGATATAATGTATTCTCGCAGACAGTTTGCTTTTATAGCAAATAAAAATGGAAAGGGGTTACATGATGAAGTAATTTGCAGTGAAGTACACCAGCAGGTTCCAAAAGACAAACAGTTGTATGACAAATGGCAAATTTGTTTCAAAAAGGCCTTCAAGAAACAATTTGACAAGATCCATGTGCAGACATCTCAGTTAGATTTTGCATCCAAGACTATGAATAACTAAAGTGTGTAAAACCTATAACCTTGAGTGGTGCCAAAAAAGAAAGCAGTCCAATGAAGACTAAAGATGTACAGTAATTACCTCAAAAGAAATGACTTGAAATACACTGCGTTGACCTCAGATAAGAGAGGAAATGTGCCTTAGAAGTTCTTGCACAAAAAATATATGTCTCGCACAGTAAAAAGCCCTCTTCATATTTCCCTGGTGTTTTTTTCTGCTTGTTATCCTTGTTCGTGTGTTTTTTTTGCCACAGCCTTGAAACAACCATGCATCTATTTAGCTCTTATCCCCAACTAGCCATCGGCGACAGGTACGTTATGTTCCAGACAATAATTCCAGGAATTTCACAAATACATGGAATAAGGAATGGCCGGAAGAGGCAGCAATTTAAACAGAGTTCCAGGGCATTAGAATTGCCATTTGATCTTTGCGATTAGTTAAACCCTTTGAAACCATTCCCTGGTATCCTGCAGCATTTTTTTATAAAATGCACCTTAAATTTTACATAGTGATTTTTCTTCTCTTCCTATTGTGCTTTTGTGTGGTTAGTAAATTCCTGAGTTCATTTCTCATTGGATATATTTGGTGGACATATCATCGGATTAATATTTGTTACATCATTAATTAATTAATGTCGTCACCAACAAATCCCAGTGTTGGAACAAACATGTAAAAATATCAGTGGAATAATCACAATTGTATCATGTTGCACACAAAAACTTCAGCATTCTACAAAATAACTAACAAAATCACACATAGAAAAACAGGTACAGGCCATTCGGCCCTTCGAGCCAGCACCGCCATTCAATATGATCATGGCTGATCATCTAAAATCAGTACCCCGTTCCTGCTTTTCCATCTTACCTCATCTGCCATATCCCGTGATTCCTTTAGCCCTAAGAGCAAAATCTAACTCTCACTTGAAAACATCCAGTGAATTGGCCTCCACTGCCTTCCGTGGCAGAGAATTCCACAGATTCACAACTCTCTGGGTGGAAAGGTTTTTCCTTATCTCAGTCCTAAATGGCCTACCCTTTATTCTTAAACTGTGACCCCTGGTTCTGGACTCCCCCAACATCGGGAACATTTTGTTTAGGAAGGAACTGCAGATGCTGGAAAATCGAAGGTACACAAAGATGCTGGAGAAACTCAGCGGGAGCAGCAGCATCTATGGAGCAAAGGAAATAGCCAACGTTTCGGCCCGAAACGTTGCCTATTTCCTTCACTCCATAGATGCTGCTGCACCCGCTGAGTTTCTCCAGCATTTTTGTGTACCTTCAGGAACATTTTTCCTGCATCTAGCCTGTCCAACCCTTTAAGAATTGCATATGTTTCTATAAGATCCCCTCTTACCCAGATTCCAGTGAATACAAATCCAGTTGATCCATTCTTTCATCATATGTCAGCCCCTCCATCCTGGGAATTAACCTGGTGAACCTACGCTGCACTCCCTCAATACCAATAATGTCCTTCCTCAAATTAGGAGACCAAAATTGCACACAATACTCCAGATACGTTCTCACCATGGCCCTGTACAACTGCAGTAGGACCTCTTTACTCCTAAACTCAAATCCTCTCGCCATTAGCTTTCTTCACTGCCTGCTGTACGTGCATGCTTAATTTCAGTAACGGATGTAAACCCAGGTCTCGTTGCACCTCCCCTTTTCCTAATCTGACACCATTCAGATAATAATCTGCCTTCCTGTTCTTGCCACCAAAGTGGATAGCCTCGCATTTATCCACATTATACTGCATGTACCATGTATTTGCCCATTCACCCAACCTATCCAAGTCACCCTGCAGCCTCATGGCATCCTCCTCGCAGCTCACACTGCCACCCAGCTTTTTGTCATCCGCAAACTTGGAGATGTTACATTTAATTCCCTCGTCTAAGTCGTTAATATATATTGTACATAACTGGGGTCCCAGCACCAAGCCTTGCGGCACCCCATTAGTCACTGCCTGCCATTCTGAAAAGGACCCGTTAATTCCTACTCTTTGCTTCCTATCTGCCAACGAGTTCTGTATCCATGTCAATACCCTTATCCCCAATACCATGTGCTCTAATTTTGCACACTAATCTCTTATGTGGGACCTTGTCAAAGGCTTTTTGAAAGCCCAGATACACCACATCCACTGGCTCTCCCTTATCCATTCTACTCGTTACATCCTTAAAAAAATTCCAGAAGATTAGTCATGCATGATTTCCCCTTAATAAATCCATGCTGACTTTGACCCAAGCGCTGCTATTTCAAAAATTAATTTGCTGTGAAAAAGTGACCAATATCAATATATGGATTGACACAGATTGAACACTGATATTCTGAAACTTAAATAAAACTGATATAAAATGCAAACTAAAAGTGAATGGATGGACCCACTGTTCCATTCCCGGCACTCACTGTCTACCCGGCCGTCAAAGCCCTGGCTTTCCAACCTCACTACCACATGCAAGGTCCCAATACTCTACCCTGCCTAAGCCCTCTCCTATTCCTCTACCCCGGCTAAGTGCTTTGACCCTATCTATTCCCCTCATTATTTTATACACCTCTATATGATTTAGCCTCAACCTTCTGTGCTCCAAGGAATAAAGTTCTATCCTACCCAACCTCTCCCGACAACTCAGCTCCTGAAGTTATGGCAACATTCTCATAGATCTTCTCTGCACTCTTTCCAGCTTAATAGCATCCTTTCTAAGGCAGTGCGGCCTCTCCAACATCTTGAACAACTGTATCTAATGTCCCAACTTGTACACTCAATACACTGGCTGATGAAGGCCAGTGTACAAACAAGCCTTCTTTACCACCCTTTCTACCTGTGATACCACTTTCAGGGAACTATGTTCCTGCCATTCTAGATCCCTCTGCTCGTGCAACACTCCCCAGGACCCTACAACTCCATGCCATGTTCCTGCCCTGGTTTCCCAAACTGCAACACCTTGCACTTATTTTTATTGAACTCCATTAGCCATTCCTAAGCCCATTTGCCCAGCTGATCAAGAGCCTGCTGTAATTTTTGATAGCATTCTTCACTGCCTACAATACCACACAGGGCCCTACCATTTACTCATCCCAGCAATCATCCTTGTAAACATTCAGTATCATCTACAAATGTACTAATTATGCCTTATACATGCTCATCCAAATCAAATTCCTGGGTGTGCACTTCTCTGAAGATATGTCTCGGACCCAGCATATTGATGCAATCACAAAGAAATCCCATCAATGTCTTGACTTCCTTGGAAGATTGAGGAGATTCCGTATGTCAACGAATACTCTCTTGATATACTCTCTTGACACAATTTGAAGAGTAAAATATTTATTATTCTAATTACAATATTTAAGTATTGATTTTATGAATGGATGGAATGACATAACTACATCATTCATGGACACATTCAAATGAATGCAAATAGCAAGAATCTTCTGAGTTGAAGCATCATAAATATCTTGTCCGTGAACACTAAAGGAGGCACAACGTTCTATGAAATCTTGTATAGACAGACAGATAGAGGCAGAGTTACCATAAATTGTACTTTTTCTTAAGTTGCTACAAGTACTTATTTTTAAAAAAACTGACACCTTTGGCTCACTTTAAGTACTGATATCTCCATTAGAAGAGCTTTTGGGCTGAAAAATTGGCAAAGAAAGACATCATGCTGTCAAGGATCTCATGTTTTAATGAAATATATAGTGTGAGTCCCATGCCAATGTGATATGCAATGCTTTTGGGGAAAGTATCAACAATCAAGAAACTATTAAAAAAATAAGAAATGCATTTATGCTATGTGGTCAGCATTGGTAATTAAACAAATATTACATCCATCCAACCCTATGGGGACCTTGGCATAGGTCTTTGGAAGTGTGCAATATCACAATATTTATTGCTTCACTCAAAATTGCCAAAATGTCTTATCGTACTTAACAGATTGGTTGTGTGCTTGGATTGCAGGATTGTTAATTGTACTCCTCACTACACAAAGAACCTTGGATACATTCCTGTTTCTTCAACGACTGACTCCCTTTGCAAAAGAAACAGCAAGAAAGCAATGGCCACATAGTCATCTCCCACCAGTTAAAACAGGATCTATATCCCAGCACTTCCGTTACAATCATAACATTTACATGAACAATTTTATCAAGCCTTTAGATGAATATATTACTGTAGACCGAGAAAGAATATTTTCTAATAAGAATTGTTTTTATGGGTTAACTGGGTAGATAAACCTGGGAACAGAATATATAATCACACTATTTCTTGTGTCAGCATTGTGTTTCCCACATTAAGCTGAATGTCACATACACCAAATGAATATGTATCTCAAACACCACTGATTCCATCAACTAGAACTGTGATTTTATATGGGGGGTCTCCGCACATGCACATCCAATGTGTCGAGTTGATGACCACCACCATATGAGACTTCCACCAACTCAATGTTGAAGTTCATTAGATTGGAATATTTAAGACTCTCACCCCTGGAACTTTGCATTGCTACTGGCCAATGCATTGAGGGAAGAAGAAGGCGATATTGTAAATGAAAAGACAACAAAAAGGCCATAAAATCCCATCCTCGAAGGATTAGTTCTAACTGCATGAGCAGTCTGAAGAAGGGCCTCGACCTGAAACATCACCCATTCCTTTAATCCAGAGATGCTGTCTGTCCCGCTGAGTTACTCCAATATTTTGTGTCTATCTAAGGCTCTAGATTCCAGTGTTTCTTCCAGTTTATTATAACTGAAAGAAATGAAGGAATGGGGCTTGTGAGTGAGTACCTTCCCACTTCTGCAAACCACTCCCCTACAGCTGAATGATGTTGCTCATAGCATGGGTGCCATTTGAACCCTGAAATGAGCATCAGATCATTTATTGTTTTTCTGTGATTGCGTGCCAACATTATTCCATGCTCCTTAATCAACAAAATGAAAAGGTTGAAGTACAGATTGTTTCTGCAGATTAGATTATTTTCCACAATCTTGCAGATGATTCGTACAAATTAATTCCTTCATTACATTACCCATCATTTCACACACAAATCCTGATTGACAGGTACTGTTCAAAGTAACTTTCTGTTACAAAGAGGCACAAAGGGGATTAAACTCCAGTGCAGGGTGCAGGAGCCTTGGTTAGAGCCCTGATGTGCTTCAAAAACGGTTCATCTTGGTATTTGCAAACTCTGCCTGATTTCACAATTAGATTAATTTACTTACTCTAAGTTTTTAAATCACTGCAGCAAAAACATGTATTGTTATTGTCTTGTATTTCTGTGCTGTATTTGTAATATATTGTATGTCTATTGTCGACAGTATTTAATGTACCATTCATCCACTAGTACTGTCAAACAAAATTGATATCCCGCCACATGTGGGGACGAATGATCAAAGGCTTTGTCAAAGAGGCATGTTTTAAGGAATAAGCAGAGGAAGAAAAATGTGAAGATTTAAGGTGCAAATACTGGTGATTAGGATCTTGACAGGAGATGTTTTGGCCATGAATGGCAGAATTCAGGGATGATTTTAGAATTGGATCTTGAGAATTGGATGTGTGCTGATATTTCACTGGGCTGCAATCTGCGATGATTTGGGAGAAAGGGTGAGGAAAGTGTTTGGGAAAAACGATGAGAATTTTTAAGCGTTTGTATTACTTAGCGGGTCATCAAGGTCGGAAGTGATGGGGTAAATGGATTTGGTGCAAGTGAGCATTTGCCGAACTTCACGTTTATGGAGGATAGAATGTGGGAAGCAAGCCAAGCATGCTTTGAACTTGACAAGTCTAAAAGCAACAAAGAGATGAATGAGGGTTTCAGTAGTAGCGGGCAAGAAAGGAATTGGATGATGTTACCAGGATGGAAATAAGCGTGCGGCACAGTTACGTGACCTGAAGCCCAGCAGAGGGTTTGAGTGACACTAAGTTTGTGAACTATGTAACTCACTTTCAGAAAGATGCTGGAGTGATGAATGGAATCTTTGGCGAGGGGACAAATATATGAGAGGGGCTGAAGATGTGCATAATATTTTCCAAGTTGCCCGATGTTTATTGAAGTCAGAGTGTGAGCAAAGGACAGGGCACCACTTAATCCAGTAGAAATTAATCTTCAAATCCACATGTTCCCAATGAACAAAGCACTGAATCGTGTATGCAATCTATTAAAAGAATAATCCCAACTCCTTCACAATCATTCATGCATTATGAGTAACAACCTCTTTCAGAAGTGAACCACATGGAACGCCCTCAGGATAATGGCCCCACCACACCAGAACTTTTTGACGGACAAGAACATTTATTGAAGATTGTTTAAGAAAAAAAATCTGAGCAGTTCAATTGATTTTATTGAAATGAAATTGATTAAATCTTCACTCTGTTTATTTTCTTTCTTAAAAAATATACTCCTACACTTCAATCTGTGGCTTCTCCCGAGAAAACCACACAGAAACCAGATACTTTCCTTGTTTATCTTTGCATCTTTCATTAAAGCTGCTCCAGTAACTGACACAAGTACCTGTATGTTCCATTAGATCAGCCAGAACATGCATCCAAAAATAGTTTATCATTGAGGGGTAGTGGCAGCTGCAACCACTTTGACCAGTCTCTTCCTTTCATTTACTCCATAAGCCAGCCCCTCTGAACTGCACTGTTTACAAAGACTTTCCTGCCTACAAATCAAAAATGTTGTTGTACGAAGTTTCCTTTGCAGAATGTAAGTCAAAAGTATCAGTGTACAATAATCTTCAAATAATATATCCTCTCCCACACATGGTTTTGAAAGTCCAGCTTATGGGCAAGATAAGAATATTGAAGAGTTTTATTAGACTTTGCAATAACAGCATCTCAGCTCCATAATTAAAAAAAAGAAACTGGCACGTGGTAGCAATAACATATTTGTCAATAAAGGGCAAAAACTAGCATGTTTCCATGAATTTCTGAGAGGCTGACTATCACTTTAAATAATATTTACATAAGCATGTTCTCCAGCACAACTGTTCCTTTAGTTGGTAATCCATCAGGCTTTTGTGACAAGACATTTCTAATAGTTGTAAATTTAATGGGCAAATGTGTCAGTGTAATAAAATTAGCAATGAAATCCCAAACAAGAAGAGATAAGAGGACAGACTCAGAAACCTGTAGGTGTTGCTGGAGAACACTTACAAGCAATAAATCCCAGCTGAATCTGCTGAACTTCTTCAAACACCATTTAAAACAGGTTGTGCTCAGAGCAATCTCGATGAACTTTAAAGCTCACTGTAAATGACAGGACAGGACAGAATTGAAATGAATTGTGGAGATTATACGTACATCAAGTTGTACCAATCTGAGGATAACAAATGTGAGCTTTAAACATGTGTATGTTTTGTCGTGAAGGTTCGAAGGGAAACAGAGAGAACTTTCATTGTACGATGTCCATTATTTGATATCCAATGAGTGCAACGTTATTATAAAAAGTTTTTAAATGCTTCACTTAAAATATGTTTCCTCAGGAAAAGCTTCATATAATTCTCACCAAACGCAGCCATTAGGTCAACTTTCTTCAATATGGTCCAGTGTCTATTGGAAACGCTTAACAGAATATTATTATTTATCACTTGGGGAAATGAACACAAAAATAGGGACATTATTCAGTTACATGGGGCAATAGCAAACCACATCTGGACTCATAGACCATATTGGTATCCTTATTTAGGGACGGATGTTAATGTATTCAAAATAGTTCTCAAAATGTATCAAAGATAGACACAAAATGCTGGAGTAACTCAGCGGGACTCAACAGCATCTCAGGAGAGAAGGAATGGGTGACGTTTCGGGTCGAGACCCTTCATCAGACTGAGAGTAAGGGGAGAGGGAAACTAGAGAGATGGAATGGCAAGGTGTGAAAACAACAGATCAAAGCAGACGATGGTCAAGGAAATGTAGAAGGGTTCATTATAAGCTGAGGTGACCACGAGGCATACAAACAGTAACATTAATCAGAAGGACAGGGAAACTAGTTGGAGAACTTGGGTGGGGAGGGATGGAGAGAGATGGAAAGCAAGGGTACGAAGTTAGAGAAATCAATATTCATACCACTGGGTTGTAAGCTGCACAAGCGAAATATAAGGTGCTGCTATCAATGGATTGAGAGCTAAAATGTACATTGCCTTCATATGGAAATTTCAATGCCTAGCCTGGGGTTTAAAAGACTGAAAGGGGTCTTATTTGAGGCAAGATCCTGAGAGTTGGTGATGGGGTGGATGGGAGAGGATGTTTCTTCTGCAGAAGAATTTACAATTCAGCAGTTGCTGCTTAAAATAAAGAACCATTCAATGAATGCAAAGATGAGGAGAATTTATTTATTCTTAGATCTTTTACAACTTCGTTTCTGAATGGACAAGGAATGTAAAATGTAGAGATGGAGTTTTAGATTAACTTTAAGGAACAATTAGAGTCATAGAGGCATACATCATGGAAACAGGCCCTTCGTCTCAACTTGGCCATGCCGACCAAGTTTTGCCCCCATTTACACAAGCCCTACCCCCCCATTTAAGCACAATCCCTACCTCCCCACGTCTTTAAGCCCATATCTACCTCCTCACCAAACCTCCTCTGGCAGCTCTCCTATTCATGTCCCTTAATGTATTTTCCTCTTAAACCTATTAATGTAGGTTTGATTTTCAATGTTGTGCATCTGCCCTATTCTACCCCTGCCTCACTATAGACTGTATACCTATACTCTGGCACTGCTAAACATTCCATATACATACGCACCTTCAACCTGTGACACACTGCAGCAAAGTTGTCCCCGATAGGTTCCTATTAAATCTTTCCTCTTTAAACCCATGACCTTTGGTTCTTGATTTTCATACTCTGGGTAAAAGACTCTGTGCATCTGCTCTATTTATTCCCCTCGTGGTCCTGAACATCTCTATACGATCATTCCTCAGCCTCCTGCTCTCCAAGGGACAATATTTTAACCTGTCCAACCTTTCCAGCTTACTAACATCTTCCCTATGGATAGGTTCTTGACAAGGGGCGAGAGGATACAGACACAAGATGGGAATATGGAGTTGAGATTGCAGTCAGATCAACTGGTACCTTATTATCTAATCAACCTGTACACCTAATTTGTACATTTGAATAAACATTTGAATAACATCTGTACTTATGCACATTGAGCCTGCCTACTGTAATCCTGGAAATTTGCAATTAAAACAGGAAATACAGGGTTTAACCAGCAGGGTAGGGCTCATCGTGGGAACAGAACAGTGTGAAAACTGCAGGTTGAAGGCCCTTCATCAGGTCATCAAACCTTCAACCTGAAATGTTAACCCTGTTTTTCATCCCATGGATACACCTTCATCTGCTGAGTATTAACAGCATTTTCTGTTTTTTATTACTGTGATGTGAGCACAAGCTAACGATTTACAGTGGCTGTGAGATTCTGGTCATCATCACTTTCCACGTGAACAACTTTTTCTTTACAACCCTCTGACTCCTCTGGTTCGTTGACCATCAGCTAATAGGAAAAACTTCTCCCTAATTTCACTAATAATTCATCACCCTGATCAAACCTCCTCTCCATCTCCTTTCTTCCAAGTGGAGGTTGAAGTCGAACCCCAGCTTGCTGGACAACAACCTGCAGTAAAACACCTCTCTGATGCTGAGCCATACCTCCTGAATGGCCAGAAACAACTAATACATGGAAAAATCCCAACGTGCTTCCAGGTTACATCCAGAGAAGACCCGGGACAGAGTAATATGCTCTGAAAGAAATTAAAATGGTACTTTATTTTGAAGCTGTGTATTGGATGTTCTTGGGCTTTCTTAAACCAATTCATTTTTTCTACGGAAAATTCATTTTAATTTTGTGAACAATGGTGACTTATTGGAGGGGTCACTTTTGATTTGGTAGATGTGTAAAGCTACTGATGATGAATCAGTTCAGCCGTTCCCCCTTGTCCACATTTTATTTCCATTGACCTTTATAACATGATGGATGCAAATTCTAGCGACTAATTTCCCACTATTGATTCTACAGCACCATCCACAATCAAAATATTATCAATGAAAAGCAGAAAACGTTGACATAAATATATATCATAATTCATAATGTTATCGTTTTGTTTCCCCTCTGCTCATTGCTAATTTTAAAGCAAATACTGTGTATTTAAATCATCCAAATATAAACAAGAACTGCATACAATTTACACATAAATGTTTGTGTTGTCTTCTCTTTCTTAAGATTTCATCTACTTAGCAAAGTTAATAAGAAGCCTGATTGGAAACCTGATTTGCCTGATAGGAAAGTTGATAAGAAATCAGATGAAATTCAAGTGAGTTCATTAATTGATGTGTTTTGGATGAGTGAAGGCTGTGACTGGCGGAGTCGAACAGAATCACTGCTTGGCTCCAGCTGCTGACAATCTATACCAATGATCTGGATGAGGCACAAGTGCTGTATATTTAGATTTGCTGATGATACCGCAATGTGTGTCAGCTTGTGTTGGGAGGAGGATACAAGGAGGACATGTAGACAGACTGTGAATGGGCGAGGACATTATATAATAGACATGCAAGGTCACCACTTTGATAGAGAGAAATATTAAAGTGTTTTTAGAAACATAGAAACATAGAAATTAGGTGCAGGAGTAGGCCATTCGGCCCTTCGAGCCTGCACCGCCATTCAATATGATCATGGCTGATCATCCAACTCAGTATCCCGTACCTGCCTTCTCTCCATACCCTCTGATCCCCTAAGCCACAAGGGCCACATCTAACTCCCTCTTAAATATAGCCAATGAACAGGCCTCGACTACCCTCTGCGGCAGAGAGTTCCAGAGATTCACCACTCTCTGTGTGAAAAAAGTTCTTCTCATCTCGGTTTTAAAGGATTTCCCTCTTATCCTTAAGCTGTGACCCCTTGTCCTGGACTTCCCCAACATCGGGAGCAATCTTCCTGCATCTAGCCTGTCCAACCCCTTAAGAATTTTGTAAGTTTCTATAAGATCCCCTCTCAATCTCCTAAATTCTAGAGAGTATAAACCAAGTCTATCCAGTCTTTCTTCATAAGACAGTCCTGACATCCCAGGAATCAGTCTGGTATTTTCTTTAAATATAAGTGAATGGTCGAATATTGATGTTCAGGAAGACCTTGCTGTTGTTTATAAATAAATTACTAAACAGTAATGTGCAGGTACAGCAGGAAATCAGCGATGCAAATGGAGTGTTGGTCTTTATTACAAGAGGATTGCAATGATGAAGAGCCCTGGTGAGACCGTACCTGGGAGACAGTCAATGGTTTGGTCTGGATACCAAAGGAACGATATGTTAGTCACACAGGGAAGACAGCAAAGCTTCATCAATCTGATTCCTGGGATGTAGAGGGTGTGCCATAGAGGAGAAAAAATGCATAGAGTGAGGTTGGATAGAGTCATACAGTATGGAAACTGGCACTGTGGCCCATCTTGCCCACGTTGACTGAGATGCCCCATCTACACCAGTCCCACCTGTTGGTTGGCCCAGATCCATCTGAACCTTTCCTATTGATATGCCTGTCCAAATGCCATTCAAATTTTGTTATAGTACCTGTCTCAACTACCGCCTCTGGCGGCTCTTTCCATATACCCACCACCCTCTGTGTGAAAAAGATTGCCCCTCGGGTTCCTATTAAATCTTTCCCCTCTTACCTTAAATCCACGACCCCTTGTTCTTGTTTCCCAATTCTGGGTAAAATCCCTTTGTGATTAAAAAAAAACTTCTATAAGATCTTCCCTTGTCCACCTCTGCTCCAAGGAATAGAATCCCAGCCTGACCAACCTCTCCTTATAGCTCAGGCTTTCAAGTCCTGGCAACATCCTCGTAAATCTTCTCTGTGCTCTTGTCAGTTTAACAATACCCTTCCTGCAGCAGGGTGACGAAAACTGAACACAATACTCCAAATGTAGCCTCACCAACATATCTTACAACCATATCGTAACACTCCAACTTCTCAACTCAATACACTGAATGATAAAGGCCAATGTGCTAAAAATCTTCTTGGATTGTGCAACTTCATAGATTGTTGAAAATGGACTGCGCATTGAAGAAGGCGGATTGCTTGCTGATCTTCAAAGCCAAGGATATTGGGTGTAAGAGTTGGGACATCATGTTTCAACTGTACAAGTCTTTGGTCAAGCCATCATTAGCAGTTCTGGTCTATAGAAAGATTGTAAAAGTTTTGTTAGGTATGGGGGGCTTTAGTTATAAGGGGAGATTGGATAAACTGGGATTGATTTCACTGGAGTGCAGGAGGTTCAAAGCTTTATTAAAATGAACATGGGGCATAGATTGAGTAAATAGTCAGCCATTTTCCAAAACTAGTTGAGTCTAAAACTAGAGAACGTATTTTTAAGGAGAGGAGAGAATTATTTAAAGGTAATTTAAGGAGCAAGTTTTTCATACAGAGGGTAATGGATGTATGGAATAAGCTACCAGAGAGGGTGGAAGAGGTTGAAACAATCACAACATTTACAATTCATTTGGGCAGGTTAATGGTTAAAAAAGGCTCAAATGCAGAAAAATGACATGAGCACCTCAGTCGGCATGGATTTGAGCTGGAGGGTCTATTTCCATGCTGTATGACTCTTTAACTATGATACCTATTGCTACTTTATCTTTTATTCATATGCTCACAGCTAGCATTAACAAATCCCCAAATACATAATAGTTACGCTCAAATAAATGGCCTACTCCTGCACCGATTTTCTATGTTACGCTCAAATAAATGTTTTTTTGGTTACCACAACATATATTGCCAGTGTATATAGACGATAGACACAAACTGCTGGAGTAGCTCAGTGGGATAGGCAGTATCTCTGGAGAGAAGGAATGGGAAGTTGAGACTGATCTCCCCTTGGGTGCTGACCCTACTAATAATGGTCATCTTCATGGATCACCCAACAGGAATTGATAATGGGCCTTTACCATTCTGGTTGAATAAGTTCAATACAAGAAGGTCACCAAGTGAAGTATTCTATGCTAGAATCGACAGACAGATAAGAGGCATACTGCGCGTGGTGCCACATTAGTTTTCAGATGCTCTGAACATAATCCAGAACAAATTCATCTGACTCGTTTTCTGTTGAATCAGTGAGCAAACATGTTGGTCAGTGCCAGCTGCTCAGTACATTGCAACAAGAAATACTCATCAGTCATAAGATTTTGCAACATCATTGAGCTAAGAAGCTTTGGAAACATTTCATGCAGCTTTATCAAAAGATTTGAAAAGTTATAACAAACTCATGGATTATATTGCTTATACTTGTAAGTAATCCCACACATGCATGAAACTCACACTTCAGAATAAGAACAAAACCCAGCTGGAGCTTTTTAAGTAAGCACATATAACATCATAACATAGCCTCCTAGATAGACGACCTGTAACAGACAAAAGCATCAACTTATTTTGGATCCCTTTTTTCTAAATTCCCTGTGGATCGCTGTGTTACATTTGTGACTTGAGTGGCATATTCTCCTAATATCCGCTCGGGAGATTAGTGTAGAACTTGCAGGAGTGGCTGCCATTTATCAATTTTTTTTTGTCTTTGTTCAACACAAATAATGTTTTGCCTTGCATGTTGAAAGAAATGAGAGTTTGAAAATTATTCAAGGAAGGCATCGGCAGGGACCTAAGCGAATGGTGAAATCACCAGTCGATTGTTCAAATGACTGAGATTTCAGGATAGAGACAAAATATAATTGGGAAAAAATAAGTAGGATAAATTGGAGTTAAATTAGACGTGGATAAAAAAATTAAAAGGGCCAAAGGATGGAAGTAGAGAAACTTGAAATGTTTAATTCAAATACTTCTACGAGCAAGGTATTACTTAAATAATGAGACTTCACAATTTGACTTGTGACCTTATTAATCCACAGTGGATGAATGGCATTTTGGGAATAAAGTATATCAGGAGAAAGGTTTTATATATTTTTGATTCCTCGCCTTAACTGTCCAAGGCAAAGTTAGTTCAATGTAAAAGCATAAGTTCAACAATTTCTTCATATTTATGGGGAGTGTGTGATCGCCAGTCATTGTGATGCTTCTGGTGAAGAGGAGCAGAATCTCCAGTGACTTTTGGCAACGTTCAACTCACGCCATATCTTTCCCACTCCTCAAGTTGTCAAAGTATTTATAGGCTAAAAATGCAGATGAAATTCAACATCTTTTTCACACAGCAAATTATAAGAATTGTTTCAACAACTGATTAAGAAGTACTTTAAGTCCCTGATCAAAAGCAGGCATTGCTATTTAGTAGGCACACAGTTTTGAGACTAAAGCCACAGTGGCGCAGCGGTAGAGTTGCTGTCTTACAGCGCCAGAGACCCGGGTTCAATCCCAATTATGGGTGCTGTCTGTATGAAGTTTGTGCGTTCTCCCCGTGACCTTAGGGGTATTTTTCAGGTTCTCGTGTTTCCTCCCACACTCCAAAGACGAACAGATTTATTTTAGAAAGGAGGTGAGAAGGGACATCTTTAGTCAGAGGGTAGTTAATCAGAGGGTGGAACTCATTGCCACAGAGGGCTGTGGAGGCCAAGTCACGGGATATTTTTAAGGCAGAGATAGACAACTGAACGGGTGTCAATGGTTATGGGGAGAAGACAGGAAAATGGGATTAGGAGGCATGATTGAATGACGGAGTGGACTCGTTGGGCTACATAGAAACATAGAAATTAGGTGCAGGAGTAGGCCATTCGGCCCTTCGAGCCTGCACCACCATTCAATATGATCATGGCTGATCAAACTCAGTATCCCGTACCTGCCTTCTCTCCATACCCCCTGATCCCCTTAGCCACAGGGCCACATCTAACTCCCTCTTAAATATAGCCAATGAACTGGCCTCAACTACCCTCTGTGGCAGAGAGTTCCAGAGATTCACCACTCTCTGTGTGAAAAAAGTTCTTCTCATCTCGGTTTTAAAGGATTTCCCCCTTATCCTTAAGCTGTGACCCCTTGTCCTGGACTTCCCTAACATCGGGAACAATCTTCCTGCATCTAGCCTGTCCAACCCGTAAGAATTTTGTAAGTTTCTATAAGATCCCCTCTCAATCTTCTAAATTCTAGAGAGTATAAACCAAGTCTATCCAGTCTTTCTTCATAAGACAGTCCTGACATCCCAGGAATCAGTCTGGTGAACCGTCTCTGCACTCCCTCTATGGCAGTAATGTCCTTCCTCAGATTTGGCTAATTCTACTACTATAACGTGTGAAGATTTGTAGGTTAATTGACGTCGGTAAAATTGTAAAATGTCCTTAGTGTGTGTAGGGTAGTGTTAATGCATGCAGATCGCTGGTCGGCGTGGACTCGTTGGGCTGAAGAGCCTGCTTCCACACTGTATCTTTAAACGAAATGGTAAAACTATGTGTGCTGCCCAATGCTCCCATTTTCCTCTTAATTCTTTCAAAGGTGATACAGGATTGATTTTGGATACCAAAGGCACAAAGATGTCGCTGCTTCTTATTCACTTGTGATCCTCAAGTTGCTGAAAAAGAGCGGAGCAGTGAACTTTAATGTTGCTGAACCAAACTTTTCCTGGCACAGAAATTCTGAGCACATGAAAACTAAACCACAGAAGTCAGAGTGGGTTGGTTTGTTTCAGAACTGATGGATGACTGGGAACCATATCAACGCATTATTTCCAATACAGAAATGTAATAGTGGGTGTGTTCAGATAGTTGGTTTAGAACTTGTTTAGAGGAAGCATGTAAAACATGCCTACAGGATCTCCTAGTTGCCAACCATTTTAGTTCTCCTTCCCATACCCATACCAATCTTCGTCTCCTTGGCCTTTTCCATGGTCAGAGTGAGGCCATATACAAACTGGAGGACAGCACTTCATATTCCACTTGGGTAACTTCCAACTCAAGGGGAGGAACATACAATTCACAAATTGTAAGAAATATCCCCCTAGCTCTACCCTCTCCCGCTCTCTTTCCCGTGGCCCTATCCCACCCTGACACACAAACATGTCTCTCACTATCTCCCACCCCACTAGTCAAACTGCTCTTTTTCAAATGTTCAGTTCCCATCCCAGTCATCTAATTTCCCTTTTATCCTTCCTCTCTCCTACCCTCCTCCCCCTCCCTCCCCCCCCCCCCCCCCCCCCCCCCCCCCCCCCCCCCCCCCCCCCCCCCCCCCCTTGTCCACCTATATCCTATATCCCTCCTGCTGGCTTTACATTTAATTTCTCTCTTTATCTGATACCCTTTGTCTCCTTTTTACCTCGTGCTACTTATTTCACCCAGCTGCCATTCAAATCATCTTCTCCTGGTTTTATCTATAACTTCCCCGGCTTTGCCTTGCCCCCCCCCCCCCCCCCCCCCAATACATTCTTCTGAGTCTGAATTTTCTCCACAGATGCTGCCTGGCATGTTGAGTTCCTCTAAAACTTTGGGTTTTACTCAAGAATCCAACACCTGCCGTTTCTTGTGCCTCCACTTGGAAAGGATTAACAGCATTGGCCCGAGTCAATATGATCTGTCTGAAGAAGGGTCTTGACCCAAAACGTCGCCCATTCCTTCCCTCCTGAGATGCTGCCTCACCCGCTGAGTTACTCCAGCATTTTATGTCTACTTTGGCCTGGGTCAATATGGAATTGTAATAAAAAATGCATTGCACAATTCCTTTAGAGAATTTTAAGGTTGTACCCGGCAGAGTTGATAAAGAGAAACAGGTGCACCTTCTGTATATTTGGACTCTCAGAAGGCATAATGTCACATACACAAGGTTATGAAACAAAATTAGAAGACAAGGGATTTTCAGCAATCTCTTGGCTTGGATTGAGGGTTGATCTCAGAGAGATGATGTAGGAATAGATAGGTCATTCTAGGGTTGGTAAGTGGAGTCTCACAGGGGACTGTGGAGGACCGAGAAACATATATCCAAATTTGCTGATCATCCAACCTTGTACGAGTTGTGAGGAGCATTGAAGCTTCACAGGATTCACAAAGACTCAACGAATTAGTGGCAGATGGAAAAATCTATGCAAAAACGTGAGGTCAACCACTTTGATAGGAATAACAGAAACACAGATTTCTAACTATTCTTGAACCTGGTTTGCAGAGTATTCTACCTTCTTCCCAGTGGTAGGACTAAAATGAAAGCTTGGTCAGGATTGTGTAGCTATACTCTCTAGAATTTAGAAGATTGAGAGGGGATCTTATAGAAACTTACAAAATTCTTAAGGGGTTGGACAGGCTAGATGCAGGAAGATTGTTCCCGATGTTAGGGAAGTCCAGGACAAGGGGTCACAGCTTAAGGATAAAGGGGAAATCCTTTAAAACCGAGATGAGAAAAACTTTTTTCAGGCAGAGAGTGGTGAACTCTGGAACTCTCTGCCACAGAGGGTAGTTGAGGCCAGTTCATTGGCTATATTTAAGAGGGAGTTAGATGTGGCCCTTGTGGCTAAGGGAATCAGGGGGTATGGAGAGAAGGCAGGTACGGGATACTGAGTTGGATGATCAGCCATGATCATATTGAATGGCGGTGCAGGCTCGAAGGGCCGAATGGCCTACTCCTGCACCTAATTTCTATGTTTCTATGTTTCTATGTTTCTATTGGCTGCCTTGCCTCCTATAGATCTCTTGAATGATGGGGAGGTCAGTACCTGCGATGGACCAATAAGCTATGATCTCACTGAATGGTGAGCTGACCTGAAGGAACAAATGGCCTATGTTCCCTTGAAAAGTAGAATGGCATATTGCCTCCATTCCTCATGTTCTTATGAATCTCAGGTGTATGGGTCTGGGCCAATACGTGACGATTATCATTACCTGGCTTTTATGTGGTGTAAATGTTACAATAGTACTAGTTGACAAGAAATATGGCAAAATCTGCTCTATCCAATTAAAACATAACATTAAGCCAAAACTTGACATTTTGTTTTTATTTTGAGACATCTTAAAGGCTGTCTCAACCACACCTCTCCCTCTCCTATTTTGTCTCGCTGAAAACACTTGGACTGGATACGATCAATTCATTCCAACATTATGTCAGTATCGCAAAGCTCTTTATATAAATGCAGTTTTCTTCAAACACAGCATGATTGAACCACCCAAAATATATTGGCCTGAAAGATACTTGATGGGATTCTATTTGTGGGTTAGTTCGGGATTGCAACTTAGAAGTCATGGGATAGCTGGAGTTCAGGTGCTGATATATCCCATACCCTGCTCCATGATGTGACTCAGAACTAAGTCCTAGGTCCTGAAGGGGGGTACACATGGACTTCACAACTGCCCACCGTGCCTTGCACCAGTCTGAACTGAATCGGTTCAATTGCCTTGGCGGTAAAGATAAACTCAGATAAGTGGCTTGGATTTATTTTCTTTGCCCAATGTTATTGTCTTTAAAAAGTGTACAGCACCAAAGGGTGTTTACATCATTTTATTTTTTACATTACTAATAGATACTCAACAACTTGGGACAGATAAATGGATAGAAAAGGTTTAGAGGGATATTATTCAGACGTGTGCAAATGGGGGTAGCTTAGATGGGGCATCTTGGACTGCGTGAAACAGTCCCATCTCACCATACTTTCAACCACATACCCTTCCCAAGTTATTTAAGTTCTAAGTGTTCCGTTTACAATAGAACAAGTGCAGCTATTGACCTACTCAACTATCAGTTTTGGTCCCTCATTTACATTGTAATCTCTGCCAATCTATCCATTCCAAACTTTGATCATGATTTTTATTCGGGCCCACTCAAAAGGTAGGCATGTCCACATAATCTCCCTGGGTTCCTTGGTTAAAAACAGTACTTGAAAATCACTCACTTCGTTTTAGTTTCAGCAGTCCTTCCCGATATAACATCATAATTGACAGGAGCAGAATTAGGCCATTCATCCCATCAAGTCTACTGCACCATACAATCCTGGCTGATCTATCTCTTCCCCCTCGCCTCATTCTCCTTCCTTCTCCACATAACTCCCGACACCTGTAGTAATCAAGAATCTATCTCTGCTGTAAAAATATCCACTAACTTGTCTCCACAGCCTTCTGTAGCAATGAATTCCACAGATTCACTATCCTCCTCATCTTCCTAAAGGAACATCCTTTAATTCTGAGGCTATGATCTCTAGTCCTAGACTCTCCCACTAGTGGAAACATCCTCTACATATCCACCTTATCCAGGCCTTTTGTTTGCCTCTTTGGGGTCAGTTCTTGTTGGGTTATACTTCCTCGATGTGTCTTGGATGTTTTCTTTCAAAAATAAACACCACGGCGATCCAAGTTGCTGTTCTTGATCTGTTGCTGTTCTTGATCTGTTCTTCACACAAATGCACTACAAGCTCATGAATGCTTTTAATAATTTGCTATGTTTTGCTCTTTCATTTCTGTTCGATCTTGCAGGAGACTATGAGTGCTAGGGCTGACATGCTCACTGCCAGGAATGATTACATTTGTTAATATGTTTGATGATTAGTTGCGCCCAAAGCAAAAGCTGACAGGTGTAATCTGGTTTGAACCGATGTTTGACAATGCGTGTGATTGCAGTGCCTTCCAAGATCAACTCCAATCTTTCACTGCATTCACATAATATGGAGACCTTTGCCACGTGACCCTGCCCTAGTGTGGACGTAGATGAAGGGAAGGTTAGAGTTCAGTGTGGGACAGATAATTCACCAAGCTGTTACACTGCTGTACTGGTAAATTACTTTTCTAAATTGCTATGTCACTGCTTTACTGGTAAATTACCCCCCCCCCCCCCCCCCAACTAAGGCAAGGAGTTTAGATCAGCCATGATCATATTGAATGGCGGTGCAGGCTCAAAGAGCCGAATGGCCTACTCCTGCACCTAATTTCTATGTTTCTATGTTTCTACTTCATGAAGATTTAATCAATCCCATTTGCCTGAAAAATGCCTTTATTCATCTGTGGATATAATTTCAAATAGAACGGTTTTAAGTCGTAATTGTTAATTTACCTACACATGTCTCCTCCTACCAGAACAAACCATGATCACATTGAATGGCGGTGCTGGCTCGAAGGGCCAAACGGACTAGTCCTGCACCTATTGTCTATGTATCCATGAAACCACTTCCTTTCTCCAAATTAATGTGTCTTACTTACTGACAGGTTTTGTCAGCTAAAAATCTATTTAAATACATCCTGCCTTCAGTGACACACATGAAGTTCATTAAAAAAAAATAGATAAAATGCTGGGAGTTTACAATTAGGATTGCAAACCTGCCATGTACAAATGAGATAAACTCTTATAGGTTTAAGATGATTTGTTTCCAGTGTTCCTAGATTTTATTATCATCTGTAACACGTGCATGTCACAAATTAACAATTGTATGCACTGGTGTGGGTTTATTTAAAGAGATATTTATGAAGGTTAAACTTTGATCTTAAAATTCAGTGTTGCTATTAACAATGTCCCATACATCATGTTTAACAGGAAACTGGAGATTTTAATTAAAAATCCTGTTGCATTACCTCACTTTCTGGAAAATATTATGCTGACTACAATGCAAATTCATCTTATTGCAGTTAGTTCCTGGTCCAGAATTCTGCATTCACCACGGCATTATTAACAGGTAAAAACCTGCGTGTGTAACCAGCTTCCTAATTACACTTAACGTGGCAGGCATTTAGAACAGCGGAGATTTAATTTTAGATTTTTTCACATTGAATAAATGGAACACAATACTCATTTGGCTCTCTCTCACAAAGACAGCTGCACAGAAAAGTTTATTTTAATTAAAAGCGGCATTTATTTACATTGCACGTTATAATTTCAAGCATTATCTGATGATTCTGCAAATTATTTACTTAAAAATTCTTTCTGGCATTCTTTTAGTAAACCCAGTGTAACAATCCCACTTGTAGACCAAACAGATCACTGAGTTAGTTGACATTTCTGTCGGAAAGCCCTACATTATCCACCTATCCCAATTCATGTTATTTCTTTGTGTCATTTTATTTCAAACCACTCTAATTCCCTGCACAGCTTAATCTACCCTGAGTAGGTATGTTTCCACCATTTCAATTAATCTATTACTCAAACTCAATGGAAATACATTCTATAGCCGTTTGTAAAAAAAGAGTTTATGTCCAGCCAAGCATAGCACTTAGGCTTCATACAGACCTCTTTGCAGTGTATATAACAGAGCATTCTAAAGGTACGGAAGTCAAGACATTACAAGAATATACATCTGACCTCTTGTTCTGCTTGGATGTGATTAGAGCAAGATCACATCTGATGATCTGACTTCACCATCAAGAGCATTTCATACATTGAACCCACTTCACATTAATTGTACAATCGGGTAAGTTGTTTTCATTCATTCACAATTATAATTATATTTACAGAATTTGTGTGTGCTTCCAAATACATTTTAAAGATAAATTTAATTAAAGTTTTGTTTTTAGTTTTATTTTAGTTTAGAGATACAGCGCGAAGACAGGCCCTTCGGCTCACCGAGTCCGCGCCGACCAGCGATCCCCGTAAACTAGCCCTATCCGACACTCGAGGGCTAATTTACAATTTTTACCAAAGCCAATTAACCTACAGACCTGTACGCCTTTGGAGTGTGGGAGGAAACCAAATCACCCGGGGAAAGCCTATGTGGTCACGGGGAGAACGTACAAACTCTGTACAGACAGCACCCGTAGTCAGGATCTAACCTGGGTCTCTGGTGCTGTAAGGCAGCAACACTACCACTGCGTCACCGGGCCACCCATCTTTAATTTTTCTTTAATTAATTAACAGAAGCCTCATGTGCTTTTAAATGAACATATCAGTTTATTTTTTGTTTTTGTTTTTTAATTTTATTTTTATGTTTCAAAAACTAAAATAAATAAACTTTTCCCCAATGTCTCACCCATTTGTGATAAATGTCAGTCACAAGAAGCTAACATAGCGCACTCTTTTGTTTTCTGTATAAAAATTCAAAAATTCTGGAACGAAATATTTGAAATCTTTACAAAATTATTTAAAACAAAACTACTACCCAAAGTAGAATGGATCATTTTTGGAATATCGGAAGGTAACCCAGAATTAAATATGTTTCAAATGAACATATCAGTTTGTAGAATTATTATTCATTTTTTGTCATTACAGTTTTCAAATCTCTCCATAGAAATGTCCTAACCACACAATGATGGGGCGTTCATTCCTGCCACTGAGACTTCATCCCAATGAATAGAAATGTACCTTAAAGAAGAGCCACTGAAGTGATGTAATGTGCTGGGGACTAAGAATTCCCTGATCTAGCTGAGATGGTGATTACATGGCACAGGCTGGTATTAATACCTGCAATGCCATTATTGTGAAAGTCAAACCCAGGAAAATGGGATTTTAATAATCTATGTCCCTGTGAAGAATATGTGTTTATACAATGGTTTTCATGACCACAACATGTCCCATAATTAATCACAGGCAATTAATTATTTTTGTTATGTTAGTTGGTTAAAGTAGGAAAATGCATCAGCCAACTTGTCCACGACCAGATCCCACTAAATGATTAGTCTTTTTTTCACTGGTGACAAATAAATTGAAGGAATTATTTTCATTTGGATGGAGTTTGTCCTCGCATAAATTAAAAAAGAAGTCACACTGTCATGCGATAACAATTCAGTCAATTTGCACAAAAAGTAGCAATGATAAATAAACCAGGCTAGACAATCTGTTTCATGGAAGTCCGTGGAAGGATAGCTAAAGGCTAAAATAATGGAATCACTTATTGTTCATTGAATAATGCCTCATCCTAAACATGGTAGATTTCTCGGTTCTCCAAGCTCCCTGCTATACCTTGAAGTATTAGGCTAGATCAGTGGTTCCCAACGTATGGCGTACGCCCCACAGGGGGGCAATTGAGCGCGACTGAGGAGGTCTGGGTCCAAATTTTCGATTTTTATTTTTTTGGATTTTCCATCAGGTAAACATATGTAGTTTATGTTTCAGATGTTATTTTGAGTAAATAATTTTTTTTGGGTAAAAAAGGTCTTTATTGTGTAGTTATTACATAATCACCGCGCCATCGCTCTTCATGCAAGTCGCACGAAGCGCGCGAGGTCATGGGAGAACCTTATTTATTGAATTGGATTTAGAAATGCGATTCAAAGAGCTTTTGCTAAGTTACCCTTATATTATCTATTTCCTCCATTTTCTGTCAAGGGAAAGCAAGGGGGGGGCATCAGGATTTTAGAGGTGATTAGGTGGGGCATGGCCAAAAAAAGGTTGGGAACCACTGGGCTAGATGATGTACTTAAATCTTTGAAATTCTGTTTGAACCTGCAACCTCCAGGTTCATAACTATATATGCAACGCTTTCAGAAAAAAAGTACAGAATTGTAATGTAGGGAGGCATGATGAGTCATCTCATGGCTCAGAGTTTTCTTTTATGTCGGGAATTCTGTCTTTTATCGAGATTCAATTCCAAGTGAGTTTTCTATTTCTCCAAGTATGCACATCAAATATAAGTGTATTTTTAAAGTTCAGAGAGATAAGAGGTTGTAGGTCTGGAATATGGCTCACCAAACACATTTACTGGAGGAATTTAGTGGGTGCTCTACATTTTGGATCTAGAGCCTGCATCAGCTTTAATACGGGGTCACGGGCCAAAACTTGGACTCTCTCTTTGACTCCACAGATGCTGCCAGACCCAATGAATTCCTGCAGCAGATTGTTAAAAGATCATTCCTTGTTAGCTGCTAAACCAATGACATCTTTATAAACCAATTTATCTTTATGATGGAAGGGTTTTGCAAATTGCCTTAAACAGTAAGACCAGGTAATCTCCAATGGTGGAGGAATTAAAATAATTCAATTATTGTGCATAGTATGAAAATAAACCAGTTACTGTAGTTATCTGAACTGAAGTTGACCACAGTGTATGTTTAACAGAGCAGACCATGCCAGACTGACTAAAATTTGCAGGATCTTTCAGGCATAATTAATTGCTGTTTGATCAACTGAAATTACACTGACGCATTTGAACAGTTTTCCTGAAGTGAATTCAGAAATTCTGGATGACATGTTGCCCAGATTAACATAACTGTACTCCAATGAACTTCATTTGTTTTTAAACCGTAAAGTATGGCTATCCATTGTATTCACCAGGCCATGTTTCAAATCTTTCAAAGTAAAGTTGTACGGAACAGAATGAAGAATTAAATCAAAGTTTGAGCAACCTGCAAAGAAAATATTTTCCAGCTGGAATGATCAGAGCCACATTTGTGTGACTGCAGATCTCCGCAAAACCTCTGGCCCGAAGTTCGTGAACACAAATGCAATGCCGCAATGACTAAGCTGGGAGAAGAAGCTTTTCATCTGTCATCTGCCTAACACACGCCACGCACGGGCTGTTGCACGCACACACGCAGACACACACAAGATATATGCTGGTAAATGTCACAGTATCCAACCAAGTGTATGAATTGTGTTACATTTGAAGAAACAAATGTCGCGGATGAATGGTCCAACTTCTGCTGGCAGTGGTACAGATAATGCATGAAACCTTCTGTCAAATTGCCCCAGGTAAGAATTGTGTAAATTACCCCCCTAACATACGATGGAATTAAATACACAATTTGTCATTAATTGACAGTTAAATTACCAAGGGGTGCTGAGTTGCTTTGAATGTTGCTGTAATTCATCAAATATAAAACAGACCTCCACAACTGAAAAGGTTTACGTAAGATGTAGTGTATGGAATAACTGACACCTGTCATGCTCAGTGTTTCATTCCCAGAGAATGTAATTATATTCAGAAGGTCAACAACATAGACAACTGAATTCTTCCTAAATCATTATTTAAGAATGTAGATTCTTTCCAAACAAACCTCTTGTCTGGAAATCCAGTTTTTCATGTTTACATGAAACGAGTTCATATTTCAAACAGCAATGTAATAAATAATCAGATCACTTATTTTTGGGTGTTGGTTGAGAGAATGGTTCTGGGCCAGGCATTGGGAGAACTTTCTTACTCTTCATATTAAGTTCTACTGGCTTGAAGATCCTTTTCAAACGGTACACGAGGCCTGATTTAACACCTCACTTCCTGGAAATATTTCTCTTAGACACATGACTAACCAAAGATGGCACATATTGAAATCAAATGCGTAAAATAATAACCTTCTCTATCAACTAGGACGCCATTCTAATTCTGTAGAATCTGTTTTTGTGGAATTAAAGCGACCACCGATGCTAAGATGCAAACAATGGTGTCAGTCACACGACTTAAGTTTTGCCAGGGGTTTGTCAAATAATACCTCAGTTTGTCTGCTCTATTCAAGAGCCAAGAGAGTTTTATTGTCATGTGTCCCAGTTAAGACAATGAAATTCTTGCTTGCTGCAGCACAACAGAATATGTAAACATAATACGGAACAGGAGATAAACGTTCAGTGTGTCTATGTACCATAGACCAGAATAAATAAACAGATAAAATGCAATAGGTTGTTATGCCCCTATCCCATTTAGGAAACCTGAACGGAAACCTCTGGAGACTTTGAGCCCCACCCAAGGTTTCCGTGTGGTTCCCGGAGGTTTTTGTCAGTCTCCCTACCTGCTTCCACTACCTGCAACCTCCGGGAACCGCACGGAAACCTTGGGTGGGGCTCAAAGTCTTCAGACGTTTCTGTTCAGGTTTCCTAAGTGGGACAGGGGCATTAGTGTTCAGAGTTTGTTTGATGGTGAGTTTAATAGCCTGATGGCTGTGGGGAAGAAGCTGTTCCTGAACCTGGATGTTCCAGATTTCAAGCTTCTGTACCTTCTTCCCGGTGGCAACGGGGAGATGAGCGTGTGGCCAGGATGGTGTGGGTCTTTGATGATGTTCAAATATAGAATGGTGTGCCCATCGTAACCATTTGCAATATTTACTTCATGCTCTTTGTCTTATAAAAGTGTTACACGACTTATTAACCCATTTTACATACTCCCCTCATAGTCATAGAATGATGCAGTGTGGAAACAGGCCGTATAGACAAACTTGTCCACATCCCTGAGTGGTTTAATGGAATTACTCTTCATTTCTCTTGTCCTTCATTCAGATACAGGTAATCCAAACCCCAGCTGTCCAATACGGTAAGTGATAATAAACTAGTCGGTTATATTCTATTACTTGAAGAATATTTCTGACAGTTTACCATGCAACAGACTCAAAATCTACGAAGACATTTTTAATTTAAACGAACAATCGGGGTGCAAAGCACTATTATTTTATTTTTATTAAAATGTTTCACTAATGACTGAAGATTCATTACTTCCCCTATAATTGTGCACTTCAGTATTTGGTGGTTGGATTTATTCGATTCTTGGACACCTGCTACATATAAATCTGTTACAATATTATATTATCCAGGTGGAAGGATGATTACACTCAGAAAATGCCGAGGCAGTGTTATCGATCATGTGTAATAGAAACATAGAAACATAGAAATTAGGTGCAGGAGTAGGCCATTCGGCCTTTCGAGCCTGCACCGCCATTCAATATGATCATGGCTGATCATCCAACTCAGTATCCCGTACCTGCCTTCTCTCCATACCCCCTGATCCCCTTAGCCACAAGGGCCACATCTAACTCCCTCTTAAATATAGCCAATGAACTGGCCTCGACTACCCTCTGTGGCAGAGAGTTCCAGAGATTCACCACTCTCTGCGTGAAAAAAGTTCTTCTCATCTCGGTTTTAAAGGATTTCCCCTTTATCCTTAAGCTGTGACCCCTTGTCCTGGACTTCC
Organism: Leucoraja erinaceus; assembly: GCF_028641065.1. Classification (NCBI taxonomy): domain Eukaryota; kingdom Metazoa; phylum Chordata; class Chondrichthyes; order Rajiformes; family Rajidae; genus Leucoraja; species Leucoraja erinaceus. The sequence continues at coordinate 5,135,057 of NC_073399.1, read as the reverse complement.
CTAACATCGGGAACAATCTTCCTGCATCTAGCCTGTCCAACCCCTTAAGAATTTTGTAAATTTCTATAAGATCCCCTCTCAATCTTCTAAATTCTAGAGAGTATAAACCAAGTCTATCCAGTCTTTCTTCATAAGACAGTCCTGACATCCCAGGAATCAGTCTGGTGAACCGGGGACCGCATCTTAACGTGATACACTTATCCTTAAATCAACTTACAGCAGATATTCAAATTCATACCTCTTAGCAGAAGTCCATTGCTTAGAATCATCCTTTAAATCCACTTCAAAGATCAATGAGCAGCCAACAGAGCAACTGGCGACAATCCTATCGCAAGGTGTGTTATGGCTACAAGTCCAGCAGGTGGCACTGACTGATGCTGCAGTCTAAAGAGGTTCTCACAATTTTACGCTTTTCAAAATAATATCGCGGTGTAATTAATGCTCTTGTGTTAGTAAGGGCACTGGTGAGCTGCAATGAAACTGTTGCAATGCCACCCAACTGATGCAGGCAGGGTTATATTTAGTGCCCCACTCTAAATTTTCGAAAGCTTCGAGTGATACCACATGTGCGCAGAGATGGTCACGTGATGGGGAACAGCCTGAGCATCTAACTTTACTGAGGTGGGTCAATGCCCGGGACACCAGGCAGATCCTCCTGATATTCATCGTCCGAGCAAGATATCGGATTGTCTCCGGAGAGCGGACAGGGCAGAATTGATTGCATGGACATTCCATTACTCTCAAGGAGGATGGACTGAAAGTGGCACAGGTCTCTCTCCCTGTCAACCCTCATCCACCTACTTGGTGGGTCTTGCTGTGTTTTACATTGAGCAGAATTCTGTCGGCGATGGAAAAGATTATTTGAGTTCAACGACAAGAACAGAGGAGAAAGCAATTCTAGTGGCAAGCAAGGTAAATGTTTATTCATGGTCATTAATCCCAACCCAAGTTAGGTAAACAAATATTGATAGGCCTCCTCTGTCCAGGCATTTATATCTTGTTTGATTAAACAAAGTGGAAGCAAGCTTTAGCAGGTGCTTGCAACAACTGGTTGAACACATAAAACATGGCCCACAATCAATTCTACTGACACTAACAAGAAATGGGCCGGCTCCAGGCAGCCTCTTGGCATTCACAACGCCACAGCACACAGTCCATTTGTTGCCTATTAATGCACAGAATTAATTGATCCAAGATTAAACCCAGTGCCCCAATTAATCCTTCTTCCCATTAATCATAGTTAACGCACCACTGTATGTCTTACTGTTATGAGGTGAACTATATTGTACTCCACTCTCAAAAGTACATTATTTTTTTCCACTTATAAATCATAAGACAGTCATAACAGAGTTGATGCATGGTTAACAAGGCAGTGCTGTGGCAGTACACACACACACACACACTGGAAGAGCAACCTGACAAAGATCAATGTTGTTGGAGTCTCTGCTTGAGGAAAACGTACAGTTAGAACTTAAGGTGGCTCCAATAGCTCATGCAAATGCTTCCTTTCAACGTGCGTATATCTGTTGAATATCAGCACCCAGTACCAGACTACCATCACTAAAGTATATCCATATAAAATGTTGGTGGAGAGAAGCACTCTCAGGTTTATTGAATGTCAGCCAGCGCCTTTAAGAGGACAACAATCTATGATCTGAAGTTGGAACTTATTTTCTAGCTCTGTGCTGTGCACCAGGAGACCTATTATTCAGCTTTCCACCCTTGTCTGTGACATGTGCCCTCCGGCTGAATGGAACGTATCCCATTGCTTCATTTCGCGAATACAAGTGTCAGCATGGTGTCCTGGTAAATTCCTATCCCTCAATCAGTATCACTGAAAAGCATTTCTTTGGTCATTATCACATTGTGATATCTGTAATTTTTCCTAAATTAATAAATATAATATACAGAACAAAGCATAAGCACTTTCCAAAAAAATTCAAATTTTTGCTCACTCAATCTGCATTTACAAGGACAGTAACTTGAACTTGGCCGGGGTTGGTGGAGGAGATAATGTACTGCAGTGACATTTCTCTCTGTGAATCTGGTTCACTGGCAACATCTTCTCAGTATCTCATTTACACTCAGCACATAAGTTCAAGGGACTAGTACCTCTGATGACATAAATGTTGAGCCAAACACAATGATGTCATCTAGCTTCACAGATTATGCCTGCGCACATTCAGAGACAGCCAAATGTCGTGAAGATTGAAAGCTATCATGCTTTTTCACTCATCTGCTAGATTATTTTTTTCTCATCATTTTCTTCTGCTTAGCGTATTGGTGGTGGGGTGATACACAGCGGGGCACAGAGGAGAGATGAGTCACCAGAGGATGAAATATATCACAGGCCACCGATTCTGACTACAACCCAAATCGAGTCAAATGCCAGAGGCCAAACTAATGAACAATAATGGCGGCACAGTGGTAAAATTGCTGCCTTACAACGCTTGCAGCGCTGGAGACCCAGGTTCGATCCCGACTACGGGTGCTGTCTGTACGGAGTTTGTATGTCTCCCCCATGACCTGTGTGAGTTTTCTACTAGATCTTCAGTTTCCTCCCACACTCCAAGGATGTACAGGTATGTAGGTACATTGGCTTGGTATAAGTGTCAATTGTCCCTAGTGTGTGGAGGAGAGTGTTAAAATGTGCGAGGATCGCTGGTCGGCACGGACTCGGTGGGCCGAAGGGACTGTTTCCGCTCTGCATCCCTAAACTAAATAGCTTGAGTAGCTGCAGCAGAGGATTGAATCACAAAAATGGAGCGTCATCCTGTCTTCATTAGTCACAAAGATTAAAAAAAAGCATAAACTAAATTTCAAACATGTATTTTCTGTCTTATATTGACTAGGTTCTCGAATATTTTGTGAACTATAAGATTTGTTTAGTTAAATTTAGGATATTTATTTTTTTTCCCGTTGTTCCTAGGTATGCCCCAATTGTAGTTAAACCTCTAGCAAGTGTTGGGAAAGGCAAATAACAGTGTTCCTGTGACATTTATTGTTTCAATTACTCTTACCCTCTCCTGGGAGATGCTTAGCTTTAGTTTAATGCCTCTCCATGATGTTGACTTGATTACACATCATCACTGTCGTCTTGTCCTATATGGGGGAAGAAAAAAACATGCATGAGCATTAAAAACGAAAACCCAATGACTGAAATGACTGCACGGGTAAATAAACCCTTGTTTGAACATTGCACAAGTGCTCGCTGCAAACCAGTTTTTTGAAACTGTCTCGTAGTTGAAGCTATGTCAAACTCCCTTTTTCTTGGGTTTCGGCCCGAAACGTTGCCTATTTCCTTCGCTCCTAGATGCTGCTGCACCCGCTGAGTTTCTCCAGCAATTTTGTGTACCTTCGATTTTCCAGCATCTGCAGTTCCTTCTTGAACACATCCCTTTTTCTTTCATCTGACCATTGACCAGTTGGATCTTCATCAGCTTATATTTTTAGTTGTATCTTTATCAGCTTTCCATAAGAAATAAGGAGTTGGAGGGCTCCTTATATCTAAAGATTTTCTACGAATTACCACAGGGCAATACTTTTTTATATACTGTAGCCTTTGCACAAAACCAATGCAACATGCCCTGCCTACTAAATCTGCTGATGTCTACCCTTATCCTGATGAAAAGCAAAAGGGAGCTTCAAATAAACTTACAGCATTGAGAATGTGGCAGAAACGTCACAGAAATGTCAAATTTAACATGGCGAGTACATGTTTGTTCTTTGGGGTAACCTGCAGAATATATCTTATAGTCAATGATTTAAATGAACAGAAAAATGAACTGATCTTTCACACATTAGATCACAATAATTAAACTTTCTGGAAAATAGTCTGTCTCTTTTTGTGATGATGTGTTCTCACCTGAAAGGCTGCCAGCTACATGTCTGTGGTCATGATACAATAAAGAGATTGTGATTGTGTTTTAATGAAATATGCTTTTGTTATTTCCACTTGTGTGTCTTATCAGATTGGGATGTAGCTAATGGTAAATACTTAGTGATTCATGGTGATCGATATCTGTATTAACGGTAACATGTATATGATGATACATGAGTTCTCTTGCCCGGAGATATTGTAGGGAATCATATTAAAATGTTCACCCTGTCACTCCCAAGGGCGAGTGCTCATAACGAGGCCCATAGGCTATTTGTGGTCTCTTTCCCCCTATCTGACTTTGGTGGATCATCTCCTCTGGTGACTTCCAGGGCTCTGTCGAAGATGGACTGAAATACAGGGGTGTTCAAGATCTTAGGATTCAGCATTTTTTTTCTCTCTAGAATACAATATGTGGAAAAAAGCCTGGTATGATTTGACATAATGTCGTAAGTCCTAGGAGCAAAATTAGGCCATTTGGCCCATCGTGTTTAATCTGCCATTCAATCATGGCTGAACTATCTCTTCCTCCCAAACCAATTATTTTGCCTTCTCCCCATAACTGACACATGTACTAATCAAGTATCGATCTATCACTGCCTTAAAAATATCCATTGACGGCCTCCACAGCTTTCTTTGGCAAAGAATCCCACGGAACTGACTAAAGAAATTCCTCCTCATCTCCTTCCTGAAGGAACGTCCCTTAATTCTATGACCTTTAGCCCTAGACTCTCCCACTAGTGGAAACATCCTCTCCACATCCACTCTATCCAAGCCTTTCACTATTCTGCACATTTCAATGAGGCCCCTCCCTCATTCTTCTAAACTCCAGCGAGTACAGACTCCTCTTGAAATAAATGCTATTATTGCGTTTGCATTCTTGACTACTGATTCGACTTGCAGATTAACATTTTGGAAATCTTGCACCAGCACTCCCAAGTCCCTTTGCAACTCCGATTTCTGGATTCTCCTCCCATTTAGAAAATAGTCTATGCCTTTATTCCTACCACCGTAATGCATGACTACACACATTGCTACACCTTGTTCCATCTGCCATTCATTTGCCCACTCTCCCAACCTGTCCAAGTCCTTCTGCATATATGGGGAAACCTGAACAGAAACCTCTGGAGACTTTGCGCCCCACCCAAGGTTTCTGTGCGGTTCCCGGAGGTTGCAGGTGGTTGCCGGAGGTTGCAGGTAGTGGAAGCAGGTAGGGAGACTGACAAAAACCTCCAGGAACTGCACGGAAACCTTGGGTGGGGCGCAAAGTCTCCAGAGGTTTCCGTTCAGGTTTCCTAAGTGGGACAGGGGCATAAGGAGCTCAAATGAGTTGTCTGCTTGGCCAAAAATCCACTAATTCACCATTCCAAGGTGGGGTCAGTAGTATTGTAACGTTCTAATCTAATGATCCAGTTAAGAAAATAATACTGAGGATTGCGAAGAAGTTGACTGATAACCATGGTGTTCACCAATAGGACAACAAGCTTCATCCAGCAATCTACAAATCACCGCATGGAAACTCCACGCCACAAGGCTGATTTGTTGTTCATTTCCATATTTTGAAATCTTCTAATAATGATTACAAGCTTAAACTTCAAAGATAATAATTTACAATTGTACATTTAATCCTCTGCTTACTTTGTTAAGACTGTCTGATCTTGCACGATCTTTTGAAGGTATGATTCGTGCAAATACCATCTCACTCACAGAAACCCTTGATAATAACATCCAAATTACATTTTGTCGTCATTACCATAGAGATATATTTCCAGAGAGTACATCTAATCCGAGCTTCTTAATTAACTGATAAATTATAAATAAAATGTAAGAACTGCTGCAGACGGTAATAGATGTTTGCCAATTCTAAACAGCTCCATTGACTCAGGCATAAGTCCTCAAATCATAGATAGACACAAAATGCTGGAGTAATTCAGTGGAACAGGCAGCATCGCTGGAGAGAAAGAATGGGTTTCAGGAAGTTTTGAGACTCAGCCATGACGTTTTGGGTCGAGACCCTTCTTCAGAGTTATACAGCATGGAAACAGCCCCTTGTGTTCACTGAATCAACTCTCATCAACAACCACCCATTAACACTAATCCTACATTAATCCCATCGTGTTTTTACCCCTGCATTTTCAGTAGGTCCCTTTAGATTCTACCACTCACTGAAACCCTAGGGGCCAAAACTGGCGAATAGTCTTTTGGGGGTATGGGAGGAAAGAATAGCACCCAAAAGAAACATTTGCAGCAACAGTGGGAATGTGCAAACTAGACGCAGACAGCACTGGATGTCAGGATTGAACCTGGCCCTGCTATTGTAAGATAATGGCTCCATCAGCTATTCCACCACGCCAACTGCATGTCCAACTACAGCAAACTGAGCAAGGAAAGTCCCCATCAGGTTATACTTCAATTACACGTCATCACTGGCAATAATACAGAAGTACCCTGTACAAGATGGATCTCAAGGGCACATGAATGATTTCAACAACAATCTGAAAAGCAGGCAGTTAGCAAGGAAAAGAATGCCAGAAATATTTGTTTAATTAAAACCAAAAAAATTGGACAAATAAATTTAAATCAGTGAAAAGTAAATTTTTAATTTATCAAAGAGAATTAATTCACCCAGAAAGATAAATGTTTGGAAGAAAGAGCCAGATATAACAATAATGTCAAAGGCAAGAAAGGGGTTCAAAATGCAGCTGAATGCAATAGAACAAAGTGGAGTACAGCACAGGAACAGACCCTTCAGTCTACATTATCCATGCCAAAAATAATACCAGGTTAAAGTAATCTCCTTTGCCAGCACGAGATCCATATCTCGCCATTCTCTGCATACCCATGTGCCTATCTAAAGTAGTACACCAAGTGCTGGAGCAATTCAGCGGGTCATGCAGCATCCCTGGAGAACATGGTTAGATGATGTTTTGGGTCAGGACCCTCCCATAGCCTATCTAAAACCTTCTTCCTGTGAATATTACGGAGATTAATTGGAGATTTTAATGCGTGGTTGATCAAGGTAAACTACGACTCGCAAAACTAAACTTTAAGACAATGTGGTTGAAAAAATTGGGAGATCGCAATGTCAGTAATATCAAGTTAAAGCAAGTTTAAACAAAGATAATCAGGAGATGGCAAATCTGGCATAGGTCTGGTGTCAGGGTAACATCAATGACAAGTTATACTAGTTATACTGTGCAGGTGAAAATCAAGTAGTGTTTTAAGTAGAACTTAAAATAAATGGCAAACTTGATGGTGTAGGAAGGAACTGCAGATGTTGGTTTAAACCGAAGATAGGCACAAGATGCTGGAGTAACTCAGCGGGACAGGCAGCATCTCTGGAGAGAAGGAATAGGTGACGTTTCGGGTTGCAATCCTTCTTTCTCACCCAGCGAACAATGGCCCCTTTCCTTTCTCATAATTCCTTTTTTGCATATCTTTCATCCATTTGTTCTATATCTCTCTACATCTACATGTCTATATCTCTCATTTCGCTTTCCCCTGACTAGCTTGAAGGAGGATCTCGACCCAAACCGTCACCCATTCCTTCTCCCCAGAGATGCTGCCTGTCCCGCTGACTTACTCCAGCATTTTGTATCTATCTCTGGAAATCGATAGTCAGAGCAGATAACTGAGCAGTACGTAACTGCGACCCAGCATCCTAACTACTCTGAGCCAAAACGTTGCCCTGTCTTTCCGCTTCTACTTCTGATTCCTCTGTTGACATTATTAAAATATTTTGATTTCTTGATCAGTCTGTTTGTAGAAAGCATTTTATCAGGCACATCGCAGCTTGTTTTGCTAACAGCTTTGTCCAAGACCGCAAGAAATTGCAGGGAATTGTGGACACAGAGCAGACCATCACACAAACCAAGCTCCCTTCCAATGACTCCATTTATAACTCACACTTCCTTGGCAAGGCCAGCATCATAATCAAGGACAAGTTGCACCCAGGGCACTCCCTCTTCTCCCTTCACCCATCAGGCAAAAGGTATAGAGGTGTGAAAACGCACAACTCTAGATTCAGGTACAGTGTTCCCAGCTGTTATCAAGCAAAACCATCCTACCACACTCTCAGAGAGTGGTAGCAGTTTCTTTACCAGAGTGGTAGCTGTGTGGATAGTGAAGGTGGTGGAAGCATCATTTAAAAATAAAATTGAAGTTTATATGGATGGGAAGGGAATGGATCGCAGGTACCACAATTTGAGATAAGTCCCTGAACGTGCTATCGACCTGATGTTATGGAGACCTCATTGGAACTAAACTATCTTTAATCTGACTTTAGACAAAAATGCTGGAGAAACTGAGCACCCACTGAGTTTCTCCAACATTTTTGTCTACCTTCGATTTTAGCACGCAACAAAAACCTTTCACTGTACCTTGGCACACGTGGCAATAAACTCATTTAAACTAAACTCCACTGAAATTCTAATCTTGTGTAAGTTTTATATTTGAAATGGATCACGAGGAAGAAGGTACAATTGTTATCATTTTGGAGGCAAGTCATATTTCTACCATTTAGAGAGCAAACGACAGCTACATTAATGTTGGCTTGACATCCAAGATCCAACTGTTCTAACTGGTGACATTGAAAGAAGCCGCAGCAGTTAAAACCAAATATTATATATTCTGTATAATTAGAACAGGCTGGATGCCTGGAGGAGGCTCACTGGCAGAAGTACAAACCCGCGGTTCACCAAATGAAAAAAAACATTCAAATGCCAGTCGCATAATTTACGATGCCATCCATACCCTTTAGTTAGACTGCTATCAACTTTCTCCAATATCCATGCGCTGAGAATATTTCACTTTGAGTAATTATCCATTATTAGTTATTAAATTTACGGTGACTGAATCATCATTAATCCTGGGGTGTGAGATTGCAACCTTCACGTGGTCCACCCTGTTTCGACGAATGCAATCAACCCGGTTGCACAATCAAATAAGATCTAATAGAACAAGTTGTGCTACAACTTTAGGCTGTGCACGCCATACGCAAGACGAAGATTATTAATCCAATTCTTCTGGGTTGGTGCCTTCGTGATTCAATGCTATCATGCACTCAATTACAAACCTTAACGTACAAAGCACTTGTCAATGAACAGAATGGACTTAAAAATATATAAAAGTTTAATAAATCTCCTCATAAAGTTTATAGTGCAGATTATAAAAATAATAGATACTTTGGAGGGACTTCAAGGATCTAATTCCTCTTCAGAATTTAGATGTCACCGCTGAACATATAAATTGCTCAAAATCTGCTGTTGTGGTTAATGATGTAATCTAAGTTTTCCAATCAGATAATTGCCTTGAAATCATCTCCATTTTCATTACTTGTGACCTAAATATTATTGTATCAATCTACAAAACTGCAGTAAAATAAAACTGTCCACATGATGCTTACTGATGTTGGGAATAGTAGTCAAACTAATAGAACCAGACTTTTGGACAGAGTGAATCACCACCAAGTGACAGGGTTCTAATTCCAGTAAAATGCCCATCCCCACTGATACAGTGGCACAGATTCTTACCCTCAGAGGATCTTAGCAAGAATTGAGAAAAAAAAAGTCTGGCATTCAGGCTTTCTCTGCTTTGACAAATGTCATAATTGTTTTGAGTGAGATACTTTGGACAGGTCCCTTGTAAAAGAGGATTGAGTCATCGGATTGTGCAATCGTTGGTCTAAATAATGGACATGTGCACTCACCTCAACATGAGTATGGTGGGTAAAAGGAAATGCATTAGAAAGAAATGATCTACTAGCTTAGACTATTTAACTCGTTCAGAATAGTTAGCAAGGCATATTCATCCCAGGTGCTTTGCAAGAGGATTGCCAAGGAAAATATATATGGCTCTGGGTATTTAAGGTGATTTTCTGATTTGATGAAAGATACTTTCCTCAAGGTACAGAGACAGAAAGGATTAATTAGAAATTTCCCGAGCATAAAGGCTTGACATCTGAAGGCATGACCAGGAGCGAAACAACAAATAAATCCAGATATGAGCAAGATTAGATTTGGATCCATTACAATAATCCAAAGTTTTCTTACACCACACCTACAACATTCAAGATCTCTAATCCTGGTACAGTAGATGCATAAGACCATTACAAACTCCAATTTATGCATCATCCAAACTCCATTTAAATCTTGCAACCTTCCAATTAACACAAGCTGTTACCACAAGCATTGGAGAGCTTTAAGACAACATTCACCAAACTCAAATACAACTGGGCATCTTCATTCATTAAATAAATGAATAAAAACAAAACAAGCAACAGACAAATATAATGATACAAGCTGTGCAATGAATCTGTTGCTGTAACATACTATGCAGAGCACCTTGCATGCCAGCCTTTGCCAGAGGCACCCACAATCCACATGTAAATGAAGAACAAATAGTAAACATGGTCATTAATATAAACTTAGCAAGACTTCATAAATAGCAAGAATAACCATAAATGTGACTTTTGTAGATTTTCTCATGATTGATGTTTGATTTGCATTATGTACATTCAGACACTCTTCCCTGTGGCTACCCAGAACTCTATGCCTCACTCACTGCATGTCATCCCAGACCTTGTGCTGATTTACATCCACCATGTTCACCATCCAAATGTCTCATAATGACATCCAGGCCATCACACTGCACAACCTAACCAGTCCCATTTAACCACCATGTTTCAATGGTACTTCAGACCCAGAGTATATTGACCCAAACACGTGGCTAGCATGCCACACACCTCAACTGTAACTGAGGATGGCCAATGCATAGCAACCTCAAATAACATGAGAATGATGGCTCTAATATTATGAGAATGATAAAACATTTAATGCTTAAAATGTACCAAAGAATACATACAGGATCTTACATGACCCTTTCAGGACATCCCACAGCACGTTTCAACTACCCCCTTGATGTACTTCTGAAATACAAGCACTAGTTTCATGCAGAAGAAATTCAGTCTATTTGAAATTGGTTTCATGTTTCTCCATATACAGCAATATCCCGTTTATTCCCACTCTCGGCAGATACTAAAAGTGGGAAGAGCTAAGAGAAGAAAATAATAAAAAGGAAGTTAAGTGTTTAAGAAGGAACTGCAGATGCTGGAAAATTGAATGGAGACAAAAATGCTGGAGAAACTCAGCAGGTGAGGCAGCATCAATGGAGGGAAGGAAATAGGCAACGTTTTGGGTCGAGTCGTTTCTTCAGACTGATGTGAGGGTGGGGGGGGGGGGGTGGGAAGAATAAATGAAGAGGCGGAGGCAGTGGGCTGAGGGAGAGTTGAGAAGCGGAGGAGAAAGTAGGGATTATCTGAAATTAGAGAAGTCAATGTTCATACCACTGGGGTGCAAACTGCCCATATGAGGTGCTGCTCCTCCAATTTACGGTGGTCCTCCCTCTGGCCATGGGGGAGGCCCAGGACAGAAAGGTCGGATTCGGAAAGGGAGGGGGAGTTAAAGTGCTGAGACACCGGGAGATCAGGTTGGTTATTGCGAACCGAGCGGAGGTGTTGGGCGGAACGATCGCCAAGCCTCCGCTTAGTCTCACCGATGTAGAGCAGCTGACACCTAGAGCAGCGGATGCAATAGATGAGGTTGGAGGAGGTGCAGGTGAACCTCTGTCACACCTGGAAAGACTGCTTGGGTCCTTGAATGGAATCAAGAGGGGAGGTAAAGCGACAAGTGTCACAGCTTAAGGATAAGGGGGAAATCCTTTAAAACCGAGATGAGGAGAACTTTTTTCACACAGAGAGTGGTGAATCTCTGGAACTCTCTGCCACAGAGTGTAGTTGAGGCCAGTTCATTGGCTATATTTAAGAGGGAGTTAGATGTGGCCCTTGTGGCCAAGGGGATCAGAGGGTATGGAGAGAAGGCAGGTACGGGATACTGAGTTGGGTGATCAGCCATGATCATATTAAATGGCGGTGCAGGCTCGAAGGGCCGAATGGCCTACTCCTGCACCTAATTTCTATGTTTCTATGTTTCTAAGTGTAGCATTTCCTGCGGTTGCAAGGGAAAGTGCCCAGAGAGGGGGTGGTTCGGGTGGGAAGGGACGAATTGACCAGGGAGTTACGGAGCGAGCAGTCTCTGCGGAAAGCAGACAGGGGAGGAGATGGGAAGATGTGGCAGGTGGAGGGATCATGTTGGAGGTGGCAAAAATGTCAGAGGATTATCTGTTGTATGTGACGGCTGGTAGGGTGGAATGTGAGGACAAGGGGTGCCTCTTCCTTTCTTCTTCCCCCCCCCACCCCACCCTCACATCAGTCTGAAGAAGGGTCTCTACCTGAAATGTTGCCTATTTCCTTCGCTCCATAGATGCTGCCTCACCCGCTGAGTTTCCCCAGCATTTTTGTCTACCTAAGAGTCATCAGCAAATATTTGAAGGGAAAATACTGACCTTGTGCAAATCTTTATTGAAAAAGAAACTGGTGGAATTACCCAGTAGTTCAAGCAGCATCCGGAATAGAGATAAGATGTTATATTGTTAACCTTTCATCAGAACCCTCAGTACTGGTGAAGCCTGCAACCAAGGAGACAATACGCCTGGTCTTTGATGAATTCTCTGTGGATTCCATTTTAAATCATGACTGTTCCACACAAGTCAACTTTTCACTTTCACAGTTTATATAAACTCATGGATCCCTCAAAGAGAGTTTGGGATGTAAAAGAGAAACAGTTAACTTCTGTATGAAAAAGGTTTTCCGTTCTAATGAATGGTCCTAGACTTGAAATGGTTAACTATTTCTTTTTCCACAGATGCTGCCTGAGGAGTTGACATTTTCTAGCATCTTGTGAAGCCAAACAGCATTGCTATTTCATATTTCATCTAATACAAATGGAGATCCAGCATCAGTCATAAAAGAACTAGCGAGATGTCCGAATACAATGACGAGTGTTTCTCTTTCAACTAACGTAGCACAATAAAAATTATTTGTTCATCTATGTTTATAGGATCCTGTGGTGATTAAGTGTTCTTCAAATCTGACAAGACGTGAAATTGCTTGGGTCATTTTGAGGATTTGAGAGGTGCAATATTAACACAAGCTTTTCACATTCTTTATTAATGTGGAACATATTCAAACAAAACTCTGGTAAGAATATAAATATATGCTCGGTCAGACTCTTCAACACACAGCAAATCAAAACAATCATTTGGTAAGATGATTTTACTTGCTGGTGTAAGGACAGGTTGTACAAATGCTTGTCTGTGTGATGATGTGTATTTCAACTTCATTCTGACATTCATTCCGCAGCCAAACTCTGCAGCTGAGGACTTTACTTCCATGGCCAATGTTTACATACATTCCTCAATCGTTCCAAATGACTTCTACAAATAGTGTCATCATCTCATGACCTAACGGTACCAGCTAACATTTATTCCAATTCCATAGGTGACCGATGAAAATGATTGTAAATGATTCTGTCACTGTCTTCTTCTTCTTCTTGCGAATGAAACATAAATAAACCAAAGGAATAGTTAGATCTCAAGCCGGGTGTTGAGCAGCCAGGTTGTTGTCTCTGCGTCAATGTCTGCCAGGCCCTGAGCTCCATTTGGTGGGTGGTAGAGCGGGCACCCAGAGATGACATGGTTGGCTGTCTGTTGGTCTGCTCCACATTCACAGGCTGGGCTCTGGCGGAGTTCCCATCTCCACACGCTGGCATTGAAACGCCCAACTCCAGTACCAAGTCTTCATCCATGCTCCTCTGGGGAGGTCAGACCCTGGACAGCTTTTATCTGGTGAAGAGATGTAGCTGTGTAATGGAGATGGGGTTGCCTTCCACTCCTCGGTGGCCTTTACTCAGTGATCTGGGTGATCTGGGTCACTCTCTTGTGTTTGAAATGGGAGCGGATGAATGATGGGATACAGGATATGCAGGCAGACTCTCAGTGGAGGTTTGTTGAGGGAAATAATAGAATAGAATAGAATAGAATAGAATGCTATTTATTGTAATTCAAACCTGGGTTTGAACGAAATATCATTTCTACAGTTTTTTTACATTACAAACACAATCCAAGACCCACACTTAACACAGTTTACATAAACATCCATCACAGTGAGTCTCCAACACCTCACTGTGATGGAAGGCAAAGTCTTTATCTCTTCCCTTTGTTCCTTCTCCCGTGGTCCAGCAGTCCAACTGCAGTGTCGAGGCGAACTGGGGCTCCGATGTTAAAGCCCCCAGTGGGCGATGGCAAGTCCTGAGGCAGTTTAAGCCACGCCGGGCGACGTTAGGCTCCAGCTCCATGTCCTTAAACCTGCGATTCCAGCGGGAGAAGTCGCCGTTGCGGAGCTCGGAAAAGCGGTCTCCCACCAGGGACCTGCGAGCTCCCGATGTTCCCGTCCACCGGGTCTGCGGCCGGTGCCTCCGAACTACAAAAGTCGGGTCGCGGCCGCGCGCCACCACAGCTCTTCCCTCTCCGAAGTTGGCCAGCTCCATGATGTCAGTTCCGCAGGCTCTGTAACTGGAGCCCTCAGGTTAGTCCCGGCCGGAGGTCGCCACCGGCTCCACGATGTTAGGCCCAACGACATCTGAGACCCGACAGGAAATAGTCGGGTCCCCGCACAGGGAAGAGATTTGAACGGTTTCCCCCACAGCCCCCCCCACCACCCCCCACATATACACAGCTAAAAAAAATAATAAAAACTGACTCAAAGACATACATTTAACAAGACAAAAAATAAAAAAAGACAGACGACTGTAGTCGAGCCGCTGTCATTAGGCGCCGCCACTCCCACTAATTAAACGGCCACAAAGAACAAAAATCTATTAAAAATTATAAATAAGACAAGCAAGGCAGATTGTAGCTGGAAGGTGGTTTGTTGAAAGTATTTAGTCATGCTTTACTGTTTCTATCAATAGTGAATGCCAAGCAAGACTTCACTCCACTAGTAATTAAATGTGAGTAAAGAGTTGTGCCAAAGTGTGCATTCAATCTGATTTCTGTGAACTTGAAGTGCACTGATACCACTTTCTACAAGCATTCTGATTTCAGATGCAGCATTTAGAGTCAGAGTACCACAGTGTGAAAACAGGCCTTTCGGCCCAACTTGGCTATACCGGCCAACATGTCACATCTGCACTAGTCCAACCTATCTAGCAATTATACTAAGTGATATGTTAAAAATGACAAGCACATATGATTCATGGATGAAATGTTTTTAAGTAAAGGCTTTCCAAATCCAATTCAACATTTTAATAGAAGATAGACACAAAAAGCTGGAGTAACTCAGCAGGACAGGCAGCATATCTGGAGAGAAGGAATGGGTGATGTTTCGGGTCGAGACCTTTCTAATCTCCTCAAACATTTTAATAGTTATTAGGATCCTCCAACACAAACGATGAATAACAAGATTAATTTAGAAATTATAAGAAAACGTATTTAATGACACAAAACTATTAACCTTGCCTACTCATTGACTACTCATGCCAGTAATTAAGATGCTTGTTTACACAATGAGATCATCACCACTGCACTTTCTGACTATCTCAATCTGAATGTTGTCCAGTTATAGATTTATAGATTGCTAACAAAAAAACTAATTTATTTGAATTTTAGACATTTGTAGAAAGGCAAGAAACTGACTTATACTTTCTGCGTTTTGTCCCCCATTCCAATCTAAACATCTGGTTAAAGAGTTCACAGCTGAATTCTACAGTCTTTTTGAGAAGGAATACATGACAGAGAGGAGTGACCTTGACTCACTATTGGAATAGATCTGAAGAAATTCTCATAAAAACACATGAGCATAGAAGCCCCATGGCCTAGTGCGAGGCATGTTGTGCATTTCGTGTACATGATGTGGAAGTTGTGGGAGTATACAGTGAATAATGACCAAGTATTTGTTCACCAGTAACACTTCTGAATACAATGTCATTTGGTAACATTTACGGATGCAATGGAAAAAGGTAGATCTATAAATCGAGTAGAAACCTGCACACTATTCCATGGATTAAACATACAGGGTGACATGGTGGATTATTTTCAGTAATATAGAAATTATGACTTGCATATTTTAATGCAGGTTTTAGTATGTGGATAAAGAACTTCAGTTCTTCAGACGTCAGAGACTGAAGAAGGGTCTCGACCCGAAACGTCACCCATTCCTTCTCTCCAGAAATGCTGCCTGTCCTGCTGAGTTACTCCAGCATTTTGTGTCTATCTAAAGAACTTCAGTTGTTTGGAGAGATCAGATTAACAAACCTTTTTCTTAATGGTGGAATTCAAAATTATCGGTGATTTTGATATAGTTCACAGGGGGAAACTTTCTTCTGGCATAAACTAGGATTATCTTTGCACATTCCATAAATTGTATTTATTCAAGTCTTTTAAAGCGCATACAGTTATTGTTGATATTCTATTTAGTTTGCAGAAATACAACAAGATCATCATTTTTTAACTTTTGTGGTATAAGATTACCCTCAGTCAAGCGTGCATAGAATAAAACATTAGATATTACCTCCATAGGGGATTACGGAAAGCCACACAACAGAACACCAAAGAACATAAAACGCTGTTGTAACTCAGCAGGTCAGGCAGCATCTCTGGAGAACATGGATAGTTTTGAGCCGTGACCCTTCTGCAGATTTTAGAACACCACTTGGCCAGAATTCCAAGGCCTTGTCTTCCCATAACTCATGGCATTGTCGTGTTCAACCCTCGCTAAATGCTCATGAAGAGACGAATGGCCCTCCATTTGAAAATTTATGATGCTCATTTGACCAGAAATATGCACCAGGGTAGTACAAATCAATCTTGGAACTGCAGGGGAAATTATTACAGTAGGCATCTTTCTTTCTGGTATCTATGTATTTTGAACAACTGTATCTGTGCATGGGTAAAGATGGTCACACTCAGGCCTTCTTCCGGCCACTGTCTTGCTCAGAGAGCACCGCAGAGAATGCATCATCACTGAAGACTCCTGGCAGATTTCCTTTGGTAGTTGACTTGTTAGCTGGAAATGAAAATGTAAATTTGTTTTGATCAGTCTGGCACAGTTACCCTGTAAAATTGGGTTATCTCAAATTACATATTTTAATACTGTGATAGTTTATATTGTCGTACAAAAACATGTTTTTTTTAACAGAACAATGCCATACATGGATTTGATACTGACGTGATCTAGAAATAACAATTATATTGTAAATGTGAGTTATTTTAACCAATTTATAGTGTGTTTGCTTTTAAACTTACATAAATGTTTTCCATCCATTACTTCCTCATGCCCTTTCCTTCATCTCTGGATCTTTCACTTCATCCTAGAAGTACTTACTTCACATTTATTGAAATAACATATTGATACCATTGGAAATTCCACCAAATATACATCTAGTCTAACCTTGTCACCAGCTTTTGAATCCTCTTCAGAGAATATGAGTCTTGTCCTCATTTGCATAATACAGCATGTGGTTTGGATTGCACCATTTGAAAATTGTATAAATTATTTGTCATACCAATAAATTCTCATAAGCACATTTTGGAGATATTCATTCCTAGTAGTAGACAAACATAAACTGACAGGATTTATATTATGAAATGTTAACACTTAGCTATATTATAGGGAGCCAGGAGTTTGCCACCACTCTTATTTATTATGGAAAAAGTCATAAATGCATTTCATTATCAATCTTATTTCAAATTCTAGAGATTGTCAGGGCGAACTTCCTGCTGCTTTTTAAGATGTTTTTTTTTGTTTAACCTTGTTGAGTGAATCTAAATTCTACGTGCAGTAATTATAGTAGATCCACTTTGAAATGGCATCATAATAATAATTGGCATGTTGCTATCTATCATGATGCTGAAAATGGGTTCCTCTTAAATAACCAATAATCTCTAACATACGGGCAGAAAATTGAACACAATCCAACTTCCATCTTCCAGAAATAACCCAAACCTGGAAGAAACCAGCACCCAGGATCTGGTACGGGGGGGGGGGGGGGGGGTGAAAAATACGGTTGGTATATCCCTTTTGCGCGGTTTTCATAATAGAGCTTTTGTTTATTTTTCTTTCTTTCTTTTCTATGGTGTATTTCTTCACTTTTTTCTCTAACTATTGTTTTTTTTTTAAATTTTATTGATCACTCTTTTACACTAACACAACTCTCTCTCACTTTCTTTTCTTTCCTTATTTATATCTTTCCTTAAAGCGTAAAAAATGAAGGGGTACAATAAATGTAATATGATATATGTGGCTTGTGCTACTGTAATTTACTGTACTTCTAATAAATAAAATATTTAAAAAAAAAAAAAAAAAAAACCAGCACCCACATTTGACATATCAAACAGAATATTATTTAAGTATTATTAGTGGAAAGCTACCACAAAGTTCACTCCACAATGTGCAGTATGATTTTCCAACAGCTTCTAATTGATTTCACAACTCTATTTTCCCATGATTTATCTTCCAAACTTAGCGACTGGAACAGTTTGTAGAATAAGGATGGTCTGAAGCAAAACATTCAAATATCCACTTGTTTGAAACATTCTCTGGGTGGTATAGTCATTAATTCTCATCAAGTGTTCTCTGGAACACAAATAAAACCCTTGGAATGCACAACTGGGCTAACTAGGCTGAATCCAATCGCTAAACGGGGCCACTACTCACACTGGTTTACCACAATCTCTGAACCTCGGAAAAATCCTGTAAATTAGACTACATTCAAATCAGGGCTTGGACCTATGGTATGAACTAGTGAGATAAGAGTCAGTGTTGCTATTGAATATAGAAGAAGGGTCTTGAACCGAAATGTCACCCATTCCTTCTCTCCAGAGATGCTGCCTGTACTGCTGAGTTACTCCAGCTTTTTGTGCCTATCTTTGGTTTAAACCAGCATCTGCAGTTCCTTCTTACACATAGAAGTTGGGACTGTTTCTTGCAGTTGTACAAGGTGTTGGCGAGGCTGCATTTGGAGTACTTTGTTCAGTTTTGGCCACCCTGATATCGGAAGGATATCATTTAGCTGGAAAGAGAGTTGTAGTTTAACCAAGTGGAATATAGGTGTGGTTCTTCCAGATTGTGTGTGACTTTACTCTGGCAATGGAGGAGGTCATGGACAATGGGAATGGGAAGGGAAATTGAAGAAGTTTGCAACCGGGAGTTCTTTGCTGTTTGCAAATCAAGCATAATCTCCTGCTTTTCTATGGTCCTATATTCTCTTTGAACTTTGTGAAGGTATCTTCAAGCGTGTATGTACACTTTTCTTCCAGACCACTCAACATTCTCAGCCATGATCACAATGGATGGCAGTGCTGTCTCGAAGGGCCAAATGGCCACCTCCTGCATATTTTCTATGTTTCTATGTAATGTATATTTCTTTGCCTTGAAGCACCTCCACATATTCATTATCTCAGACTGAATTTTGTTTTAAATGAATGTACCAGCATGTTATACTGTTTAGTTTGGAGATACGGCCAGATAGTCTACTGAGTTCGCATTGACCAGCGATTTTTGTTTTCCTATTTGTCAATTTTTTTGTGCCTGTTTATTTGGCGGCCAATTAATCGCTGTCTCTAAGGGGGTTGCATCCAATCATCAACCAGCTTGCCTTAAAATTCCCATCCAATCAACAAATAGGTCTCCTCCCATCCAATCAGCCACTGTCTCCAAGGGCATAGTGTCCAATCACATAATGCAGTTTAATGGTAATTAGCTGCTACGGTAAAGGTTGGAAGCCAGTGGAGATACTGACAGTCAGACGGGAGCAGGAGAGATTCACACAGTGTAGAATCCATAGCACCTTAGTGTACTATTTCATAATATATACAAAATAACTGGGCTGAAAGACCTTGGCTGAGAACCTGAGGCTCACCAAACTTGTTCCCAATTGGGCCCCGCACCCCCTAAGGCCTAATGAGGTCAAACTTTAAACCATCAGCAAACCTTTAAAAAATAAATAAAACCTCCTATATTAAGGTCTCTCTAATTCATTAATCTAAGTAATAAAATGTAGGAATTTTAAGTCACAAACAACTCCCATGCACCATTACTCCATACATTCTGTGGGTTTTTGCTTTTTTTGACCAACCTACCATGTGGTTTCTTGTCCAAAGCCTTGAGAAAATTAATGTTGAATACATTGAACAGATTGCCTCACTAACATCCGTGTTACTATCTCAACAAACTGGAGTGGAAGTAAATAATTCGGAGTGAGAATACTTATTAATGCTCAATATGAAGAAAGTATTAATATATTTATGGCCCATAATGTTTCAACATGTCAAAGAGCTGACCATTTCAACAATGTTACCATTGCAACAATAAGGAGCTGCTGCTTTATACCAAAGTTGAGTCTGAAGAAGGGTCCCTATCCATTTTCTCCAGAGATGCTGCCCGACCTGCTGAGTTACTCGAGCATTTTGTGTCAATGTTACCATTGTGATATTTTGAAGTTGCACAGTCGTTGATTTTAAAAATTAAAGAATAAAAAAGAAATAATTAAAGGGGTTGGACAGGCTAGATGCAGGAAGACTGTTCCCAATGTTGGGGAAGTCCAGAACAAGGGGTCACAGTTTAAGGATAAGGGGGAAATCTTTTAGGACCGCGATGAGAAAAACATTTTTCACACAGAGAGTGGTGAATCTCTGGAATTCTCTTCCACAGAGGGTAGTTG
This sequence comes from Leucoraja erinaceus, assembly GCF_028641065.1. NCBI lineage: Eukaryota > Metazoa > Chordata > Chondrichthyes > Rajiformes > Rajidae > Leucoraja > Leucoraja erinaceus. The sequence goes on along the minus strand of NC_073399.1, from coordinate 5,114,567 downwards.
AGGCCAGTTCATTGGCTATATTTAAGAGGGAGTTAAATGTGGCCCTTGTGGCTAAAGGGATCAGGGGGTATGGAGAGAAGGCAGGTACATGATACTGAGTTGGATGATCAGCCATGATCATATTGAATGGCGGTGCAGGTTCGAAGGGCCGAATGGTCTAATCCTGCACCTATTTTCTATGTTTCTATGATATTACATTGCTGAGTTTGCTATGACTTATTGTGACCACTAGTGCATCTGATGCGGTCCTTTCAAAATTATTTGGAACTTGAAACATTTGGAGCATGAATCCATGATTTTGCATGGATGGCTGCCTGTCTTGGGATATGAAAGGTTAAGATTTTGGTGCTATTATAATTTTGTTATTATCTACCATGGCAGGCCAATATTAGTCGGCATGCAGAGTGCCAAGATCGGTGGGCCAGAGGATTGTAGATTCCAACAACCTAGACCGAATGGGTCCAGTTGTTACTGCGCTAGCTTTGTGATGTCTTCCCTTGAAATGCCCATGAGAGTTCTGAAAACTTTTAAAGTTGGAAGAGAAATTCTATGAGGACGTTCAAGGTCAAATGTTATGTTTGAATTAATCTCTGTGGTAATGACATAATGGGGGCTTTCTAAGGATCACTGTTAATTTACCGAGGTTAAAGTCCAGCAAGTTAACATAGAAAATGACGTGCATGATTCAACAGTGACACATCCAAGAGATAACGAGGTTGGCTTATTGTCGAGGTTTCAAGGACATTCAGTGGCTGGACAAAGTTTTGAACTTAGTGTAAATATTTTTTAAATTCTAAAAATAACTAAATGCATCTGAAAAAAGAAATAAAAATACAAAGTCAAAATAACTTACCCTTGGCCTCCGAATGCTCAGCCCCACTGAACACTTTGAAAATAAATCCCAAGACTGATCTAATTGCCAGAGGATCTAAGCGGTGACATCACAGCCTCTAGGTTGGGAAATCTCCGCGAGTTTAGACTGCTCTGTTGGCATCGGAAGTGAAACCTGTCACAGAATGTATTTACCATCTGCATTGACGGTGGAGGAGGTCATGGAAGCACGGAAACTAATGGAGGGGTATGGAGATGATGTGAAATGAATATCCACATTACCAACCATCCACCATTACCAATTACAGCACGGAAACAGGCCATCTGGTCATACAAGTCCGTGCACAATGAGTCCCACCTGGACAATACCATAACAGATTCCCTTCTCATCCATATGGGTCCAATTTATTTTTAAATGTACCAATGAACACCACTTCCACTGGAAGGTTCCACACCGCTGAGTAAAGAAGTGATATTACCCTAAACTTCTGTAGAAGTCAGTTTGATGGTGAAGAAAAGGGAAAAGCTTGTCCATTTTCTGTCTATCCCTCTCATGATTTTAAAGACCTCTATCAGGTCCCCCCTTAACCTTCTGCGCTCCAGAGAATAAAGACCTAACTTATTCAACCTATCTCTGTACCAAAGAGGAGATGCTGGTCATTAAGTGCATAATGATGGATAAACAGACCAAGGGGTCCATGTACATCATTCCATGGCGGTGGTGGTGACACAGGTAGACAGGATGGTGAAGAAGATTTTTAGTATACTTGCCTTCATCGGTTAGGGTATTGAGTACTGGAGTTGGGACGTCATGTTAGAGATGTCCAAGGTGTTGGTAAGGCCAATTTTGGAGTACTTTATTCAGGTCTGGGAATAGTGTTAGAGAAAGGATGCCACTAAACTGGAAAAGATGCAAAAAATGTTTACAGGGTAGTACCGGATCCAGAGGGTTTGGATTACAAGAGAAGCTAGATACACTGGGGTTTTATTTCCAAGAATATAGGAGGCTGAGGGGAGGTCATATCTAGGTATATCAAATAATGAAGGGCATAAATAAGATGAATATCTACAGTCTATTCAGGGGGGGGGGGTCAAGAGTCAAGAGTGTTTTATTGTCATATGTCCCAGATAGGACAATTAAATTCTTGCTTGCTTGGCTGTAGGGAAGAAGCTGTTCCTGAACGTTACAGTTTTCAGGCTCCTGTATCTGCTAATGTGAGGAGCCATGCCTAGGCAAAACAAGGTAAGGATGGAATTTTCCAGCTTGAGGGCCAACGGTGACCAGATGAGCTTTTGAAGCAATCTGGTTGTCAAAACTGTTCACCTCATGCTTTATGAATTAGCAAGACTTTGTCTCAAATTCTTGGCAGAAGATATTTGGAAGGAAGACACAAAATGCTGGAGTAACTCAGCGGGACAGCAGCATCTCTGGAGGGAAGGAATGGGTGACGTTTTGTGTCGAGACCCTTCTTCAGTCTGATGTCTCACCCGTTGAAAAGGCTAATTTAGAGATACGGATAGAGTTGAATAACTTGGAACTAATGTGAATGCGAGATCATACTTCAGCTCGGCAACTCCATGCCAACCACTCATCACACGTTCACCTTACGTCCATGTTATTCCACTTTCTCATGAAAGCAGATTCAGTGGTGGGTAACTAATGAAAATATCACTGCTGCAATTGTTTTCCCATTTTATGGTACATTAAGATCTTTATTTGTTTTTTGCTGGATATCAAAGCTGTGGAAGATCAGCACTTCAACCAGTGTAGGAATGGGTATTAGGCAAATCCTACCTTCAACACGCATTGTATACAAGATGCAGTAGAATACTCTGGAATTCTCTGCCGCAGAATGTAGTTGAGGCCAGTTCATTGTATTTTATTGTATTGTATTGTATTGTATTCAAATTTATTGTCATTGTCTCAATTTGAGACAACAAAATGAATTTCCCTTACAGGCAGTAACATCAAAAAAAAAAAAAAAAAAAAAAAAAAAAAAAAACTGGCCCACTCCTGCACCTATTTTCTATGTTTCTTTGGGCCCTATGTAACTGAGTCCACTTCTCACTTATTCCAGAGATGTTACCAAAATTGGATTTTAAATCGGCACAAGGATGTGCAGGGAATGCAGGGATGTGAATCACATGCAGGTAAACGACATTAGTTTAACTTGGCATAATGTCCTGGGCATTGTGGGCTAAAGGACCTGTTCCTATCCTGTACTGTTCTATGTTCTAACAGAGGCCAATTAACCTACAAACCTGCATGTCTTTGGGATGTGGGAGGAAACTGGAGCACCTGGAGGAAACCGACGCGGTCACGGGGAGAATGTGTGAACTTCACACACACACAGAACCTGAGGTCAGGATCGAATCTGGGTGTCTGCCACTGTGAAGTAGCAGCTACTCTAACTGCGCCACCATGCCGCCCTGCTTAGAAAGGGCTGTGGAGTTGTACACGATTAATAGAGTGACCGATGACCTGACATATATAGTATCATGTAGAAAATGTATAATGTAGTTACAGAGATAGGTTGAATAAGTTAGGTCTTTATTCTCTGGAGCGCAGAAGGTTAAGGGGGGACTTGATAGAGGTCTTTAAAATGATGAGAGGGATAGACAGAGTTGATGTGGACAAGCTTTTCCCTTTGAGAATAGGGAAGATTCAAACAAGAGGACATGACTTCAGAATTAAGGGACAGAAGTTTAGGGGTAATATGAGGGGGAACTTCTTTACTCAGAGAGTGGTAGCGGTGTGGAATGAGCTTCCAGTGGAAGTGGTGGAGGCAGGTTCATTGGTATCATTTAAAAATAAATTGGATAGGCATATGGATGAGAAGGGAATGGAGGGTTATGGTATGAGTGCAGGCAGGTGGGACTAAGGGAAAAAAAATTTTGTTTCGGCACGGACTTGTAGGGCCGAGATGGCCTGTTTCCGTGCTGTAATTGTTATATGGTTATATGGTTAAAATGTGATATTTTCAGCATTGGCACTGTGAGGCAGCAACTCTACCAACTGCACCACAGTGCTGCCTGAGTATTTCCAACATCTCTTGTTTTTGTGAAGAGATTAATCACAGTTAGAATTCAGCATGTTAAAATGATCTCAGCCTCATGACCAACATGGATCCGTTTTCATTTTGGTCACATTGGTACTAAAATGTTGTTACATGGCTCTCCTTTAGATATTCTGTTTCTCCCACTTGACATGAAGCTTTAATTCTTAGCTCAACATTCCTCACAGACGATGGAAGACATGTACTGATGGACTGTAGCCAGGAAAGTATGAACCTTCAAATGCATTGAGACTCTAAAATCCTCTGTTACCACAAATAACAAATATATTTTAATGCGTTCTAAAGATTCAGCAGATTATTTTGTGTAGACCTTTGCGATTCTAAGTGCACAAAATTCGTAGAAATCAGTCTTTAGAAAATTGACCGGAAGCCAAATGTTTTAAGATCCTTTCCAATTTTATTGATATGAATATTAAGCCTGTTTGATATAAACATGCCTCACTGTATTACAGTTAAATTATCTCCCATCTCCGTTTCCAGTCCTCTAAGTTTAACCATTCTCTTATCTCTTCATCTGTTTTCATTCATTTACAAATTGACAGACATGGAAGTGCAGTTGTTTTTACACCTGACGCTGGTGATCGATGAGATGTGAAAGTAGGAACCCCAGCCGTGCATTCGGCGCTGCCAAAGGAGGACCTGCCATCCTCTTCGCAAAGGAAGCTCCCACTGCCCTTTTCACAGACCACCTCCCCAAGAGGGATGTTTACCTCACCAGGTATTCTTAAAAGAAAATTCAATTTTTTTCCTGTGTACTCCCAAAGGTAACATCGGCAGATATTACTGTGATTGGGACAGAGCTACCAGCCTTGGAGGGCATCTACCACACACGGTGCCTCAGGAAGGCCGTCAGCATCCATAAAGACTCCTCACACCCTTGTAACGGACTGTTCGAACTACTTCCCTCCGGCAGACGTTACAAGGCCTTCTACGCCCGAACCTCCAGACTCAGAAACAGCTTTATTCCCAGAGCTATAGCGGCTCTGAACAGGCCCTGCTGAGTGCCCCTCATCCCCCCTGGACTGTCTCCCTCGGATGGTCACGTCACACAGCTTATTTATTTATTTTACTTTTCTTTTACATCGGTTGGAAGCTGCATACTAAATCTCGTTGCCCTGACGTGCAATGACAATAAAATATATTATTATTATTATTATTATTATATTTATCTTAAAAAATCTACACAGTGTATGAAGCACAAAATGCCTTAGTGAACATATCATTGTATTAATGAACTTAAATACAGGAAAATGTCTCCAAATCAATATCAGTTAAAAACAATTTCACATGGAACATTTATTTCACTAACATCTATCCAGGAATATAATTCACTGTAGAGTGGAAACCATTTGTGTTTAATTTTTTTCACTCGTGGTTTGAACCTGTGAAGGTGGACTCAGAGATGACTTTGACAGCAGTACGACTATTTGACTTGCAGGTGCTTCTATTCGTGTTAACACAAAGGAAGACTAAAAGGTAGAGAAACAGGCAGTCAGATCCAACACAAGATTGTAGACCAAGTAATTTATTTTATGCTTAATAAATCCCATTGCAAAACTCATTGTCTGCCTTGTCCCTGGAAAGAAAGAAACATAGAAAATAGGTGCAGGATTAGGCCATAGAATCCTGTTGCACCCGTCACCTCAAGGTGGGTGGAACTGCAGAATCAGCTCCAAACAGATGGAACCATGTTGAACTGTGTAGTTTCTTGCTTTAATGTTTCTGGAATGAATGTTCTTGGAGGACCACTCGGCAACTGAAGGCTGAAAACTTAGAGATATATTTTCAAGCTGGAATGGTGCGTGCAACTTGCTCATTGAGCTGTTCATGTGAATACTCCAAACTTAAAGAAGCATTCAGAAATTAGAACTTATGACCCACACATTTAGTACCACTAATTATAAGCTCAGGATAGATGTGAAAAGCAAAGATATTTAAAACCACACAGACGGAAATTTCTCAATAAAATGTGAAGATACTGTTACCTCTCTGTCACAACTATAACAAGCTCAATGTTCTTATATATGTGAATCGGTCACATACAATTTGAAATGAAACCCTCATCGCTGAGGGTCTGAAGAAGGGTTCTGGCCTGAAATGCTTTCTGTTTATTTCCTTACACAGATACTGCCTGACCTGCTGGGTTCCTCTTGCAGTTTGTTTTGTGTTCAACATTCTAGCATCTGCAGTCACTTGTGTCTCCTCACTGTGGAGATCTTAGTCACTTCATTAATGTTCTGTCAGCCCGACCAATTTGATTTATTTTATTACTCATTGGAATATATTGCCATTTCCCTTAGTATATTTACATGTAACGGGGATTTATGATTTTCTAATGCCTTCGTTGGCTTTGAAAGAATTTGGGATGCCCTGACATTTGAAGAATGCCCATGTTTCTGTTTCCTTCAAGGTTATTCCTCTTCCTGCTCTTTGTTAATAAAGGCTGCGGTATAGTGGTTATGCTGGTTAAACAAAGTCACACCAAATTATCATAATAAATATCCCAGAGTATTACAAAACAGGAAGTGGTACTATTATTCAGAGAGATGTTTGTGTTTTTTTCAGCATTTCACACAATTATAAAAAATATCATTCAGTACTTCCTTAATTATAGATAATTTTGGATAATAACCTTAACAAAAATACCACATTAAAATATGACTAGTTTTTGAAGTGCTGTGAACCTCCTGCCTCATCTGTGCTGTATCACTCTCAGATAGTTCCATTTTCCCTTGGCAAACAAATCCTGATCTTATCGAGTTCTAATGTTTCCAATTTACATGCCACATGCCACAATGTCACAAGATTACAACGGTAAATAAGTGATCTCACTTCTGATGGCCACTGCTGGCTGAACTGAAATATGCGACTCGAGTCATGGACGATAATTGCTCTGATTCCAATCTGCTCTGAATATGCTTTTCACTGGTTGTTTGGTCTATTTGACTCTAGGTCCTGAATTCATTGTAAACAGTTTTATTTTACAGGAAGTTGGAAATTTGTATCACACAAAGTAGTTGAAGAGAATAACACATGAGAAACTGGGAATGGGAGAAAGGAAAACAAGAAGATGTTGATACTGCGAGATAAAGAAAAACTGGTGAAAGAAAAGCATTGGCATGATGGACTGGGTGGTCCCCTTCCATACAAAGAGGAAGAAAGATTCTAAGTGGAGTAAGAGGCGACCGTGGCTTAAGTCAGGGACAGTATAAAAATAAAATAGAAGACGTATAACATGGCAAAGATGAGCGGGAAGCCAGAGGGGGAAACATTTAAAGAACAACAGAAGATAACTAAAAAGGCAATACAGGGAGAAAAGATAAAGTACGAAGGTAAGCTAGCCAAGAATATAACGGAGGATAGTAAAAGCTTCTTTAGGTATGTGAAGAGGAAAAAATTAGTTAAGACAAATGTGGGTCCCTTGAAAACAGAAACAGCTGAATTTATTATGGGGAACAAGGAAATGGCAAATGAGTTGAACAGGTACTTTGGTTCTGTCTTCACTAAGGAAGACACAAACAATCTCCCTGATGTACCAGGGGCCAGAGGACCTAGGGTGATGGAGGAACTGAAGGAAATTCACATTAGGCAGGAAATGGTGTTGGGTAGACTGATGGGGCTGAAGGCTGATAAATCCCCAGGACCTGATGGTCTGCATCCCAGGGTACTCAAGGAGATGGCTCTAGAAATCGTGGACGCATTGGTGATCATTTTCCAATGTTCTATAGATTCAGGGTCAGTTCCAGTGCATTGGGGGGTAGCTGATGTTATCCCACTTTTCAAAAATGGAGCAAGAGAGAAAACGGGGAATTATAGACCAGTTAGCCTGACATCAATGGTGGGGAAGATGCTGGAGTTGATTATCAAAGATGCATTTGGATAGCAGTAACAGGATCGGTCTGAGTCAGCATGGATTTACGAAGGGGAAATCATGCATTATTAATCTTCTGGAATTTTTTGAGGATGTAACAATTAAAATGGACAAGGGAGAGCCAGTGGATGTAGTGTACCTGGACTTTCATAAAGCCTTTGATAAGGTCCCACATAGGAAATTAGTGGGCAAAATTAGAGCACATGGTAATTGGGGGTAGAGTGCTGACATGGATAGAGAAGTGGTTGGCAGACAGGAAACAAAGAGTAGGGATTAACAGGTCCCTTTCAGAATGGCTATTGGAGTGCCGCAATGCTTGGTGCTCAGACCGGAGCTATTGATACATTACTGATTTAGATGAAGGAATTAAAAGTTACACAAAGATGACACAAAGCTGAGTGGCAGTGCGAATTGTGAAGAGGATACTATGAGGATGCAGGGTGATTTGGACAGGTTGGGTTAGGTAGATGCATGGCAAGATGCAAAATAATGTGGATAAATGTGAGGTCCACTTGAAAACAGAACGGGAAGCAGATTATTATCTGAACAAGGTGTCAGGTTAAGAAAAGGAGAAGTACAACGTAACTTGGGTTCTCCTTCACATCAGTCACACAAACAAGCATGCTGAGGTACAACAAGCAGTGAAGAGGAAGCTATTGGCATGTTGGCCTTCATAATGAGAGGATTTAAGTAAAGGAGCAAAGAAGTAATTCTGCAGTTGTACAGGGCCCTGGTGAGACCACACCTGGAGTATTGTGTGCAGTTTTGGTCTCCTAATTTGAAGAAGGATATTCTTGCTATTGAACGAGGTTAATTCCCGGGATGGCGGGAATGTCATATGATGAACGAATGGAGCGACCAAGCTTGTTTTCACTGGAATTTAGAAGGATGAGAGGGTATCTTATAGAAACATATACAATTATTAAGGGATTGGACACGCTAGATGCAGGAAACATGTTCCCAATGTTGGGGGAGTCCAGAACCAGGGGCCACAGTTTAAGAATAAGGGGTCGGCCATTTAGAACTGAGATGAGGAAAAACTTTTTCACACAGAGAGTCGTGAATTTGTGAATTCTCTACGTCAGAAGGCAGTGGAGGCCGATTCACTGGATGCCTTCAAGAGAGAGTTAGAGAGAGGGCTAGCAGAATCAAGGGGTAGGTAGGAACGGGGTACTGATTGTGGATGACCAGCCATAATCACATTGAATGGCAGTGCTGACTCGAATGGCCTACTCCGGCACCTGTTGTCTATGTAGCTATGTATTTATGTATCTATTAAATTCTGTTGATTATGCTTTACCACCATTATTTCCAGATAACATGAATTCTATTTTCTTTTTTTTTTTATTAAGTTTACCTCGGGGAATTCAAATGGCATTTTGTGGTAAAAATGAGCATGTGGTATAGTGGTTAGTTGCTGCAATTGCTGAAATATACTGGTTAAACAAAGTCACACCAAATGACCACGGCATTAATCGGCTCAAGAACTTTGGAGAGAAGATTGTTGGTGATTGAGCAGCAGTTGGTGTGGTCGGTTGTGGTCCACTTGAGGGAAAATGCAGTGACGTGCAATTCAGGAATGATAGCTGAACAGGGAGAAACATTAATGGTAACATGAACACTGAGCACAGACAATAACGTTTGGTGCACAGTAGTTGTGGAAGAATAGGATTAAGTGAATTGCAGATGAGTCTCATGGACAAGATAGACTCTAAGGATTTCCAAACTCTCGTTGTATTACTCTAATTGTATCAACAATCTATACCATTTTATTAATGGCATATTTACTTAAGATGATCTCCCGGTGGCTCAGCAATTCAACTCCCACTTCCATTCGAAATCCAACCTTTCAGTCCTGGGCCTCCCCCATGGCCAGAGTGAGGCCCAGCACAAATTGGAAGAACAGCACCTCATATTTCACTTGGGTAGATTACACACCAGCGGTGTGAATATTGACTTCTCCAATTTCAGGTAGTCCTTGCTTTCTCCCTCCTTCCCCTCCCCTTCCCAGCTCTCCCACAAGCCTATTGTCTCCGCCTCTTCCTTTCTTTTTCCCACCCCCCACCCCTGACCTTTCTGAAGAAGGGTCTCGACCCGAAATGTTGCCTATTCCTTCTCTCCACAGATGCTGCCTCACCCGCTGAGTTTCTCCAGCATTTTTGTCTTCCTTTTGCTTAAGTGTACATGAAGATAGGCACAAAAAGCTGGAGTAGGTCAGCGGGTCAGGCAGCATCTCTGGAGAAAAGGAATTAGGTCATGTTTCGAATCGCGATGCTTCTTCAGACTGAAGGGTCTTCAGCTCTTCAGCTCTGTTCCTCACTGAGTTCAAGTTGGAGAATTGTTTCTGAAATATCCCAGATGGGAATGGCCACCTGATTGTCTCTGCTGCTTTTGCTCCCTCTTCACCTCTGTTCATTCAAGCTGGATTCCTAAAGGAACAGTCAATGAATGCACGTGTTTTTAGTTTAGTTTACTTTAGAGATACAGCATGGAAACAAGCCCTTCAGCCCACCAAGTCCGCACCGACCTGCGATCTCCGCACATTAACACTACCCTACACATACTAGGGGCAATTTTTTCATTTATACCAGGCCAATTAACCTACTAACCTGTACGTCTTTGGAGTGTGGGAGGAAACCGAATCAGACAGCACCCGTGGTCAGGATTGAACCCAGGTCTCTGGCGCTATAAGGCAGTAGCTCTACCACTACGCCACTGTCCCACCCTGTCTTTATCAAAACTCAAAGCCCTTGCCATATAAATCTCTGCAGGCTCGAACAAACAGAACTCTGGAAGGCATTAAACGTCCGTAGATTTGTAGTAAGTCGACCAACATTAATGATCTGTGGAAATAACATTACTGGGGTTTCTTTCCAACAGCAAAATTAAATTGTGCAACACTAGAAGAGGAGGAAAATTTAGCAATGCCAGCGTCAAATCAGCCTTGTGAGATGATTGTTGTCAGTATCCAAATATTCCAGTATTTACTGAAAACAATAATTTCCTTACTGATACGGCACCTGTACAATTTATGCCTTAACAGGTGTGAAAGCAGCACACAGGCAATAACTTAGCATGCTACCTAGCCAACTTATTGGTCTGTGGTAATGCATTTTTGTTTGGTCATTAACCTTTGTTTTCTTGAGGATTTGCCTTTGTTTTATTGTTGTGTTCTGGCAAGGGTTTTGTAACACTGGGTGAGGTGTCAAGATAATCTGTTCGAGATTGTGTGGTGATTTAAGGCATTGAAGATTAGTCATACAAAAATGGCACTTGACCAGAATAGCCCTCAGGGAGAATTACAAACTTGTTGTCTTTTTCATAATCAACTGCACATTGGTAAAGGATATTTACAGCCCTCTCATTGCCTGGCACAGGTTCAAAAATTAATGCCAGGAGCTGGTATGAAGAAATTATGTTCTCATGGCTGAGAGCAACCCTCAAAACAATTTTTCTTTTAATTGGTGCATGACTGTGCCTGCCTTTCTGATAACAGTGGACAATTCCATGAAAATAACATGGCCAGTACTTCTTAGGAAATTTAGTCATTTGAAATAAAAAGATCCATAATTAGTAAAATACATACAAAACTAATGATGGGAAAACATTTTTTGTTAAAGGCCAAGATTGCCATGATGGCTCAGTTTAAAAATGCACTTTGCAGGGTGTATCCGAGATAGACCTGGAGCACTTCAGGTCTCATCTGTAGATTCTACATTAGCAGATCTCATGGACTAAAAGAAATAGGCTTTCCATGTCTAGTCCTGTCAGTCATTTCTTCTGGAAACTGTGCTTGTGTGGGTTTTAGGTAAGGTGAATTGTATGTAAGGTATGATCCATCTCACCTCAACATCCTCAGAGTTGAACAAACCTCCAGTGCTCATTCTGCACATTCATGTAGAATGATAACCTTAATGAGATATTCTGGGTGGTTGTAACTCAGGAAACTGTACCTAAATACAATCATCATCATTGGGTTCAATCTACTCATGCATGAATCATAGGTACGCAAAAATGCTGGAGAAACTCAGCAGGTGCAGCAGCATCTATGGAGCGAAGAAAATAGGCAACGTTTTGGGCCGAAACGTTGCCTATTTCCTTCGCTCATAGATGCTGCTGCACCCGCTGAGTTTCTCCGGCATTTTTGTGTACCTTCGATTTAGCAGCATCTGCACTTCCTTCTTGAATACTCATGAATCCTCATGTGTAGAACCTCAAAGCTCCAAATAGCAAGATGTAGCGACTAAGGTTCTATAATTTGACTTTTGAACTGTGCTTAAATAGTTCTGCAGAGTTAGGACAATCCTGTAATTGAAACAGGCCTTTCAGCCCATTCAGTCCATGTTGACCGGGGTTGGTGTGTGTGTGTGTGTGTGTGTGTGTGTGTGTGTGTGTGTGTGTGTGTGTGTGTGTGTGTGTGTGTGTGTGTGTGTGTTTTCCACTCTGACAGTCGCCGCTCCAGTTGCTGGTTTTTCAGGCGACTGCCGGCAACTTCACAGTCGCCTAAAAAAACCGCCTAAGTGGGACAGGCGCATGAGGCAGCAACATGAGACCCATAAGGTACCGCTGTGCCCAGTGTGGTTGTGATGCTTTCACAGACAAACAATGGTCACTTGCCCTGGGCAGCGACAGCAGCAGCAGGTGGTACCCAGCTCACATCACAGAATCACTCAAAGGGTACCTTTGCCATCCTATGATTTATTTTTGCAACTTCTCCAGTGGTTCATTATTCTTCGATAATACAGGGACCAGAAATATGAATAGTATGCCTAATGTGATCCATAGTAGTAATATCATTATCATGACATCTACAAATTAACATCACCCTTACTTAGAGCAAAATCTTTCATGTTTTGGCGCAATCAAGCGTCGGGTGAAAGTTGAACAATTGAATTTGTGAGAGTGGGAACATTAATGACAAAAGCTCTCACATGAAGCTGATCAATCAAAACTCACATTCTTTTTTTCAAACTTAAAAGCGATGGCATCACTCTAATCCCTTTTAAGTACCGGGTGGGCTGTGAGCATTGCAGAACAGCAGCGCGCTGTATCTTAAATATAGAAGCACTCCTTAAGTACGTCATGCAGTGTTGTGTGGGAAAAACAAAAAAAGGTCAGATTGTGACATGGAGGTCATTCAGCTCCCAGACTCACTTATGATCCAGCCAGTGCCTTCTTTCTAGACCGCTTCTGAGCATCTTCTGATTTTTGGTTGCACTTTTCGGTGAAAAATATAATTAATGATTACTAATGCAATGGTTCCCATGGAACATTATAAATTGTATTCTTAGAATGTTTCCTGAGTATAGGAATATAAATGGCAAGACTGTTCAGCACACTTCACCTCATTCAGAAATATTCTGCAGTCTCCAATATCCAGATGTTCCTGACATGATCTCACATCTACTTTCCGATCTATTCCGTGCAGTAACTATGCCCGTGTGAAAAGCAACTGCAAACCGGAACAGGTCTGCATTATTTCCCCCAATGGGAAATTCCATAATGTGATTAAGGTGATATACCAGTCATCATGGACATCATCACAGTCATTAGTAAAATCACAATTGCTGTCTTCTCTCGTCTCTTAACAACTTATTACATGGTGGTCAAGGCCACCATCTGCAAGTAAAGCTACTTACAAATCATTTTATACTTCAATTTCTAAAGAAAACCAAGGACAATAATCACGTTATTAGGTGGGGCATTAATTAACAATGCTGAAGGTACCTTATCAAGCATGTGACAGCTTTGTCTTTGTGCACCATAAGTCAGAATACCATGAAGCTTCAAGCCAATTTTTAAGCTTTCAATCCATTTCTCATTAATGCTTTTCTAAATTTACAGAATGTGGAGGAGAAATGAATGGGTCATGTGTGTTGAATGTGTGTGGAACTCTGGATTCTGGTTGTGCTCCTTGCATATATACTTGCATTGAATTCAGTGGATTTGAGGCCATGCAAAGGATTACACATGTAGCAGGCAGCACTTGCAGAGTGCTATGTTTACAAATCTGTTGTGCCGCTGCAAGGAAGAACTTCATTGTTCTGTTCCGGAACACATGACAATGAAACACTCTTGAGTTCTTTATCTCCAATGTTTGGAGACAAATATCTCACCAATGTATTCAAATAATAAGAAATAACGCTGTGCACTGCCCTTTGCAACCACCCAGATCACAATTTGCAGGATGAACCATAAAATATAAAAAATGTCGAAGAAAGCTATAGTGTCTGAGCTTATTGATGGTTCTATTCCTAAAACCTTCACCTGTTCCCTGGCATAATATTTTAACTACATGAGCATTAACTAACATACACTCCTTGACATTACTTACAGTATATCAGGATTTGTACATCTAAATTAATTTAAACTTTTTGACCATATATTTTGAGGTTCAAACAACAACACACGTGATAATGGATAGGAAACACAAGAGACAACAGATTTTGGAATCTTGAACAAAATAAACGTGCTGGAGGAACTCTGCAAGTCAGGCAGCATTTGGGGAGTGTGATGGACAGACACAATTTTGGGTCAGGACCCTAACTTCATACTGATTATAGTAATCTGGGGATGTACCCTGATTAGAAGCTAATAAACCAGACCTGAATTTTGTTTAGATGGAAACTTATAAAACATGGAGTTTACACACAAGAGTAAAATAGGTGGAATCGTCGACAGTGAAGATGATTATCAAGAATGTCACCAGGATCCTTCATCAGCTTTGTAAGCGGGCCGAGGATTGGCAAATGGAGTTTAATTCAGATAAGGGTGAGATGTTCCATTTTGGGAAGTCAAACAGCGGTACAACTTTCATTGTGAACATTAGGGCCCTGGGTAGTGTTGTTGAGTAGAGGGACCAAGGTGTACGTGTACGTAATACTCCATTCACAAGTAGATAGGGTGGTGAGGAAGGCCTTTGACATGCTGCCCTTCATCAGGAGGGAATTCAGTATTGAAGATGGGATGCTATGTTGCAATCATGCAAGACGTTGATAAGACCACATTTGGAGAAGTGGGCTCAGTTTTGATCACCCTGCTTCAGGAAAGCTGCCATTAAGCTGGAAAGAGTGAAGAGTTTTACAAGTATATTGCCAAGATCCGAGGGACTGAGATTGCAATAGGTTGGACAGGCTAGGTCTTTATTCTTTTGAGCATAGGAAACTAAGGGTAGTCTTATTGGGTATAAAAAATTCTGAGGGCCATCAATAGCGTGAATGCACGGAGTCTTTCTCACAGGCTAGAGAATGAAGAACTAGAGGGCATGTGTTGAAGGTGAGTAGCAAAAGAGTGGATACAAACCTGAGGGGGGACATTTTCCACACGGAAGGTGTAATGTATATGGAAAGAGCTGCCTGAGGAAGTGGTTGAGGCAGGTACAAAAACAACATTTAAAAAGACATTGGACAGGTACAAGGAAAGGGAAGGTTTGGTGGGATATGGCTCAACATGGACAACTGAGATGGGCACCTTGGTTGGCAAGGGTGACATTAGGCCAAAGGGCCTGCTTGTGTGCTGTATGGCTCTTAATATAATTTTCTCATGTGTTCAAGACCATCCAAAAATAAAGTAACATGTTATAGGCACTCCCTTGTTGCAGGATATTTTTGCATGGGAACTACTATATTGGGCAGGTTTAAATTAACTCCAGAATTATTTTAAGTCGGATTTTACCAACATTCTCAACATCATCCACCCTGTTTTAAGTTCAGTCTGTGTACCAATGATGATGATTTGGTTCAGGACTGTCAATATGGAAAATGTTTCCTGAAAGTTTATTCAAAGCAATTAAACAGAGAAATGAACACCATCAACGGAGATATACTGATAGACTTTGAATGGAAAAAGGTGAATATAAGGAGGAAAATTGATTTATAATTTTACAGCACTGAAATAGACACTGGTAGTGTTTTTAAACAGGAAATGGTGATCAACCCACGTGTTTAAAGCATATTAGTGGACTTTTCCTCACTATTGAGTAACATCATAAATCAGTAGCACTAGTCAATGTAATTATTACACTGCCCATCTTACATTATTCGAAAAAGTCATTAAAAAACATTCTATCACACTAGTTCATGAATGTCTTTTGCTATACAAATACATTTCAAATGAAATGAAATTACACTTTTTAATTAAATTGCAGCTCTAATTAATGTGTCAATAATTAACTTATAAAGAAGAGACCCAAAATGCTGGAGTAACTCAGCGGGACAGGCAGCTTCTCTGGAGAGAAGGAATGGATGATATCAGCAGAAGGGTCTCAACCCGAAACGTCACCCTTTCCTTTTCTCCAGAGATGCTGCCTGTCCCGCTGAGTTACTCCAGCATTTTGTGTCCATCTTTGGTTTAAACCAGCATCTGCAGTTCCTTTCAACATAATGAATTTATAAATGTTTAGTAGATTTAGCAGTGCTGAAAGGCCTGTCCCAGTGCTGTACTGTTGTATTTTCTACACACTGAGCATGACCAATACACGAATGGACTTAAATACAAGATCACACATCGTCCACAATCGATCAGAGATGTGAAATAATCTTAATTAATTAAAACCAAAAGAGCAATACGAGAGAAACTGCAGAAAAAAAAGAGGGGGATGGGGTGGAAGGATGGGAGGGAAATGGGCAGTAACAGATAGATTAAGAAGGGAGGAAAACATTTAAAAAGAAAATTAACAAATTTATGAATTTGGTAGATGAGCTATTCATACACACACATACTGCCCCTCCCCCCCCCCTCCCTCCCCCCCCCCCCCCCCCCCCCCCCCCCCCCCCCCCCCCCCCCCCCCCCCCCCCCTGATTAACACTGATTACACTGCAAGAGGCATCATGGAAGTCGGGTTGGGTTTCCCAAAATGGCAGACGTTCCGCTCCGTTGCATACTACACGTCTGTCCATTGGATTTTGCAGGAGTGGACCATCTTGCTCCGCTGTATGATCTTTGATTAAAACTGTTAGTTGTTCTCCATTTACAGCTGTACATCTCCATATTCAGGCAGAATACATTAGCTTTCCGCTCTGATAGGAAGCCAAAACAAATTGGACATCTTGGAAACTTATTACTTTTGGACATTGCAACAATTATTAAAAAAATCATGACATTGATATTTTGGATTTTGGGCCAGAATTGTCCAGTTAGTTTAAATTCTAACATTTTATTCTCACAGGCATATTTTACATTGCCAGCAAGATTACACCTTATACGTGATTAAAATGAACCCTCGTTTCCAACATAATAATATTAAAAATATATATAAAAAAAGGTATTTTCATGATTCCACTCTTCCATGCAACCATATGGTCGGACATACCCCAATATACAGTTTGTTACACTCGAAAGGAAGGGCTTTGTCATTAATTTGTTCTTTGTTGCCAAACGTCAGACAAATCAGTATATCAAACACTTCATTCAGTGCACAAACTCAGTCTTATTAATAATAACGCTGATTAAAGCTCCCTTTGATACGTCTTCCATTCATCAAATTTCATGTTGTGAAAGAGTTGCTATTCGCAGTATCTAAAATGCATCCACATCAGGCTGGAAATCTACATCATGGTCACTTTCAATAGTTACAAGTTGATGAAATAAAATAGTGTAGGAAGAAACTGAAGATAGACATAAAAGGCTGGAGTAACTCAGTGAGTCAGGCAGCATCTCTAGATAGAAGGAATGGGCCTCCTGCACTGTCAGAGCGAGGCCTAATGCAAATTGGAGGAACAACACTCTATATTTCTCTTGGGCAGATCACACACAGCGGTATGAGTATTGATTTCTCTAACTTCTAGTAACCCTTGCTTTCCCTCTCTCTCCGTCCCTCCCCCATCTCATTCTAAATAATAAAATAAAATTGCCCCCACACTGGCCTTTGTGAAACTGCGCAGTGGGATAATGTGTTCTTGGCAATGATGTTATTATGCCTGACGAGAGTCAATTACATGTGAACGATGTGTTCAAGAAGGAACTGCAGATGCTGGAAGATTGAAGGTACACAAAATTGAAGGAAATGAAGGAAATAGGCAATGTTTCGGGCCGAAACCAAGGGTTTCGGCCCGAAACGTCGCCTATTTCCTACGCTCCATAGATGCTGCTGCACCCGCTGAGTTTCTCCAGCAATTCTGTGTACCTACATGTGAACGATGTTGTTTTCAGTTATTTTATCTGCTAAAATATAAATTGCACAAAATTACTCATCATCATCATGAGGAATGGGCTAAATAATAAATGAAAAAATACACAAAGTGTTGTAGTAACTAAGCAGGTCAGGCAGCATCTCTGGAGCTTATGGACTGGCAATGTTTTGGGTCAGGAGCCTTCTACAACCCGCCCAAAATGTCACCTCTCCATGTCCTCCAGAGATGATTCCTAACTCACAGAGTTACTCCAAAACTTTGTGTGTGTGTGTGTGTGTGTGTGTGTGTGTGTGTGTGTGTGTGTGTGTGTGTGTGTGTGTGTGTGTGTGTGTGTGTGTGCGTGCGTGCGTGCG